>NW_023270739.1:11602890-11662244 GCF_011800145.1 Mirounga leonina | reverse complement strand
CCACCATCACCATCATCACCATCAAGCACCATCAGCACCATCATCATGACCGTCAAGCACCATCAGCACCATCAGCACCAGCACCCCCACCACCAGCCACAGCACCACCACTATCACTATGATCACCATCATCATCTATTTCCCCTGCACAGAATCTGGCATCAAAAAGACTTTCAGTGAACATTTTGTTGAATGATGGATGATGAGGCATTTCTCACAATCACTCACATTCCTAGGAGAAACAGTTTTTGGTGTCAATTGATGCTCTGATTCCCTGAGTCCCCAGAGAAGCCCTTCGTTGCCCACCTCCCTCACCTGAGACAGCGAATGCATCCTTCCCTCTCTTGGAAGTGGCTCGGTCCCACCTCAGCTCTCTTGCCTCAGTGGGCAGGAGTGAATCCCCTCCTCGTGCCAGAAAATGAGGTGGGGGGAGAGACCAAGCTCCGTAAGCCCCTCTTGTTTCCCTCTATGTCATGAGGGCCTGGAGTCTGAAGCACATCCCTAAAGCAGAAGACAGGCTCAGACACAGAAACTGGGAAATGAAAGGAAGCTGGGGGCCATGGAGAGCAACACAGGCCCCTGAAGGGACATTTCTTCAATGGGCTGCAAGGAACGAACACCAAGAGTGTTTCTAAAAATAAAATGACAGACACAGTGATCTAGAGGCCAAGAGAGAAGTGTCTGGAAGAACTGAGAAAGTTATGAAAAATGGCATTCTTTGGTCATCTCTATTTCTGCGTTAAATTCTGGAACTTACCCACAGGGGAAAAAGTCAAAGGCTGATGGAGGTGTCCTGACTGAAAACAGATCCTAAGATTTAATGTGAGATTAGATGTCTGGGCTTCTAGAAAGATAAGTGATGTTCACTTCAGAATGACTGTAACCCCCCTAAGGAGGTTTATAAGGCTCAGCCTAATTGTAGGGAGCATTAGTCTCCAGTGGATGCTGTAACAACTCACCACAAGCTTAGTGGCCTAAAACAACATAACTTATTCTCTTATAGTTCTGGAGATAGGGGTCAAACCAAGTCTCACTGAGCTAAAATTAAGTTGTCAGCAGGGCTGTGTTCCCTTCTGGACGCTCTAGGGGAGAATCACTTTTCTTGCTTTTTCCAAGAAGGTTAACCTTGGCTGGTGGCCCCTTCTGTCTTCAAGAGCAGCTGTGGCCAGTTGAGTCTGTCTCACACTGCATCACTCCAAAACGGACTCTTCAGCCTGCCTCTTTTCCATTTGAGGGACCCTCATGAGTACACTGGGCCCATCCGGATAGTCCAGGACAATCTCCTTATCTTAAAGTCAGCTGATTACCAATCTCACTTCCGTCTGCTACTTTAATTCCTCACCCACCCACCCCCATGTAACTTAACATCTTCACAGGTTCAAGGGATTAGGATGTGAACATCTTGGGGGATCATTATCTTGCCTACCACACATGACGTTAGGAATACAGGATGGCATTCCGATTCTTTCAAAATTGGTAATTCATGCCTGGAACTGGAAGTGGCTTTCTATTACCCAGAAATGGGATTAAACCAAGTTAGTGTGAACTCAGGAAAGGTACTTAACCTCTCTGGTTAAACCTTTGTTTTGTCATCTCCAAAATGAAGAGTTTAGCTGTAACCTCTCAGAATGAGCCACCATGGCTTCACCATCTCTCATGCCAAGGGTCTGGCATGTAATAGGTACTCCAAAAATATTTGTGCTAACTCAGGGCTGGGGCTGGACCTCGTGGTGTCTCAGCTTTCCCAGGTTTCAGTGCCCGTGATTTCATGACTCACGGTTCTAAACAACAAAACAAACAAAACACAGATTTTCAAAATGGGTATTCATATCTGTCAAGAAACTCCTCTTCCTAGGCAGAAAGTGTGTCATTTTTCTATGTGGCACAAATCTTTGTACTAGAAGGCATTTTTTAAAAAGATTTTATTTAGAGAGAGAGAGTATGCTCATGCACTAGCAGGAGGAGGGGCAGAGGGAAAGGGGGAGAGAGAATCTCGAGCAGACTCCCCACTGAGGGCAGAGCCCAATGTGGGGCTCGATCTCACATGAGATCATGACCTGAGCCAGAATCAAGAGTCCGATGCTTAACCAACTGAGCCACCAAGGCGCCGCCTAGAAGGCATTTTTATTATACACATGCATACGCATGCACATGCACACACACACTAAATGAATGGATGGACAACTATAAATGGGTCTGTATATGCATATATTTGCACATATATGTATATACATTCAGAGGGTGAAAGAGTGTGTATGTGTGTGTGTGCGCATGTGCACACATGCTTTAGTCTAATCTTTAATAATAATAATGCCAATTGCAAAGGGGTGTTGTAAGGATTAAAATACTTAAGGCATGTATAATGCTTAGAATAATGCCTGGCTCGTACGTAGCAAGTGCCACAAAATCTTCACTATGGTTTTTCATCAGTGTTATTATTATCTTGACACTATACCCAGGGGATGTGGACGTTCCACCAGGCACCCTGCTGTGGGAAGAAGAAGGATCCTGGCCATCTGGGGAAAGCTGGGGCAGCTGGCTGAAGGAAGTCGCATTTGAGCTGTGCCTTGAAGTCAGGCAGAATCACTCCCTGTAAAAAGCTGAGGGAAAGGCATTCTAGATGGGAGGAGCCTCGTGAGTGGAGGCATGGAGGTGGGGAGCCACAGCAAGGGAAGTGAGCCCCTCTGTCACTTTAGGAGCCCTACCACATTGGGTTGGACAGCTAGGTAGGGTAAAGGTCACAGAGGTGTTTAAATGCCTGGCTAAGACGTTTCCATTTTACCCTCCAGGCAGCGGGGAGACATTGAAAGTTGTTGAAATGGAGAAAGTGGTCATGAGCTCTAAGACTTTGCTCTGAGCAAAAGAACACTTAGGCATTACTGTGGTTTGCAATGCCCCAAAGGGCTGCAATATAAACACACAGTGTATCTGTGGTATTAAAATTCCATGGGGTGGAGTGTTTAAAAATATAGTATATTGATAGGAAATCTGAGGTACGGTAAGGTCAACAGATCAGGAGAGAGAGTTTGGAAATAGTTTGTGACTCTCAGTTCCCAAGAGAAGGGGTGTGACATGCACACAAGGGAGCACCAGGACAGGTCAGGAGGCAGAGGGAAAGGGGCAATGTGGGCAAACGAGTCTTTATTATGGTTTGCACTGGAAGGAGCTGGTGAGGCAGGGTAAGCAGATTTAGAATTGACTGGTTTGAATCATTTCAGTGGGCTCTGGGGCATAAGGGACTGTCCCTGGTTGTCTGGTACCTGGCCCAGGGGTGATTAGGGCAGGGGGATGGTGACCTGGAGCATGAGAGCATGGGTTCTGGACTGGTGGGTTCCCACTTGAAAAGCACCCTCACTTGGCAAGTTGTTTGCTCTCAGGATCTGGCTAACCCAGGGAGGGGCAGACCCTCCAGGGTCAGCGAGGCCCCAGGTATCAGAGCATCCAAATCCAAAAAGGAAAAAGATGTGGTGAATATGGTAGGAGTCGGGGGGTAGGGAGGGAAGAAAATGTGCAAAAAGACTTTTGAGGAGAAGGGACCATAATAAATAGAGGTAATGTTACATCCAGGCTACTTGAGTTAAATCTGGGCTGCTTCATGTATTCCTTGATAGACCTCCCAGACTGAGTGCTAGGAGGAGGCAGGCATCTCTCCAGAAGCATCCTCCTCCAGATGTACAGCTGCATGGAGCCCCTCTTCACCAGCAAGAACTGTGTGCTCACTTCCCCAGGGGCCCACGGCCTCCTTGAAAGTGCAGCACCTTTTAACAGTGGCAACAAAGGAGAATTTAGAGTCCTCTGGTGGTTTATTTTGCTCAGTAATCAGCTGCTGAATTTGGCCTAATGGGATTCTAATGTTTTTAAAAGGCAATTTAATAATCTTTGTATTCTGGATGGATTGTGAAAGCCCTATTAGTTATTTATATCAGCATACACATGCATGGCTGCAAATGGCAGATTTATGCTTTTATGTGTCATTAACATCTACACTATGTTAACAGCGGCAGTTAGCCAGATCTCAAAATGTTGACCTAATCTCCTCTGTGCCTGTAAACACACACGCACGCACACACACACACACACACACACACCTGTCATTCCACGTGGTCGGCCATAGGGTATTTCAACTTATTAAATATCCTACTGAATAGTTCCTCACTATATCCTATCAAATAAGTGATAAGTCTGTAGTCACCAGGCTGTTTAATTAAAGATAATCAGTCTTGGAAGACTTAGGATACAATTAGATATACTTAACACTAAAGCTTGGTTGAACATGATTTAATCTTTCCTGGATGATTCAGGATCTTACAGGCCTTGGGGGCCTTTGTTATGAATATAAATGATCCTCATGCTCTTACTTTGCAGAAGCTCCCTTGGAAAGAGATTTCTAGTTGAAAGCCTGCCAAGTACATGGGCTTCCACTGTAGAAGGTACCCTCACAATTACCTGGAAGTGCTTTCTAGACATCCCGGGGATAACAAATCTGTGAATATTTATCCTTGGCATAAAATGCTCTGACAGCTGGTGTGAAATTCATTTTTCAGCCCTCTTTATTTCTCTAACAGGGAGGAATCCTCAGTAGGGTGCTAATGTATCATTAACACCTTTCTTTAAAATTTAACTTTTTTTTTAACTTAATGTTTCTCTCCCATCAAGACCTCTACCCAGGACTCATTCATTAATTCAACATGTGTTTATCTAGCTAGTCTCAGTGAGACACAGTAGAATCAGGGAGTTGGCCACAGGGGGTAAAGCTAAAATTTTTTCAGGACACATAATGTATATTCAGATAATGAATCCAGAAGTTTTCATGATCTGATATATATCTCCATACCACCCCTACTGCTCATCATCTCCTTCCTTCCCTTTTTAGTGTGACCATCTTCACTAGTTGTTCCATACTTAGACACTTAAGACACAGAGTTAAAATTAAAATGGGAAAGAAACATTTAAAATAGCCTCAACATACCTTTCAAAAACAAAATGCAAAAACAGTACTGCGAGGATAAATAGATGAATCCACTATTATAAATGGAGATTTTCATACTCCTCTATCAGTAATGGACAGATCCAGCGGTACGGACACAGTTGAACTCAACAGTATCATCAATTAACTGGACAAAAATGGTTTATGAACTACTTCATCCAACAACAGTAGAATACACATTCTTCTCAAGCTCACGTGGAACATTCACCAAGTAGGACCACATTCTGGGCCGTGAAACACACCTTAACAAATTTAAAAGAATAAAAATCATAAAATGTCTGTTCTTAGACTATAATGGAATTAACTAGAAATCAGTAACAAAAAACTGGAAAGTCCCAAATACTTGAGGATTAAATAACACACTTCTAAATAGCATGTGGGTCAAAGAAGAAATGTCAAAAGAAATCTTAAAAATATTTTTAACTACATGAAAATGAAAACATAACTTATTAAAATTTGTGGGATGCAGAGAAAGCAGTGCTTAAAGGGAAATTTATTATAGTGAATGCATGTGTTAGAAAAGAAGAAGGATGTAAAATCAATAATCTAAGCTTTTGCATTAGGAAACTAGAAAAAGAAGAGCAAAATAATCCAAAGTAAGCAAAAGAAAAGACATAGTAAGAATCAGAGCTGACGTAAATGAAATAAAAAAACAGGAAATCAATAGAGAAAATCAATGAAACCAAATGCTAATTCTTTGAAAAGATCAATAAAATTGATAAGCCTCTGGCCAGGCTAATGGCTAACTAAGAAAAAAAGAAATTACTAACACTAGCAATGAAAGAAGGGACATCACTACAGATTCCATTGACCTTAAAAGAATAATACTATGAATAACTCTCTGCCCACAAATTTGATAACCTAGGTGAAATGGATCAATACCTTGAAAGACCCAGTCTACCAAAATTCACCCAAGAAGAAATAGACAATCTGAATAGGCCTATATCTATTAAAGAAATTAAATCAACAGTAGCCTTCCAAACCGAAAGCACCAGGCCAGATGTGTTCACTGATGAATTGTACCAAACATTTAAGGAAGAAACCATACCAATTCTCTTCAGTATTTCTCAGAAAATAGAAGCAGAGGGAATACTTCCTAACTAATTCTGTGACTCCAGCATTACCCTAATACCAACACCAGACAAAGATACTACAAGAAAACTACAGACAAGTATCTCTCATGAACATAGATTAAAAAAATCCTCAACAAAATACTAGCAAATCAAATCCAATAATGTATAAAAAGAATTATACACCATGACCAAGTGGCATTTATCCCAGGTGTGCAAGGCTGGTACAACATTCAAAATCAATTAATGTAACCCACCACATCAACAGGCTAGCGAAGAAAAATCACATAACCACATCAATAGATACAGAAAATCATTTGCACTTATTCATAATAAAAACTCTCAGTAAACTAGGAAAGAGGGGTATTTGCTCAACTTGATAAAGAATATCTACAAAAACTCTACAGCTACATCACACTTAATGGTGAAAGGCTCGAATCTGTCCTACTACGATCAGGAAGAAGGCAAGGATGTGCCCTCTCATCATTGATTTTCCACATTGTCTGGAAGTCCTAGCTAATGCAATAAGACAAGAGAAGGAAATAAAAGGTATACAGATTGGGAAGGAAGAAATACAACTCTTTGTTCATAGATGACATGATCATCTATGTAGAAAATCCAAAAGAATGACCAAAGACTCTTGGAAGTATTAAGCAATAATGGCAAGGTTCCAAGATATAAGGTTAATATGGAATTGATCTCCTTAGTATTTACCCAAAGGAATTGAAAATGTATGTCCACATAAAACCTGCAGCTTTATTTATTTATAGCAGCTTTATTCATAATTGCCAAAACCTGGAAGCAACCAAGATTTTTTCCAGTAGGTGAATGGATAAGTAAACTGTAGTATATCTGGACAGTGGAATATTATTCAGCACTAAAAAGAAATGAGTATCAAGCCATGAAAAGACATGGATGAACTAAGTGAAAGAAGCCAATCTGAAGAAGCTAAATACTGTATTACTCTGGAAAAGGCAAAACTGTGGAGTCAGTGAAAAGATCAGCGATGGGCAAGGATTTGGAGGAGGGAGGGATGAATAGGGGGAGCAGAGAGGAATTTTACGGCAGTGAAACTACTTTGTATGACATCATAATGGTGGATACATGTCATTATGCATTTGTCCAAACCCATAGAATGTGCAATACCAGGAGTGAACTCTAATGTACACTCTGGGCTTTTAATGATAATGACGTGTCAATGTAGGTTCATCAGTTGTAACAAATGTACCACTCTGGTGAGAGATGTTGATAATGGGGGAGGCTCTGCATGAGTGGACATAGGGAATATGTGGGAATTCTCTGTATCTTATGCTCAATCTTGCTGTGAGCTTAAAGCTGCTCTGAAAAATAAAGTCTGTTGGGGGCGGGGGGTGAGAAAGGAGAAAAAAGAAGAAAGAAATAGAAATGAATCAGGACCACCTGTACCTAAATTTAAAACATAACCACCCCAAAACCTGGAACTCAAAGAGAGAAAGATGATACATTTGCCTGTGTTGAAGGAAAACAATTCTACTTGGAAAAATACTGTAAAAATATTCAATGGCAGATGACAAACTAGGAAAACATGTGTGCATGACCCATGTCAGGCAAGGGGCTAATTTTCTTAATGTAGAAAGAACTCGTACAAATCAGTAAGAAATTGATATTTCTATCGAAAACCAGGCAAAGGTATGCAAAAGCACTTCCAAAACACAGGGAAACAGATGCTAGTGACTGTGATAAAGCTGTCTTGCTCATAATTACTTGAAATCAAATTAAATTAGCTGCAGTTTGTCAGCCGGCATATCGGTTAAGGTATGGTGTACACACATGTGCTTTTTATTCATGGCACTTCACACGTTGCACTTGTACATTTATTTGTGTGATTACTTGATGGATGTTGGTTGCCCCAGCCAGGCTTTTAGCTCCATAAGGGTAGGACTTGTGTGTTGTTTTGCTCACACCACGTTTGTGTTGTCTGCAAATTGCACATTGTTTGGACGCAGTAAATATCTATTGAGTGAATGAATAAGTCAATAAATGAGAATGGATAGAAAAGTCCAGAACCTCACCCAACCAACAGAGAGCAGTGGTGACTACAGGAGAGTAGGACTAGTTGCAGGAGAGGAAAGGAGGTTGCTTTCGGTTTACCACTTTATTCCCCTTCTTACTGTTGAAGTTTTTGAAATGGGCATGTATGGTTTCATAATTAATGATTTGAAAGTAGCTCACATTTTTTGAATGTCAAAGATGGGAGTGGGTGGCGAAAAGGGGACAGAGGATACATGGAGGTGAACTTTCAACTCACTACATTATCTCAACATGTTGATAAGTAAGCAAAGGGTCTGTCTGGGCTTGACACTGTTAAGACAGTGCTGAGGGGGGCAGGAGATCCAGCCAGGTGCCCTGCTCAGCCACACAAGGGGCTGTTTGAGATCTTGAGTCTCAGACAGAGATGGAGAAGGATCAAGTGGGTGTCGAGAGTCCAGGAAAGCCAGAGGTCATATTTGAGTCATCCATTGAGCCAGAAAAGATCCCCAGGCAGCATTCTGAGTCCAGGAGATGTGAGCGGCAAAGAATGATATGGTGCGATGTGTTGCTCTGGGTCTGCTGGCAGCCGGAGCAGAGTGCTATGCTCTGCCCCTGTCATATCTCCCATTGACTATGGGTGTCGCTGGGTGTTAGATGGTTATTCTGGCCAGAACACCAACAACGAGTTTGACCTCGTGGAGGCAAGAAATGAGGCATCAGAGTTACCTCCCGGGGACTCAACTGCCCCTCTTCTCATGATATACAAGCCCCTCAGCAAGGCACTCAAGCCCGTCCATGATCCAGTCTCCACCCACCTCCCTGGTCACACCCTCACTGTGATTCTTTTCAGTTCAGCTCCCCAGCTTATTAGAGTCTCTACAATGCACCAGGAGTTTTCCTGCCCCTGTGCCTTTGCTGCTTTCTCTGGTTTGCCCTTCTCTCCTTCACCCCCAGTCCAGTTCATCTGGTGAACATCAGCTCATCTTTCAATACTGATCCTGGGTCAGCTCGTCTCTGAAACCTTTCCTGACACACCACCCGGGTGGAATATCCAATTTCTATTTGTGTCGTCCATGTAGCATATACGGGCTTCTCTTAAAGCACCTGTGACATTCATGAACATGTGGACTTACCCCATTAGATTATGAATTTCTTAAGGACAAGGTCTGTGTCTTACTTTTCATTATAATCCCAATCTGGCAAATTATATGGGATGGGTGGATGGATGGATGGGTGGATGCATGGATGAATGGATGGAAGGAAGGAGGGGTAAGTGGATGGATGAGTAGACAGATGAACAGAAATTAAGCTCCACGAGAGCTGTTACTTTGTTTTATTTCTTGCTGTATCTCTACTACTTAGCACAATTGTGTAGCACATAGTAGATACTCAAAAAAACGCTTAATTCATTAATTACCTTTAATTAAATGACAATCCACTATGTAAACAGAAGTTTGGATGGATGGATAAATAGATGGTTGAATGGATAGATTGATAGATGAATTTCCATTATAAGTATTCAAGAGGAAGATGCGTGACCGCCTTGATGTAAGACAGGAGAGTCTCAATTGTCTAAAACGCTGCCTCGTTATTGTACTCTGGCCTGTTGCCGTGTGTTAATTGAAATGTCAGAGACCAGTTTTTAACTCAAAACATTCGAACATACATCTTCTCTGTCAGTCACACCCAGAGCTAAGTTTTATCACCACCACAGGACACCATGCCCACGAGTATCACTGCTGTATAGTGAGCAAGGGAGATGAATTTCAGAGAACTCCCAAGAAGCCACAGTTTGTGCTCTGGGGGCAAGATGATCTCTAAAACCTGACCAACCTCTGACATTTCCACAGGTATCCAAGACCTAGCTGGAGGTCCAAAATGCCCCTTAGGAGGAGTCAGGGACCAAAGCAGATGCTCACAAGCCCTGCAGGGACCTAGGCACTTGTCACTACAGAGACAAGGACACTGGGAAGATGAGTCTCTTTCTCTTCCTAAGCCCCTACGAGATGGATGTAGCTCAGGACTCCACAGGGAGAAGTTGCAAGGAAAATGCAATAAAGGGAGAACCCTGGGAGAGGAGGGAGAACAAGGGAGGCATCCAACAATTTTGTAAGGATATTTAATAGTGCTCTCTAGTGATAGGGAAGAGGAGAGAGAGGGGGGAAAAGCATAAGCCACCATGGGGCTGACATGATGAGGCTTTGCATCATGGGAGGTGAGGAGAGACAGCAAGAAAGCCTGCCCAGCATCTCCACTGGGGTGTCCAGCAGCTGTCTCAAGTTGAACAGGACCAAAACTGAACTCTTGATCTTTTCCACAAACCTGCCCCTCCTATGGTGTTCCCCATTTTAGTAAATGGCAAATCCATCCTTTCAGTTGTATAGGCCAGAAACCTTGGTGCTGCTCTTAGCCCTTCTCTTGTTCTTACAACTCCGTTGGCTTTACCTTCACACTGTATGGGGATTCACTTGTGTACCACCTGGACTGTTACTCCTGTGGTTCTGCCCTGTCCATTCCCTTCAGTCTGTTCCAACCCACCAGCTGGGGTGACCCTCCAAAAAAGCTCAGGGCACATCCCTTCTCTACTCAGAATCCTCCAGTGCCTCCATCTCACTCCAAGTAAAAGCCAAAATCTAGAGTCGCCCATGACCCTCCACCCAAACTGCCCTCACCCCTTCTCCTGCCTGATTGCCGACTCCTTCTCTCATTGTCTCTGTTCCTTCCTCCAGCAAGACAGGCCCACCCCTCTTGGGACCTTTCCCCTTATGATCCCTTATGCTGGCCTGTTGTCCCCCCAAGATACCAGCTGGGCACGCACGCTCACTTCCTTGATGTCTCTCTTAGAATGCCCCCTTCTCCGTGTGACCTGCTCCCAGACCCAGCATCCCCATCCTCCTTTCCTGCTCTACCCTTCTCCACGGCACTTACCACCCAACCAGCTACATATTCCACTTACATGTTTGGAACAAACATACCAAAATGGCAAAGACTTCTAGCATTTTGCTACAGGATCCCCAGTACCCAGAAGTGCACCTAGCACCTAGGGGGTGCTCAACTAATACTCACTGAATGAGTGACCCGACAGAGGATTTTGCTTTTATTTCTTCACAGTCCTGTAACAGTTGATTTTCTCATTTATGCTATTAGTCTTAGAGTTGCCCCATCACCCCCCTGTCTCTGTGTGCCCCATAGCACTTACAGTGCATTAATAACAGCATGGCTACCTCTGTGCCTTGCTGTCAAGGCTCACACATCCACACTGAGATTCTCATTAGCTCCCTTGTTCCTGAGCTGGCTGCTAGAGAAAGCTGGCTACACCTGGCTCATACGGGGAGGGCAGCCTACGGTGTCCCCTTGGGCTACTTCCTCCTCTGTGAGCCTACCCTGTCCCTGCGTGTCTCTAGCTCAGCATGCGGAAGGCACCCCAGCTCCAGTAAAGCTCCAGTCTCCTTATTGTCTCAGGGTCTCCCTCTCTGGACTGGGAGCTTCCTAAAAACAGGGCCTGCCGCTTTTTTGAGTCTTGGGATCTCAAAAGTGACCTTTGTATTGGGCCTTGAAGGATGAACTTGAACTTGCTGGGCACGCAGCAAAAAAAAATGGAGATAAGAAGGTATAGAGACAGTGAGGGTCAGGAAGAAAGGCAGATGATTGGAGCAGACCACTCTTTCTAGAATTTTGGCTGTGAAAGGGAAGAGAGAGAAGCACAGTGGCCAGAAGGTAAAGGTTTAGTTTTTAAGTCCAGACCCTTTTTGGCCCAGTGCCCTCTACGGTCCCTGCCTCCCAGTCTTGCTGCTCCTCCCTCCTTCTACACCCTCTATTCCCATCTTGCTCCCCTCTGCTCCAGCCACTCTTAGATGCAGAGATGTGCCTTTCTTCTTCCTTGGAATGTCCTAATATAATAATAATAATAAGCTATTATAGTGAGCTATTTATTGGGTTATTTTTAGGGGTCAAGACTCACATGTGTTTACTTATTTGATCATCCAGTGGCCCTATGAGGATTGCACTATGACCATTCCTATGCTATTCACAAGGAAACTGAGGCACAGGGAAGCTAAACAGCATGCCTGGGTGACATGGCTATGAAATAGCATAGCTGCGATTCAACCTGAACATTCATCTGGGCTCCAGATTCCACACTCTCAACTCTGCTGTAAGGTGTCTGCTTCCCCGGGTCCCAGTCCCAGTGTTAAGCTCCCCTGAGAATCTTCCCTGCTGCTCCCGGGACAATTTGGGCTCACCCCACTGTGTCCCCTAGTGGGACCCCATGCACACCTCTGCCCTCATGTGTCACTTCAGTTGGCAGTGGATCTGTCTCCCCTGCCAACCAGGAAGGAAACTTCAAGGGCAGAAATGTGTCCTGATGTCTTTGTAGGGCTCAGTGTTTGCGGTTGATCCATAAGTATCTTCCTGTTCTTTCAAGGTCAACATGCTTATTCCTCGTATGTACTCCAGGCTCCACATATGGGCCCAATATTGAACCCATTTCTGAAAATTCTCCATCTTTGTGTTTTCTACCTCTTATTTCTTTGGATGGTCTGGCTTCAGAAGTCCTAAGAACTTTCCCTTTGAATATAACTCGTGATGAAGAAAAAATGAACCACGTTCTGAGTTTATCCTAATTGGAGTATGGTATGCCTCTCACAGATGAATGGGAGGGCCAAGCCAGCCCTGAATTTGTTTCCCACTCCAAGTGTCCTAAGCCAGGTGTGCAAATATTTTTTTTTAAAGATTTATTTATTTTTATTTGAGAGAGAAAGAATGAGAGAGAGCGAGTACATGAGAAGGGGGAGGGTCAGAAGGAGAAGCAGACTCCCTGCCGAGCAGGGAGCCCGATGCGGGACTCGATCCCGGGACTCCAGGATCATGACCTGAGCCGAAGGCAGTCGCTTAACCAACTGAGCCACCCAGGCGCCCGCCAGGTGTGCAAATATTTTTAAAAATCTGATAACTTCCTATCTTGCTCCTTAAATACATTTAACAGTAAAGGAAAGCCTTCTGGCGTCATATTATTGAATTCCTAAATCTTTAGCTTTGAAGAACTTCACTCGGATTATTAGCAAACATTTATCGACCCCCTTTTCTGTGCCAGGCTGCCCATACATATTATCCCATTATGGCTTCCCCACCATGCTAGGAGGTAGATAGTGTCAGACGTCCTACAAAGAGAGAAACGGAGGCTCAAGAGAGCCAAGTCACAAGCTCTGCACCACACAGCTGGGGTACAGCAGCACTAAAATCTGAACCCAGCCAGATCTCTCTGGTGCACGTTCAAGGGTAGGTCTACTGAATGCCAGATGCTTCCTTCCCGTTTCTTAAAGCTATAGTACTGGTGCCTGGACCCTCTACTTTAAATTCTGGGGATAACTGAGCAATGAACAAGGCCTAGCTTGGCAGGCGAGGCTTGGAGAATTTGTTCTCTCCTCTTGCAGCCAGACAGGCAAGGCAGAACCCAAGCCTGTGTCCTGGGTGCCAAGACATGAAGACAAGCATTGTCTCCTTGTTCTCCTCCATTGCTGTCATCACCATCATCAGTGAGGGGAGAACAGCTGAAGGCTAGTGGCTGTCTTATTTGGGTTTCTCTTGGTGGGTAAATAGCATCCAGGTCCAGTAATAGGATGGAAACTCATAGAAAAGCTCAGAGGAGAGAAGGGATGGCTGGGCATTATATTTGCCAAGGGGCTGTCCAGTGCGTACAGGAAGGAGACATAGAGGGAGGCCAAAGTGCAGCCCGGATCATCCCCATCGGAGACGGAATGCCCATGTGGTTGGCCCAGAGGAGCAGTTCTCATATTTTATATTCTAAGCAACCTAACCAAAAGGTTGTCTGTCTCCAGTCCCACAAGATTTTGGAAAGATGATCCTCAAGACTGTTTGAATCCAGAGATTAAATAAACAAAACTGTACATTTGTGGCAACAGGGTAGTTAACAGGCGCTTACTATAGGCCAGAGGCTTTAAGTATCCGTATTATATTATGTAATCACCACAATAAACCAATGAAGGAGATATTTTAACCCCTCTTTACAGACCTGGAAGCTGGGGATCTGGAAAGTTCTTTGCCCAGGTTGCATGGGGGCTGCTGGAGGATTGGAGTCCATGGTTCTGCCAAGCCCATGCCGCCCCACCTACAGCCAGCCCCCGAGCAGAGAGGCCTGGGAGTATGGACACTCAAAGGCATTAATTCATCATCTTTTAGGACCCAGAGACCCCTTTGAGAATGTAAATTAACTTCCCCCTTAGACAAATGCACAACCCACTCCAAAGAGAATTTCAGGGAGACCATGACCCCTTCACGCTCATGGTTGACGGTGGCTTATGGTCACCTGCTCCCCAGGGAGATTATTCCATCTAGGTCCAAAGAAATCATATTTAAACCTTGGTTCTCCTTGTCTTTGAACTGGAGTCTTAATCACCAGGCTGTGGCTGTCCTTGGCTCTAGTAATGGAAATCGATGAGTAGTCCAAAGCTCAGGCCTGCGTCCGACACTAAAAGATGATGCTGGGACCTTCTTATTGACCTAGTGGATTTTTATACAAAAAAATAAAGAACTCCAATTTATGTGTATATCCCATACAGAGTTCTCAAAAAGAAACAAAGAAAGAAAACCCTGATATATAATCTTTGCATAATAGACCAATTATAGATTTTCCAAATCTCAGTAATCGAGCTTTCAAAGCTTCTTTGGATAATTACATTTTCATTTGAATTCCATAACCCTCTAAAAGAAGGAGGAAAAGTTCCAAGGGAAATTATTTATTCTTATGAATATGATATAGTATAAATATGATATAGTATAAATAAAAATATAGTATACTTATGATAAAGTATAAAGTAGTCAAAAGCTGGGTTTATACACATTAACTGATTTTCATCTCCATTAACGTATGTTGAGCCCCTATTATTTGCCCAGCACATGCAAAATACTTTAGTACACATGATCCCATTTCATTGCTCACGCCCAGCAAGCCCTTGAGGGAGACAAGGCCATTATTATGACCTCCACGTCATGGAAGAGGAAACTGAGGTCCAGGGAGGCCCTGTGACCTGCCCCAGGTGAAACATGGGTGGATAGTGGCAGAGCCAGGACCAAAGCTCTGGGTTCCAGACCAGCCCACGTGCCTGGACCTCAACCGATGTGTGAAGCAGTGTTTCACACGTCTGCTTGAGATTAGAACTTGCTGGATGTAATGCAAATACCAAGAAAGCAAGCCTGTGAGTACATGTAAGGATCACTTGTACGATGAATTAGGAAACTTTTGTCCTCCCTGACAAACAGGGCTCATTTGTGGGCCTCCTTGGCTGTGAAGCCCCCTGACCACCACCCCGTTTTCCCAGCAGAGGACCTCATACTCTGGAACCTGGGGTCACTTATCACACTGGATCGTGATCATCCGGTGTCATCTGCAGCGAGCCCTCCACAGGTAGTAAATTTCTGAATAAGAGTCAGGGACATCGGGGGCATCCGGTGAGGGATTGGACCAACATTCGTTGCCATGACAACAGCTTCTCGACTTGGCCTCTGACCAACTGTCTCAGCAGGTGAGCAAGCAGGAGGAAGCAAGGATGACTCAGGGTGTCCCTGCCTGGGGTGAAAGGAAGGATGACTCATCTATTGAGGCAAAGGAGGCAGGCAGGAGGCCCGCCTTGGATGTTGGGTATTTCTATCAAGGTCTTGTCTTCCCTGCCAGGCTGAGGGTTTCTGAAATGCAGGGATCACCTCTCAATTATCTCTCCATCCGCGGCGGAGCCTCACACAGTGCTAGGTAGTGTCCAGTGAATGGTGAGCGTGTATTGTCCAATTAATGCCAAGTCGTGTACTAGTGTTATCCACATGGTTTTTCAAACTGCTCGTCATGACCCGTGAGTGGGTCATGAAATCATTTCTGGTGCAGCAGACCAGCGTTTTTATTAATGAGCTAGAAGAGAAGCAAAAAGGAAAAAGAATGAGAGTGCATCATACATCGTAAGGATCAGTATTATTTTACGTGAAATTTTTTTTCATGGAAAACGTGAAAAATGTGCGGTGGTGGTGATGGTGTGTGTGTGTGCACTGGGCTGTGATATAAAATACATTTTTATTCTGACTCACAAAGTGTTTGAAAAATAGTAGAGAACAATCTTAGAAAGACACTTATTCGGCCAGTTTCCTGATTATAGGAACATGAGAATCTAGTGGTCATTTGCTTGCATTGTTTATCTATGTATTCAGTATTCGTCCACAAATCATCTACGAGAGTTGCCTTGTCCACTGTGTCATCTTTTTTTTTTTTTTTTAAAGATTTTATTTATTTATCTGAGAGAGAGAATGAGAGAGAGCACATGAGAGGGGGGAGGGTCAGAGGGAGAAGCAGACTCCCTGCCGAGCAGGGAGCCCGATGCGAGACTCGATCCCGGGACTCCAGGATCATGACCTGAGCCGAAGGCAGTCGCTTAACCAACTGAGCCACCCAGGCGCCCTCCACTGCGTCATCTTGTTCGGTGTGAGTGGGAAACATCCAGGAGCAAGTGACTGGCTCGGTGTGACCAGAGTCACTAATTGGGCAGCAGGGGCCGGAAGAGGTGTGTGTGACTGGTGCTGCCTAATGCCTGCCCATCTTCAAAGCAGGAACCTTTGCTGAGCTTTTGTGGTTCAAGCAGGGTGAGCAGTGGCCTTGAACTGCTGACCTCTGCAGTCTGTCTGTCTCCACTCACCCTACCAGTTGGCTTAAGTCACTCGGCGCCTGTATATTGATACGGTCGGATTGTTCCCATGGGTTTCTTTTGTCATTGGCAGTCTTGTCTCCTTGGTTAGTTTATGCACGACTCGAGTATATCTTCTGCTGCTTTTGCATCTCCAGAATGCCTTGCACGGTTGGGAACAGAGTAGGCACTCAATAAATGCTTCCTATGTGTTCACAACTATTCATTGCTCTGGTCCCTTCTCGTACTGGGGAGCACATACCATATGGCTTCATGGTTGTGTGTGGTAACAGTCTTCTCCTTCGCTTAGACCGTGAGCCCACTGAGGACAGGGAGTGTATGTATTCTTCTTCTTTTTTTTTAAGATGTATTTATTTATTCTAGAGAGACACTTGAGTGTGAGTCGGGGGTAAGGGCAGGGGGAGAGAATCCCAAGGAGATGCCACACCCAGCGCAGAGCCTGACGTGGGGCTCGATCCCATGACCCTGAGATCACGACCTGAGCCAACACCAAGAGTCGGACGCTCCACCAACTGAGCCACTCATGTGCCCCAGGAGTGTGGGTATCCTACCCATCACTGTATCCTCAGCCCCTAGCATAGCACAGTGCCCACCTGCCTTGTTCACTGTGTCCTCGGTGATCTATACTTGCTAGTTGTATCTGTCAGTTATCACATAGCAATGCTGAGTGCCCATAACCTCCGCTATCTCAAAGACCCACCAAATCGGTGTTTGTTAGTGTGGAAGCAGCTCTAAGCTACAGGTTGGTACTGGAGCGGCTCCGTGTGTCTCCTCACCCTCCTTCAACGAGCAGGCCAGCCAGGGAATGTTCCTCTTGTGATGATAGCAGAGGTACAAGAGAGCAAGTTCAGCCGTACAAATGCTTCTCGGGCCTTCGGTTCTGTCATGTGCATTAATATACTTTTGGCCAAAGTTAAGTCAATCAGTCAAGCCCAGAGTCAAGGAGCAAGAAAGCAGGCTCTGCCTAGGGAGGTTTGGGTGGTGAAGGAAAAAGTGAATATTTCTTAATAACCTACCCAAGTAAGTTCTCAGGCTCTTGCTAAATGTTCATGGGATGGCAAGGAAGGGAAGAAATAATTAGATGCCAGAGGTTTCCCATAGGTTTTCGCCATAAAGTTGCAAAAGTCCGTGGGGACTCTTCTACCACAGAGAAAGCTAGAGTTTTGTCTAACAAATAACAGCCCAACCACCCAGAGTTAAGTCTGTGGGGCAAATAAAGCAAGCCCTCAGAAGTGACAACGGCCAGCAGAGACTCCCCCTCTGCTCAGGGACACTCGGGGGTGGCAGTTGCCTCTGGGAGGGAGAATGGGACAATGACCACTGGCTGCTCAAGAGGCATCTCTGATGGGATAGAAGCCAGGCTCGAAGAAAGGGTTCTAGTTTGTGTCCTTTGGCATTGTGTGCATGCAGATGAATGTTAAAATTGTTAAAATCAGCAGGTCAGGATCTTGAGGAAACCTTTCAAAAGAGCTAGCCCTCGCTGCTAAAAGGAGTTCAGAGCCCTGGTCGCCATGTTGGCTTACCAACCCTGGTATGGTTTGAGGTGGTGCGAGGTTTTGCGCCCCTCCTTTGGATACCTGAAAAATAACAATCTGTTTTCTTTCATTGTCTCTGCCCGCCAACTGCAGGAGTGCTGTGCCTACCAGACAGCCTGAACCTTCACAGGGACCCGCAGCGGTCAAACAAGCCGGGGGACCTGCCCATGTTCAGCCAGTCGGAGTTGAGGACCATCGAGCAGTCCTTGCTGGCCACCCGCGTGGGCAGCATTGCAGAACTGAGTAAGTGGACACTGGTTCTCTGGCCCCTCTCTGTGCCCAAGGTGCAACTCCCCTCAGGACTGTGCTTTGTCACCAGCCAGGTGACAGCTTTTATTGAGCACCTGCCATGTGCACAGAACACTGCCATGGTAGCCATAGGGAGGGCAAGGGCTCTGGAGTCAGGCAGGCCTGGTCAAATTTCCTGCCACTGTCACTGTTGTAGGTCAAGTTCTTAACATTTTCTGAGCCTCAGTTTCCTTTTCTATAAAATAGAGAAAATAATAGTACCTGACTTAAAGTATGGTTGTGGTGATTCAATGAGCTAAGGCCCATAAAGAGAGTTTGCTACAGTGGCTGGCACACGGTAAATGCTCTATAAATGGTGGCTGTTCATGGTTGATTTCCGATGAGATCCATTTAAAGTATATGTCAGATCACATCTTTCCTCTGTTCAGAATCCTCCAGTGGCTTTCCATCTGACCCATAGGAAAAGCTAAAGTCCTCAGAATTGCTTGCAGGCCACTCCACATATCCCTCTTATTCTTCCACTCTCCCCCAAGACTCCCTGAACTCCAGCCACTCTGGCCCCTTGTTTTTCCTTGACTATAGCAGGCATGCCTCAGGACCTTTGCACTTACTATTCCCTCTTCCTCAACCACTCTTCCTCCAGACAGCCACATGACTGACTCCCTCATTACCTTCTAGTCTCACCTAAAATTATAATACCCTTTAGGGGTACCTGGGTGGTTCCCTTGGTTAAGCGTCTGACTCTTGGTTTCAGCTCAGATCATGATCTCATGGATCATAAGATCGAGCCCTGCATCAGGCTCTGCTCTTAGTGGGGAATCTGCTTGAGATTCTCTCCCTCTGCCCCTCCCTGCCAAATAAATCTTAAAAAAAATTATAATACCCCAAAGACCTTTCTCCCCCTAATTTTTTTTGTTTTTTAATAAAAGTTTCACAGAGATATAATTTATAGACAGTTTATCTCCTTAATGTGTGCAGTTCAGCAGTTTTCAGTTATTTACTAGGGTGTGCCATCAACCACCATCAGTTATGGAACACCAATTGTCATCACCCCAACAAGAAACGTGGTAGCTGTTAGCAGTCATTACCCTTCCCCCCTCCACCTAGCCACACTCTGTATTTTACTCTTTTCTTTTTTTTAATTGTTAATCTCTCCCTATGAGAACGTATTCTCACAGAAAGTAGAGATAATTTGCTTTGTTCATTGATGTAACCCTAATGCCAAGAACGCTGCCTGGCACATGGTATGTCCTCAGGAAATGTGAAGAGAAGGGGGAAGGACAGGGAGAGAGAGGAAGAGAGAAAGGAGCAGAAAGGTGGAGACAAGGGAGGAATTGTCAAGAAGGCTGGGTGCCTCGAGTTTGAGCAGTGCTGTGCCATGCTTATGCACCCTCTAATTCAGGGCTGTGCCCTGGGAGTCTGGCCAATCAGAAGAAAATACAACTGTATTTACTTATGATTCAGTTGATTGTCAAATTGCTTGATGGGTGTTCCTGATGGGACCTGAGCATTGATCTCAGAAATGATGGATTATGTTGAAGTATGAGTTGCTGTGACATTCTAGAAAATTTTGAACCATAAAAAGGAGTCAGGGTCCAGAAGGCAACTTGCGCCTCTTCCCAAAGGAAGTCCCTGTACACACAAGATGTCATCCTCTATTTAGCACAAAAGGAAGTCATAGCTGATTCAAGCTGTGGGGGGGCCCTGTGGTCATTAGGGAGCTACTTTCTGGCACCTGAACTTAGAAATTGCACATCCATCCTCATCAAACCCAGAAGTCACAAGATGCTGCCCATCACAGGGTCTTTCAGCTTCCTGTCAGCTATATAATTGTTCTTAAACTTTTGGGTGCCATGGACCCCTTTGACAGTCTGGTGAAGCCTGTGGACCCTGCCTGAGAATAATATTTTTAAATGCATGAAATAAGTGCATACATTTACAAAGGAAACCAATTATATTAAAATTCAATTACTGAAATATTTTTTATCAAAATTGTGATGTAGTCATTCTGTACTTTTTAGCAGCACATTCTATAACAGGATCTAGCAGCAGCTTTGATGACCCCATTATTTGGAGGTAGTGATATGTGTGAATGATATTTTGAAATATCTTCAATAGTTGGAAAGGGATAAGAAAATGTCTGCACTTTAACAGCTCCCCAGGGATTTTGGATATAGAGGGTCCAAGCAGCACCTCGGGGGGAAACATTGCTCTAAGAAGAAATACCACACTGTTTGGGGCCTTCCAAATTTCTAAGACATGCCCATGACCCTGGAAATGCAAAATCTGTCAACAGGATTGGGTCATGTCTGCGTGGGCATAAGCTGGGAAGAGCTTCCTTACCAACTCTCCGCTGGGATCTCAGAGGTTTGTCCTGGGATAACCTTAAGGGTCCCTCTTAGAGTCTAGCACCTGGGCTGGGGCCCTGCTTAATTCTGGCACTCTTCAAAGGAAGGATTTGCTAAATAAATCTGTACTTCACCAAAGCAGTCAGGTCGCAGCAGCAGCCAGACGAATAAATTGTTCTTGAGGACAATTTGCTCTGTAAATTAGACACTGTCATTCTCATTGAATGTTGACTTTCACATATGAATTGTCGACACACAAATGGGTGCTGCTAATTACAAAGGGGTTTTGTACATTCATTAAATCAGCCCCATGGAAGGTGTGTGCACAAGCACATTGATAAGCTACCTCGGCCACCAGAGGTAATAAAATTGCCTGCTTTTCTGATCTGACTGTAATTTAGAGCGGCTTGCCCTGTGGTCTGAATCAATACAAGCCTTGCTCTCTCTGTGTACATAGAGAGCTGTTCTTCATATTCAAAGATTACTCTATCAGTGTGGCTTGTAGAAACTACTGTTTTTCTGCAAAGGTGAGCTAGAGCGAGTCTGTTCCCAGACATCCCTGCTCTTCTGGAATCAGGCTGTGCAGGGTCAAGGGCAGAGCCCCTACCCATGGCCTTCTCAGCGGTCAGTAGTGATCCGCAGCGGCTGATGTTACGGAACCAGGGAACTATGACAAATGCGCATGCTATTTCCAGTGTAACCACTGTTGTCCGCGCTGGCAGGAATGAACGCAAGAGGAGGATGAACGACTTGTCTAAGATCCACCGCACCCACGAGCTGCAGGAGTTGGGACTGAGTGCCGTTCTCAAGGTGGAGCTTGAGCTTCCATGCCTCACCTCTAGACTGCCCTCCCTCGGGGAGCAGTCTGGCAGATGTTTCCACATGTTACAGGTGCAGTGAGGGCTATGTTCCTTGCAGCTCTGGGAATCAGTTGCTTGCCCTGTAGGATGCATCGTGGAGGCCCTCCTCTAATCACAATTGGAAGTGCAGAAAGTCACAAAGGATACCACCTAGATGGGTACCACCATGGGGGACAAGACATCTCCCTATAATCCCTGCCTGTATCCTCATCACCCAGGATGTTCACAGCAACTTACCTTTGTCCAGCCTGTTGTGGCTTGGGGTGAAAATACATCCACTCATTCTGGAGCACCTACTGTGTACCAAGTGCCTTCAGTAGATTAAAGGTGTTCCCATTTCACAGATAAGAAGACTGAAATTTGGAAGGAGAGAGGTCTTGCCCAAGGCCAGGCAGCTAGCAAATGGCAGAGTCATAATTCAAACCCAGTTTTGCTTTTTCTGCCTTGCTATGCTGTGTCCCGTTCAGCTTTGTGTTGTGAGCCCTAACACATCACCCCTAGCTTGGGAGATATCTGTCGCCTGTCAGTGAATAAAGAGATGACGCATAGCGAGCTAGTCTCTGAAACAAGATCGGAAGAAAATGCCACCAGTGAGGGGAACTCTTGATGACAGTCCAGTCAAATATTCAATATTCTGTGGAACTGGATTTTGATCTCAGAGACCTGGAACAGAGCCTGTGTATGCCTGAACTATTTGAGTGCTAAGCTCCATTAGGATGCCACAGAGGCCCCCAAACTGACACAGGCTGGCGATTTTTTAAAACTCTGAGCCCTAGAAAATTTACACAGTGATGCGCTGAACTTCACAGTTGACCTAGAGACCGGCAGGCAGTCCCTTCAGGCTCTCCTTCCCTGAACCAGTGACCAGATCTGGGGGAATTGGGTCCACCCAGGCTCTCCCACTGAGGCCATGGGAGAAGCAGAGGCCCAGGCTTTGTTCTCACTTTTGAACCAGCTTGACTCTGCCTCGGGTTCCACTCAATCTCACATTTGTGCCCTCTGAGGTCTTGTCTGAGCTGTTCTGCCTGACGTCCCAGCCTTATGCACAAGCTCCCAATGAAACCCCATCAGACAGTCATTAGTTATAGTGTTTGTTTTCTGTGGCTTAAAGGGGAAAAAATGAGAGCCTCATCGTAAAATGCCCCTTCCTATTCACACTAAACTTTTCACGCTCAACTGTGAACCCCGTTGCTCCCATTCGATGAGGCAGTCAAAATGGGGCCATTAATTTACCACGGTGAGTAAAAAAGTTTCTGGGTTGCCTCTCCTCGGTGTCACCAGAAAGAAAAAAAAACAACTTAGTCCTTATGGACAAGAGGGTCTCTCTCCTTGTTTGGAATGCAGATGGGCTCTTTTCAGAGAGAGTCCTGCCACCTCCAGCCCCTGGGGTGCACCTGTGACCCTCTCTGATGGCAAAGTGGCCACTGACCTCTTGGTATTTTTCGAATATTCTGCTCTACCGCAGAACCTTTGGTCTTGCTGCCCCGTCTGCCTGGAAAGCTCTTCCCCTGGTATTCACAAGTCTCCTCTGCTCCACTATCACCTCCTCGGAGAGGCCCTCCTGTGACCACGCCACTCATCCCCTCCCCCACTGCTCTCTATACACTCTTCCTCCTTTTCCTCATAGCACTTATCACCACCTGACATACTCTATGTTTATTTACATACTATCTGTCCACCCCACCAAGACTGTAAACCCATGACAGCTGAGAGGTTGGGTTTTTGGTTTTTTTTTTTTAATATCACTATATCCTCAGGGCCTGGGAGAATGCCCGGCACATGTAGGACTCAGTAAATATTTGATGAATGAATGAATGATAGATTTCCTGCTCAATCCAGAGTTCAGTCTTCCATTGTACCTAATGACTTGGATTACAGGTGATCTTTTCATTCTTTCTTTTGCAAGGGAAGGGTTTTTGGTGAGGAAAGTTAAACAGCAGTTTATGCTGCTGGAGAACACCTGTTTCCTCATCTGTGTTATGTGACGTAAGGCAAGTGACTCGGTCACTCTGATCCCTGGTATTACCATCTATGACAAGAGGGTGATGATCCTTCCTCCCCCAGGGTTGTAGCAGGTTTTGAAAACATACTATAGTAAGTGACAGCTGACTGTGGATGAGGGGAGGAGGTGAAGTTGCTGCCTCAGTTGCTGTCCTTTGGGCAGAAGGAGCCACCGTTGGAACGTGTAGCCCTTTGTCCCAGGCGATCATATCGAGCATGCGGGGGGATGGTTTATGGGAGCTGCTCTGACCCTGAGTCTGGCAGGTTAGAGCAGCATTTCCCAAGGGCGGGACAGGAGATGATCGAAGGTGATACACAAAACACTTTTTATTTTTAACTGCCATGAATTTTTCATGAGCACTAGAGAAATACTGGTTTTCCATTTAGGGCACTGATATGAAGCTTCCTTTTAAAATGAGTGAAAGAATGAGCCAATTTAAGAAAAAAATTAAGTAGATAAATTGTACTTGCAGCCCACAGATAATGAGAGAAGTCCTGATGGTGATTCCCAAGTGGCCGACATTTGGGAAACCCGGTTGTAAGTGAATTCTGTAAGGTTTCTGGAGCCAACTCTGGCTGCCGGAACACAGAGCAGCTAGTGACAAGTGGATTTGTAGTTCTGGGTTCACGAAGCTGACAGGTGAGGCTGCGGATAGCACGTACATAGAGTGGGGTTGGAAATGGAGCTAGTGATTGCAGAATCCCTGTGCCAATTCCCTCTCCTGTGGCCAGCCCTCCTCAGAGATGTCCTTAGGGCCTCTGATCAGGAACTAGGCTGAGGATGATGATGGTGAAGATTATGCTGGTGGTGATCATGGTGGTGATGAGGATGATGATGGTGAAGATTATGCTGGTGGTGATCATGGTGGTGATGAGGATGGTAGTGGTGATGATGGTGATGGTGGTGATCATGGTGGTGATGATGGTGATGAAGATGATGGTGCTGATGAAGATGATGGTGATGGCGGTGATGAAGATGATGGTGATGGTGATGATGATAGTAGTGATGATGATGATGATGGTGATGGTGATTATGATGGTGATAATGGTGGTGGTGAGGATGAGGATGAGGATGACAGTGATGAGAAAAAAAAAGAAACAGGGCTGAATGTTTATTAAGCACTTAGGATATGCTAGACTCCCATGAGTTTTAAGTGACTTATCTGCATTACTTCATTTAATATTATGAGGTAGGTACTGTTATTATCCACCCAACAAATCCATCAGGTCATAAAAATCCCCATTTACAGAGAGGTTAAATAACACACCCAAGGTCACACAACTAGTTAGTGGCAGATTGGAGGCTGAGACTCAGGCAGTCTGAGTCCAAACAGCATGTTTCTAACCACCACACACACTGCCCCTCCAGGAACAGGACAGTGAATGAGGCACAGCCTTTGCGCTTGAGGCTCAGTTGGGGGAAGCAGACATGAAACATGACCGAATTAAACAAGTAACATGTTAGACTTTATTAGCAGGGATTGTGGGTACACAGGGGAAGAGGAGATTCTGACTGGGAGCATCCTGGAGAGCTGCATGGAAGAAGTGACAATTGATCACAGCCTTAAAGGTCTTCAGTAGTTGGGAGAATGAGGAAAAGGGCACCCCAAGGTGAGAAAACAGGAGCAAAAGCAGGGAACCTGGAAGCATAGGTTTAGCTGAATGATGCTCAGAGGAGGTGGTTAGCCCAACTGAGGTCAAAGGTGTCTCAGCATCTTGGGGAACTAGAAGGGTGGTGCAGGGGCCCAAAACATGGACCTTCTTCTCTTCTTCACTTCCTTGTGAGTTTTCTTGTTCAGAGCTCTTTTTTTTTTTTTTTAAGATTTATTTATTTATTTTAGAGAAAGAGTGGGCTTGCGTGCAATTGGGGTGGGGGGAGGAGCGGGGGAGAGGGAGAGAGAATCTCAAGCAAATTCTGCGCTGAGCGCAGAGCCCAATGTGAGGCCCAATCCCAAGACCCTGAGATCATGACCTGAGCTGAAATCAAGAGTCGGATGCTCAACCGACTGAGCCACCCAGGTGCCCCTGTTCTGAGCTTTTATACTAGAGCTTAGAGAAAGACAGATGGAAAGATGATACTCCAGCCTGACGTGGATGGAAGGTACAAGAAAGAAAACATATCACCTTAATAAACTTATTATTCTGATAACGCCAAGTAGTATATGCCATTATTCAAAATTCAGAAACTATAGACACGTTGGAAGGAAACACCACCCACAATCCCATTAGGCAGAGAAATCCTTAGACAACATTTTGGGGGTTTTGGGGGGTAGTTTTGGTACTTACTCAATGCAAAGTTTTTAAATAACATAATCCTGATCTCACAGTATGCGATTGTGAATTTCAGGTTTTTTCTACTTACCATTTTAACAAGAGGATTTTTTTCGTGGTATTGCAGTTCTGTGTAAACGTTTTTAATGACTGCATAAGTTTTTCATTTTATCACATGGATGTACTGGAGTTTATTTAACCATGCTGTTATTTTTAAACATATATTTCTTTGTCAAGTTTTGGATCCCATAAATAAGGTTCGGGTGAAAATCCTTGTGCATAAAGATTTGCTACATTTTGGGTCCTAACATTGGGAAGGATTCCCAGAAATGGAATTACTGAATCAAGGGTAAGGAGCATTCATTAAGACCTTGGATACGTAATGCCAGATTGGATTTGGAGCTGACCCTGGCTGCCCTGGGCTGTCTCTGAAATTAGGGTAGGGTGTGGGGTGAAGAGCACAGGCTTTAGAATCAGACAGACCCAGGCTGGACTCTTGTCCGTGCCTCAGTTTCCTTATCTGTAAAATAAGATATCTCAACCTTAACATTATTGACATTTGGGGCTAAATTCTTTGCTGTGGGGACCGTCCCATGCATTGTAGGATGGTTAGCAGCCGCTCTAACCACCCAGAAGATGCCAGTAGAGGCCCTTGGATATGACAACCCAAAATGGCTCCAAGCTTTGCCAGGTGTCCTCTGGCAGGCAGAATCTACTCGGCTGCAGATCACTGCTGTAAAACTGAGTAATATAGCGCATGCTTTGCAGAGCACATGAGGATTAGAAACAGTGCACGTGAGGTGCTTACTCACTGTCCGTGGCACGGTGTAGGGGCTCAGTGAGTGGCACCTGTCACTACTGTTCGTAATAATCGTGACAATGACATTTTCCACAGCTGGATGCTACAGAGATGATGCCCAGGAGGACGCACGGGATCACCTTGGAAGCCACACCCAGCTCTAGGAGTCTCTGGGTCTTTGGTTCTTTGGCCAAAATCATCCAGCAGTTTCCCTGTCCGCTCCTTCCAGTGGTCACCGTGCATCCTACTATTTAGGAACAGAATTGCTTCTCAGACTTTCCTGATGGGAGCCTTTCTCCCCTCACTGTCCACCACCCCCATGCCCCCCTGATGTTTGCAACTCAGCTTTCCTCCTAGAAGACCGTGAGTGCTGTGCTGAGTCCATTACTTGCAATTCCAAGTCCTTCCCCCTGCATGTCCCTGGGGATGAGGGAGGCCCCCTCAGCCTCTGCCCCCTACATGCAAACTCACCGGAAACCCAGCACCTCTGGAAAGTTCACCAGGCAGTTTTTGAGAGTCCCCAGGTGGCATCTCACATGTAGCCATCCCTTCGCCCTACCCTGCTGGGGCTCAGCCTGCAGTCTTGGCCTCCCGCGATCCTTACACCTTGCCCCTGCCCGTGGCTGGTGACACCTTTGAGGACCCTGACATCACAGCCAGGGGCAGAACTGGGAGGTCTGCAGTTCCTTCCAGAGCTTTGGCCCTATCTGCCACGGCCTCTGCGGCTTGTCCCCACCCCTGTGCCCACCAAGGATGTGGTTACTGACAGGTACCAGTTACAGATGGGCTGAGCTTTTCTGCCCAGACTCTGGGTGTGGCCAAGCCAGCCATGATCTCTGGAGCTCCTGGTGGGCTCTTGCTGCCACCAAGGAATGAAGACCCCCTTCTCTCCTGCCCTCTCCTGAGGGCAGCGTGGTACAGGAACTGAGAGATCCAAATGGCAGTAGTTTGAAACCAGATTATTTCCCTGGATCTCAGTTTCCTCATTTGCAAAATGGATATGCCACCTGGACCTACCTCACTGGCTTGCATGGCACCAAAGTGGTATAATATATAGAAAGCTCTCAGAAGTGTCCTGCACACAGGAGTGCTATTTAAATGGGTGTCTGCCATTGCCCACGGTCGCCTCATCCCATGGCCCCAAAGCCCAGCTGCTGGGCTGCTACGCATGTTCACAGCTTTCCCGGAAAAGCTCTCTCAGCTCTGCTAGCGCCCGGGCCAAAGTTCTGATCTGAGAGACCAGGCTTCTGTTGGTTCCAGAACCAGCTTCCTGCCTCCATCATCGCTGGTTACTCGTGTGCCCCTCCAGGCCCCTTTCCTTAGGGCAGGTATCATCTAAGAGTGTGCATGGCCATCCATGCAGGTGGACCCAGCCAGCAGCCACCACCCCCTCCTGCAGACAGGTCAGACGCTGAGCCCCCTCAGCCGGAAGCTCCCCTCTGTCAGCAGAGGCCGCCCCATCTCCTGAGCCCCTCACCATGGACTCCACAATGGCATATAGTTGGGGAGACTCAGATTTAGGCCTCAACTCTTCACCAGAGTTTTTCAAAGGCCACACCCTGAGGTAGATTCTAGAAGGAACTGGGGTGTACTGACGAAGAACCTGAGCCCTGGCAGCCTCATTGGAGTTGCAACCTGCTCCTTCCTATGTGACACCTGGGCCGGTTGCCCCTTGCCTTGATTTTCCCATCGCTGAAGTGGGTTTATGTCCTCTATGGCTCTTAGATAATTAAACCGGAAAGTGTATGAACGGCCCGAGACATGGCAGGTTCTCTGTCTATTGTGGTTTCCGCTTCTGCTGTCACCTCCCTCTACCTCATGTCATCCTCATCAGAAAATTCACAACATCGTCACTGTGCCCAGGCCCAGCCCAGACCTGCCATCTTGTTCTCTTCCAGGCTCCTTCTCTACATTCGCTGGTCAGCCTCCCTTTACCAGTGGCTGGAGCCGCCCCTTATGAGACTGACTGATAGGACCGGCCCAAGGCGGGCACCTGGCTTCCTTTTTTCCTCCCTCCCAAGGAGCAGCATTTCTAAAAGATGTAGAGAGAACAGGGAAGAAAAAGCAACTAAGGACCTAAGTGCACCCCCAGACAGACACCCAGAGTGCACAGCTTTATAGCATAGATTCCTAAAAATGTCAACCCCAGCATGAAGCAGCAAATCTGGCGCTGGGTCAGGACGCTGGCAGGACTGTCCCCGCACGTCCCAGGCACCGGACCTCCAGGTCTCACCATCCAGACAGAAGGACGAGCAGGCGGGCCCTGAGCCTAAGAGAGTGGCTAATTTCATGCCCACAGCGTGCCAGGCCCTTCCTCATTCTGCCCTGAACCCTCACACCCACCCAATGGGGGGCTCATTTACTCGCCTGCGAGGCTGAGTGACTTGCTGGTTTGTGCGCTGATGAGAGGCACAGCTGGGATTTGGATTCCTTCTCCTGACTGTGAGCACTGGTTCCCCATATTTTCCATCTGCAGGTCCCCCAGGGGTCTTCCCTGGCCCACCTACCCCTAAGAGAGAATTTCCTTCTCTGATTCTTTTTTTGAGTTTCTTGGGCATATGTTCCCACTGTGGGGAATGGAGAGAGGAGGGTCAGGCTCTGAGCGAGGCATGGTAAGATGCAGAGGGGTGCAGGATGGCCACCCCACCTGCTCTCTGTTCAGCCCCTGCATCTGCTTGCTGTCCAGATATTAAGGTTGGTGGATTATACTCTGGTTCGGTTGTCCTGTTAAGGCCTTAGGACTCTGACAGCATGGAAGTTTCCTTGTATCAGAGGAAACTCCTGTATCAGAAATAGTGGCCACTTGGAATCTTGTCTCAAGGCAACATCTACACTCTGTGCATAAGAGCTCTGTGATTGATTAACCATGTCTGTCATGGACATGGACTAGAAAGGGGAATATTTGCCATTTCTGCCCTTGGCCGAGACCACATCTCCATAGTTGATTCCCCTAAGGGGAAGGGGGGGGTGAATGACTCTCTTGTCAATCTTCTTTTAAGGAAATGGCCCCACCCTCAGACTAGAAAGTGGGCTTTGGGCCTTCAGAGGAGAAACTCTCAGAGGAGAAACTCAGGCCTCTCACTGAGCCTCACTTTCTTGGGTTTGGATTTGAGGTCAAAGTGTCCTGTTAGAAGGTACAGGTGGATGGCTCCGCAGGCCTGGTTTCTACTGGGCAGTGAAGGATTGGGATTGGAGGAGACAGTCTCCTTCCCCCACCAGGGGCTGCCTGGGTGGGGTGGGGTGGGGTGAAGAGGGAGCAGTAAATTCCAGTTGATGTTTCAGTCTTGAGCCTGAGGGCAGAATTCCGTCTTCTTCAAGGTCTTTTCTCCTAAGGCCTTCAGCTGATTGGATGAGGCCCACCCACATTTTGGAAGATAATCTGCTTTTCCCAAAATCTACTGATTTAAATGTTAAAAGTTAATGTGAAAAATACCTTCCCAGCAACCTATAAACTAGTGTTTAACCCAACAACTGGGCACCATAGCCTCCTCACCCAGTTGACACATAAAATTATTCATCACAAGTATCTCAGATGAGTGTTTCCCAGAGTGTGCAACACATTCCACTGGACGAGTGGAACAGGGCAGTGCATTCAATAACATCGGTCATGGAGTGATCCTTTTAAGTTCTATTTTAATTCTGATTGCTTCAAGAAGAAAGGCTCCATTTGGTATGAGCCCCTAACACTTTTCTAACACTTATTATTCAGAACAAAAAACAAACAAACAAACAAAAAAACCAGGACCAGAATTCAGCTATGAATTAATTATACTGTTTTGTTTTCATCAAATTAACTTTTATAGTGATCTTCTGTTTATGGCAACTGATACTGATCTTCTGTTTATGATAAGTGACAAAACATTTCCTTTTTAGATATCCGTATTTAAAAAAAAAATCTAAGTGAATCCATTTATTTTTTTAAAAGACTTTATTTATTTACTTGTCAGAGAGAGAAAGGGAGAGAGAGAGCATGAGCAGGGGAATCTGCAGGCAGAGGGAGAAGCAGGCTCCCCACTGAGCAAGGAGCCCAATGCAGGGCTTGATCCCAGGACCCTGAGATGAAGCAGACGGTTAACGGACTGAGCCACCCAGGCGCCCCTAAATGAACCCATTGAAAGTTAAGTAAACCATGGCACAGATGGGACTTGGATACAACTGCACTCATGAAGGTGGTATACAAACAACCTAAGTTCGGGAAATGCCATCTTAGCCTAGAAAAGTCAGGGCTTCCAGGCCCAGCCAGCCTCCCAACAGGAAGGTCCTCCCTGTGCAGCCAACCAGGGAGTATGCATTTGGTTTTATGAAGAAAGGCTGGTTTCCTTCAGAGAAAGCAGGAGAAAGACTAGAGTGTATCCCAGATTTGCTAGTGTAGAGAAGAGTAAGACAGAGCCCCTGTCCTCAAGGAGAATGGTTCAGTGTGGGGATTCTGGAGCCAGACTGCCTGGGTTCAAATCCTGGCTCTGCTGCTTGTGGCTGCTGGTTGACCTTGAGAAGTTATTTGCCCTCTTTCCTCATCCATAAAATGGGTTTATAAAGGTAACTGCTTTGGGGTGATGAATTGGGGTGCTTAAAACTGTGCTGGTGCATAAATGTCGTTTAAGACTGAGTTGCTGCCATGGGGAAGGACCCACAAGGAAATGGCAGCTCTAATCCAGTGCTCTACCTGCTGTGATAAGAAAGTGCAGTGTGTTGGGACGCCTGAGTGGCTCAGTTGGTTAAGCGGCTGCCTTCGGCTCAGGTCATGATCCCAGGGTCCTGGGATCGAGTCCCACATCGGGCTCCTTGCTCAGCAGGGAGCCTGCTTCTCCCTCGGCCTGCCTCTCCCCCTGCTTGTGTTCTGTCTCTCTCTCTGACAAATAAATAAATAAAATCTTTAAAAAAAAAAAAAAAAAGAAAAGAAAGTGCAGTGTGACACACATACAAGGGGGTGGGGGAGATTCCAGGAGGACTTCCTGGAGAAGTTAATATACCAGCTGATACCTGGATGATCAGTAGGAGTTAGCCTGGAGAAGAGGAGAGAGAGAATGTTCTGGATAAAGGGAACAGCCTATGCACAGGCTCAGAGGCAAGAGGCAGTATAGTCCTTGACTGTACTTGTGACTAGAGGTAAGGCAGCACTGGGTACAGCAAAAGATGTGACCAAGGGTGTGTCCCAAGGTGATGCGCACAGAGGGCTCCCTGTGCCTTGTTAGAAGCCGTGGGTTCCAGAAGGGCAGGACTGTGATTATCTTGGCCGCCCTCTGTGCTTGAAGTCGCAGCTCAAACCTGGTAAGCAGTGGCAGTCATATGGTGACTGGACAGATGCTTTCCTCTCTGCTCACTGTGGGACCCGGAGGACCGCTGCAGTTGAGTGAGGGAGTCCCAGGATCGGAATCTCTGCAGAGGTCTTCAGCACATCTCTGCAAGTCATGGCCGCCTGAAGGATCTGAAATCTTACTTCTGTCCACAGGTGACCTGGTGTCCCGAGCAATGCATCACCTGCAGCCCCTCAATGCCAAGCACCACGGCAACGGCACCCCCCTGCACCACAAGCAGGGGGCGCTCTACTGGGAGCCAGAGGCCCTGTACACCCTTTGCTATTTCATGCACTGCCCGCAAATGGAATGGGAAAATCCCAACGTGGAGCCTTCCAAAGTCAACCTCCAGGTGGAAAGGTAAGACTTGCTTTGGCTCTGGATGGCCAAAGAGAGGAGCCTCCCCTCTGGCCACCACCGCCTTGCGGTGGGTGGGTACTTCCTCCAGGGAGGCACAGGGGTGCAGGAGGGGAGCGATGCTGGTGGTCAGAACTGCACAGTTCCCAGAAACTCACTGGAGGGGTCCAGGTGGGAACCTTGTGTCCCGAGGGGGTGTCTGAGACCCAGGTGGGGTCTTTGAAATGGGTTTGCGTAGGGTCGCTCCAGTTCGGGATAAAAACGGCCTGGGTCAGGAAGGTGGGTCTGCAGATTCCGAAGGGGTAAGGGGCTCTGCTGTGCAGGGTGGCATCCTCGTGAAGACAGCTTTGGGAGACGCTAGCTCCTTGGGTGGGAGGTGGCTTCATTTCCTCCTGGCTGCCCTGGGGACTCCCACGGGGAACCATAAACACCTGCTCAGCCGAAGTGGGCCCCGAAGGTGCGCAGGAGACGGGCTTGCTCAAGCAGAATCCTCAAGGGAAAAGGAGGAAGGGAAGGCTTCCTGGGAGAGGACACTCCCTCTGACCCAGCTTCTGTCCCTCCCTAGCACAGTCCCTCCGCTTCCCCGTGCCTCAGTTTCCCCATCTGTAAACCAGCAGCTCAACTAAGCAGTTCCCAGGTCCCCTTCTGTCTGGAAAATTCCAGGACTCTCTGAGGATGGTTTCACCCTCTCAGAGGCAGGCTGTCAGAAACCAGACTGCCTGGGAGCATCCCTCTTCCCCTGGGAACAACCCACAGAGTCCATCTCCCCTCGGCACCTCACAAATCAGGCCCCACCTCCACACGGGCCTTTTACTCCAACTATTATACCAGTGACCCATTTATCAAAAGACTAGTGAAGGGAGTGGGTTCTGGGATCCAGACTTCTGGCTTTAAATCCCGGCTCTTCCAATTAAACGTCAGAGGACAGTGGGGGCCTTGGGAAAGCGCCTTAACCTCTCCGTGCCTCAGTTTCTTCATCTGCACAGTAGGGCTACTGAAAGTAAATCCTGCATAGGGCTGTCGGAAGACTGAGTGACTTGAACAGTTGCCAGCACATAGTAAGTGCTCAGTAAACGTTTGCTGTTGTTTCTGTTGTTGTAGACACTCTCTGCACGTAGGCGAACAACTCCCAGTTTGGGCTTAACGCGGTCTTCTTTTCTCTGTTAAATGGTTACAAGCCATTTTGGGATGCTCACTGGCTGCTTAGCTCCTGCAGGGACGGACTGGGGCTTAACTGGGCTCCCTTCTAAAACCACGTCTCCTGGCTTTCATTTCCAGGAAGAGAATGGAGCATGAGTTAGACAAAAGTTGCTGAGGTTTTGTTCTTGTTTTGTGTTTGAGAATCCCGAGTTAGCATGAAGATTTCAGTCCCGCCTGGAGTTAGCTTCATCAGGCCTCCCACGATCTAGGCCGAATCAGTGGGTACCCTGTACGGATTTTCACGGGCCCAGCATGCCCTCATTGGAGAGGTGGCAAAATGCCCATCGTCCCTGGGCAGGTTGTAACCTCAGTGCGAGACACCCAGAGTGCTCCCTGTGAGTGTGTGGCCTTCGCACTGAGTGAACGAGCAGCAGCCTCAGCCTGTGGGGCTTCTAGCTCTTCGGCCCCCGCCCCAACAGCCTGTACGATAGTATCTGGCTCACCGCCCGCCAGTGTGCACATGACCCCCAGTGGACCCCCCTCCACCTCCAGCCAGGCAGTGCCTCCTCTGAGCTCCAGAACCTTCTCGTCCTACTCAGCCTCGGTTTCCCCATCAAGTCTCACACACTCAGACTGGTTCTTCTTTTTTTTTTTTTTTTTTAAGATTTTATTTATTTGATAGAGAGAGACACAGTGAGAGAAGGAACACAAGCAGGGGGAGTGAGAGAGGGAGAAGCAGTCCTCCCGCCGAGCAGGGAGCCCGATGCGGGGCTCGATCCCAGGACTCCGGGATCATGACCTGAGCTGAAGGCAGACACTTAACGACTGAGCCACCCAGGTGCCCCCAGACTGGTTCTTCTCATAGCACCTTATTCTTTTCTGTGTAACACTTACTCCAGCTGGTCATTGTGATTCTGTTACGTGTTCGTTTATTGCCTGTAAGCTTCATGAGGGCAGAGAACACGTCTGTTTTGGGTTTTGGTCGCCACTCCACACCTAATGCCAAGCTCAACATCTGGTGCGTGGTGGGGAGTCAGTAAATATTTGTAGAAAGAATGAGCAAACCTGTCAATCTAGCTGCCTGTGGAACATTTCCATTTGGGTGTGCTCATGACTACCTCACATCTGAAGTTACCCTCCTTCCCCTAAAACCAACTCTTCTTTCTCTCTCCCTCATCTCTAAGAATGGTGTCACCACCAACCCGGTCACCCCTGTCAGAAAACTGGGCCTTGCCCCACACTCCTTCCTGTCCCTCACTCTCTCCTACAGCCGCTGGTCAGCAGGTCTTACTAATGCTGCATCTACGGCATCTCTCATTTCTCTGTCCCCCACCCCCAGAGATTGCTGCCCCTGTGTGGTTGGGCACCTTGTTACCTCTTACTTCTGTTACTGCATCTGATTTCTACACAGTCTCCCACAGTGTGAGGCTTAATATCCTCTGAGCTGCTCCGTCCACCTCATGGCCACCAGACTGAAACTTCTAGAATGTGAATCTCATTGTGTGATGGACTCCTTGCCCCCCACTCAACACAGGGACATGGCCCCATTACATTTTCCATTACTCGGCTTCCATCTTCCTTCTGGAATCCCTTTCAGGATTCAGAGTGCAGCTGGAGTGGCTGTCAGTCTGAGGAGACCATCTGAGATTTCCAGACTTTCTGGGACAAGATGTAAAGACGCATGAGCTTTGAGGGAGAGCAGAGTAAAGAGAACATGGCCCCAAATGTGTTGAGTCAGTTCTGTCTCGACCTTTCCTATCTTCTTTGGTTGATTTTTCAGGGGTCAGCACAAAATGCAAAGTAGAACTTGTCATTTTTGAGTTGTATTCACTTTGGTCCTCCAGAAAGAGTGTGGATTTGGGAATGAGATTGACTTTTGGTCTTGTATCCCAGCCCTGCTTCTTCTAGCTCTGAGACCTTGAACAAGCCATTCCTCCTCACGGAACCTCTTTTCCTCAACTGTAAAATGAGAGTGGGACCAGCCTCACGGGACTGGTATAAGCAATGAATTCAATATGGTAGCTAAGCCACCAGCACTATGCCTGGCATCAGAGCAGCTCTCCTCCTCCTCACGCCCCAAAAGAGTAGCTGATATTATATGTCTTTTTATTTAGCAGGGCGGCTCTAAAATCCTGTTGTTGTTGTCCCTACAGAAGCCTGTGTGTGTTCCTTTTAGACAAAAAGTTATTTCTTCTGTTCCCTGATGGAATAGACATTGGTGTTTAGCATCTGAAACCACACATGGAAGGGCTTCAGAGGAGAGAGGACTTCTGTTTTCAGTCACCAGCTCCCTACCAAAACCTCTGAACAAGAATTTTCCAGTGGGTGGTGTACTCTAATTTGGAGTTGTTTATCTCTCTTTCTGTCTCCTCACCCCCAAAATCAAACAACATTTCCTTAACTCTTTATTTTTATTCTGGCAACATCAAGTAGGGCCATGGTGCTTATATGGTTTTTCACTAGACTCTTCTTCAGGAAAGGGGCTGAATATCATTTGCTTTTGTCCATTCCCAGCAGAAAGTCTGGAAACATTTGTGGACTGAAATATGGATTGCTTTGTGCCTCAAATTGTCTCTGCTTGTCAGAAGAGCCTTCTTCCCTGGCTGGAGTATTTGGAAGTAGGCCTACATGCCCTATTTTACCCTTTCATGTGGGCCCAGCTTGAGAGTTACTACATTTGTTTTGGATAGTTTCGTTTTTCACTGCGGGATTTTGAAGAAGCGCAGTGCCAGTGTGAAATTTCTGTAGTTCAAGTTTTTCCAGAACTTTGGCTACTAGTTTTTGAGCTTCTAAAATCTTGCAGAGCAGTTCTTTGGCTGGAAGCATGTACTGGGACCAGGACCTGTAAAGAGCTGGAGCTCCAGAGTGAGATAGACAGGCATGACCCAGACCACATGGAGTAGAGACTAAGACTAAAAGGCCAGACTTGGAATCCTGTTCAAGTCAGGTGTTTGCAAATTCAACATGGAGAAGAAAGAGGAGGAAAACATTCTTTATCAGGAGAATCTGATCTTCGGTATCGCTAAATCTTCTATGTGCCAAAGGCTGGTCACTGAAGATTTATGATGCTCTGTGAAAAACAATGCTAACCTTGCAAGTGCCTCCAGGAAGAGAGTAGCTTCAGATTCCACTGAAAGAAATAAATTGCAATTAATTATGGTACCCAGCCTTGACTCCAGCCCACCCCACTGGTTTGTGACTTAATTTTTTTAATTCCTTAATTCAATTTATAATAAAACTCCCTGAGGGCAGTCTACCTTTTATATGTTTTTCTAGATCCCAACATAGTATTTTGGCACATTACACATGCTTAACAAGTATTTGCTAATTTAGTTAAAAATAAACACAACCAATGTCATCAGCAAAGCCTGTTTTGTATTGGAGCATCAGATGTTCTACAAAGAAATCTTAGCTCAGATGTCATCCTTATTTCTGACTTTCATTTATCAAATATTTCTAAGAAATAGGTAATAACTGGGTGTTATTCACAAACAATGAGTCATGGAACACTACATCAAAAACTAATGATGTACTGAATGGTGACTAACATAACATAATAAAAAAAAAGGCAAAAAAACCTAAAAGAAAAAAAAAGCAATGTTACAACCGAAAAAAAAAAAAAAAAGAAATAGGTAATTCTGCTTAATTTTTTCCTAGGACAGAACCTTCAGTAGTTCAAATTGAATATCAAAATAAACACATATCATAATATCAATCAATCAATAAAATCTTTCGGGTACTTCAGATGTTTTTACTTAAAAAACTCAGATTTTCTAAGATTTATGATTAGGCAATATTTTACTATATATATTTATATGTAAATATATATGTTTGATTAGGCAATATTTATTTTGTAAGGTTTATGTTAGGCAATATTTATTTTAGTAACGATAAATGTAAACACCTTAATTTTGATAGTAGAAGCTATATGAGGCTGCTGGCTTTAAATGGAATCATCTTCAGTCTGTGACAAGATTTTCCTCCCCTATATCATTACTGGAAATATCGGTGATTCCTAGATGTGTTTGACCACAGATGACTTCAGTAATGACCACAAAATGAAAAAATAGTAGGATAAATTGGACTATTTTGTTGCCTGAGGTAGCTGGTAATGCCTGAGAAGATCAGAGATGGGTTTTACCCAGAAGACTACTCAGTTAGGTAGTTCTGTCCTCCCCCAGTCTCACTGAAAGCAAACAAAAACACACAGCTAGGCAGTGGGAGCTCTTGCCCCTTTTGCAAGCAGAGCTGTATAAACAGATGTGGTGCACTGTGTACCAGGAACAGCTGAGCCAAAAACATAAGTATACAATCACCAATCACCAACTGTTTGGGAGAAAGGAAACAAATCTTAACAAATGGAAGAATTTACACTTGAAGAAACAGAGCTAATAAAGCAAACATAGCAGACATTAGAAGTTAATGGTACCCAAATACATCTTCCAAGACACTCGCCCTGTCAAAAGATCACTCCAGCACATCAGTTCTTGATGCTTTCCCATCTGTGGCATATGTGACAGGTAATAGTCAAGTGTTAACATACACCAGTGGGCATACTCCCAGGGTTATGCAAAATTTCCAGCATGCTATTATAATTCTTCCTTGTTCCTTCACCCTAAGGAGTACATATCAGAATGCAAGTGGGCAGAGGTTTCCTTGACACAAACAGCACTACTTAGTTGCAAAGGTTAAACCTACTATGACTGCTTAGAGCAGAAAGAAAACCTCTGGAAGGCCCATTGTAGGTAGAAGGTTACCAGGTCCTTTCCCCTTCTGCACGAGAATTGAACCTTGGGTTAATTCTCTAGCTCTGTTCTCCTGGAAACATGATAAAAATTGCAGTATTAACTATGTTACCAAGCAGCAAATATTGCCTAATCATAAATCTTAGCATTGATAAATTTGATTTGGCCTGCTAGTACTGTAAATACTTTATAAATATCCAGAGCTTTGGGCTTTCCTGAACCCACTGGCTCTTGTCACTGGCAGTGACCTTGTAGGAACCTTGAAAACTCTATCTGTGGAGTTGCTACAAGAGATATTGGGGTTCATAAACCAGGATAGTTCTCACAGTCACTCAGGTGGATCTCATCATCTTGCACCTGAGTGTTACCTGGACAGAAGATAGCTCCAGGATGGCTGACTCTAAGGACTCCCACTGAAGGGAACATTTGATGCTATCCTGCTGGGCCAAGTGTGACCTATGATAGTCCCATGAGTCTAAATGTTTAGTAGAGCTTAAAAAGACTTCCGGTGGGTGTTAAAGCCAGAGAACGAGGCTGCAGGGCTGCACAACCTAGAACAGTGTCCAGGTTGCACCCCAAGACTGCTCTAGCAAAGACCTCAAGGCCACCAGGGCTGGGCACAGACACTTAACTTCACACCACCAATGCTGAGCATTGGACACTCCTAGCAGGACCTCTGCACCATTACCCATGAAAGCTGAATGTCTACCAACACCCTAGTGAGATTCATGTTCCACCTATGTCACATCACTTGCTTCCAAATCAATGGAGCCCAGGCCACATGCCTGCACCCTAGCTGCAAGGGAGTCTGGGAAGGTGAATTTCTGCCTTGGTGAACCATGGACTAATAATATGGGAAATTCTCCAAACCCAGTAAGGTCATCAGTGGTTCTGGCCAAAAAAGTTGACAAAGGTGTACTATGCTCTTCTAATCTACTTGTTTTTAATATAAATAGCACACAAGTCAATCACTTATATAGCTCAGTACTTTTGACCATTGTTAGCTACACATCTCACAACTGATGAGCTTACACACCACAGCTGAGAACCAAAATACCGCCTCAACATAAGGACCCTTTAGACTAACACTCTGGGAACCTGGATAGAAAGGAGAAGGAGGGAGAAGGACTATTCCTGGCATCCTCAGCAGGGATGCAGAATGCCTTTTCCCAGAGGAAGAATGCTACTTCCTCATCTTCCCAAACCCAGTGATCACGTCTGGCACAAAAACCCGTCATATGCCCAGCCCAGTGCTACAGGGTCCTGGAGAAGTCCAGAGTCAACAGAGACATGGGAACATGCTAGAGTGAGGGGGCCACAGCTGCAGGGCCGTATGTGGGCCTTGGTGGATTGGCCTAGAATCCCAACAACCATATAAACAAGGGGGAAAATGCATGTTGAGTTCTAAATAATTAACTTGAGAAAGTTTTAAAACATGATCCGTTCATAACTTGAGCATGGCTGCAATTTATTTCATCTGGCCAAGGTAAAAACGACTCTAATCCCACTCTTTTTCAAACTGTGGGTTACAGCTCATTAAAGGGCCATTAAATCAGTGCAGTGCAGAGATTGGCAAACTATACCCCACAGGCCAAATCTGGCCCGCTCCCTGTTTTTATAAAGTTTTGTTGGAACACAGCCATACCTATTTGTGGACATATTATTGAAGGCTGCTTTTGCACTTTTGATTAGCTGTGTCAGAGACCAAATAGCTCACAAAGCTGAGAATACTCTTTGGCCCTTTCTAGTAAAAATTTTCTGACCCCTGATGTTGTGGGTTATAACCTAAATTTTTTTTTAAAGATTTTATTTATTCATTTGACAGAGATAGATACTTGATCCCGGGACCCTGGGATCATGACCTGAGCCGAAGGCAGATGCTTAACGACTGAGCCACCCAGGCGCCTCTATAACCTAAATTTTTAAAAACTGAACTAGAACAGAAAAAATCCAAGTAGTCTTCATGAGGTAAGGTAAGGATGTTTTGTGAAACTTCCTTTTTTCCCCCACTATATTAACTTAACTGGAGATGATTAATTTGCCCAAGGTCATGTAGCTAAAGTTGGAGAATTAGTGTCTGAACTCTTGGAGTCAGGCCCTGGTCTGTGCTCACATTCATTAGGCTGTTCTGCTATCAGTGGGCTATGATTTCAAAAGAAATAATAATGTTTGAAAGCCTCATCCCTAATCCCTAGAATTTGTTTTATAATCTTCATGATTGTTTGTAGGATATGAAACTAATATGTTAATGTATTAAATAAAATGTGGTGACTCCAAAAAAAATCAAGAAAGAAGACACTTTAAATCACCCATAAGCACTGGGACCATATAGGGCATATATTCTGTCTATATCAAAGTCTTTTGGTTGTTTCACAAAATAAGGACTATGCAGTTTTGTTGACCCATGTCATTGAGTAGCCTTCGAAAGCACGATTTTTCAAGGGACCGTTCCATCACTGGGCATTTAAAGTCAAGAGAGATCCGAGAACAGGTATATTGAACATGCTCCATGATGACGAAGGTGAAGCTGAGCCCTAGTGGGATGAGTGGACTTGTCTGGGGGCATAAGTGCACCTGCAGCAGATTCACAGCGTGGTGCCTCAGGGCCTTTGCACAGGCTCTGCCTTCTTCATGGAACATTGCCTCCTTTCTACCTCTCTGTCATCTGGCTTAGTCAGTTCATCCTTCAGGACTGATTGTAGGCATCACCTCCTCCTGGAACCCTTCCCTACCACCTCAGGCTATACTAAGTGTAGAGGGCCTAGCTCAGTGCATAGCATATAGTAGGCGCTCAATAAATGCTCTTTTTTTTTTTTTAAGATTTTATTTATTCATTTGAATAAGAGCTGAACAGAGCTGGGTCGAAACCTGTGTGTTCCAACTCAGGCAGCCCTCAGCTTGGCACTCGCTATACCGTTCATGTGTCCCAGGCCTCTTTTCCTCAGCTGTAAACAAGAAATAATAATTCCGACTTCATGGGGCTATTTCGGTGCTCGGTGAGCTAACTTCTGCCAGTGCAGTATGCATTCACCGACACGACACGTAGGAGGTGTTCCGTAAATGGTAGGAATTATTTCTCCCTTAATTCAGGCTGACACCTTCTTAGATATGTTCATATATATAACGCACTCAAATCCAGCACACATTAGGTGCTTTATAGATAATGGCCCTTGTTATTCTCATTGTCATGGTGCTTGGAACGTGAACATACACTATAGCAGGACTTCTCAGACTGTAATCAGGAATGTGCATTTGAATCCCCTGGGATCTCATTAAAATGCAGATTCTATTCATAGGTCTGGAGAGGGGTCCTAGATGTTTCCTTTCTAATAAGCTCCCAGGTGAGGTGATGCTGCTGGTCCCTGGGCCATACCGTGAATGACAAGACATGGTAGTCTTTTGTGTGTTTGTCATTCCTTTCCCCAACTGACTTCAGCCCCATTTTTAAGTTACATAAGGGCAAGAAATAAGCTTTTATGGTGATTTTTGTCTCTCTGGTAGAGCTTGGCACATAATAGGCTTTGGGGGCTGGATTGAGCCTCATGAGATGCTGGATCTCTATGTAATTTGACGAAATGAACAGATTCCAGAGGTCAGACCTGGCCAGCCTGCAGAACTGCGGCGCTGCAACAGCCAAGGGAAGACACTGAGTGTCTGAATATAATGATCATCTGCAGCCTAACAAGGTGGCCCCTCTAAAGTGGCTCAGGGATAGCAAATTAGCGAGAAGTGTGCAAGGCAAAGGTGAGGCAGGATTTCACAGGTGTCCTGTCTGGAGAGAGGCAGCAGGGCAAATCTGAAAGCTCACCAGCTTAATACTGTTGAACACATCTAGCCTCCAGGCCTTGTCAAATGGCTTCGACTCGAGAGGTTTTTTTCCCAGCCAAGGGGCAGAAGAGATTGTTCCTGACCATGGTGACAAGCTGAGAGGCTCAAGTTCAAGAACAACCTTCTTCTCTCCCAACACACAGGGTGAGTCTGATCAGATGCACACACTGCACTTGTTCGTTTGAATATCCAGGTCTTCTCTGAATCCCAGCTAACTGGCTGCCACGGCGGTGTGGTCTCGGCTGACACAGCAACTCTTCATTTTATGGGAAAAGGAAGGCAAACCTCACCTTCATGCACAGAGACTGAGGAACTAGCCCTACACTGTCCAGTATGGTAACCATCAGCCGTGTGTGGCTGTTTGAATTTAAATGAGTACAAATTAGGGGCACCTGTGTGGCTCAGTCGGTTAAGTGTCCAACTCCTTTTTTTTAAGATTTTATTTATTTATTTGACAGAGAGCGAGCACAAGCAGGGGGAGCTGCAGGCAGAGGGAGAAGCAGGCTCCCCGCTGAGCAGGGAGCCTGACGTGGGACTCGATCCCAGGACCCAGGGATCATGACCTGAGCCAAAGGCAGATGCTTAACTGACTGAGCCATCCAGGCGTCCCTAGTGTCCAACTCTTGACCTCAGCTCAGGTCTTGATCTAAAGGTCATGAGTTCAAGCCCTGCGTTGAGCTCCATGCTGAGTGTGGAGCCTACTTAAAATAATAATAATAATAATAATAAAATGAATGAATGAGCGAATAAAAATTAAACAGAACTAAAGCTTCAGTTCCTCAGTACCAACTGTCCTCATTTCAAATGCTCAATAGCTACACGAGGCCAGTGGTTCCCATTTGGACATATAGGATGTTTCCATCACCACAGAAACTTCTATTGGACAGCACTGAACTGGAGGCTCAGTGCAGATAGCAACCCTCTTTGAGAAAAACAGCCCATGAAAATCAGTGCTCCCAAAGCAATATGTAAGTAAGGAGTCCTCGTAGAGACCAGGGACCAGCTCACCTGCCGAGGCATATTCCATGTCCCCATGTTTTGATGATCTTAGAGCCCGGTATTTCAAAGCAGCCATCATCAACATCACCCCCAAATCTTACGAGGTATTTGTCACATACAGGTCTCCCTTCCGAGTGCATTGGCTCGCTGAATCCTCCCAAGAATGTTAGGAGTGTATTAGCACCACCTTTCACGACTGCTGTCTCTCCCTTCCCATGAAGAACGTCAGGCTCAGAGAGCTTGTGTTGCTTGCCTACGTTGCACAGCTAGTCGGGGGCGGAGTGGGATGCAAGAACAGGCAGCTGAGTCCAGAGTTTGCTCTCTCAACCGTGTGCTGTGCTTTGGGGACAGGAAGGACTGTTGGGCTTAAAGGGGAGGGCCCAAGGTCCCTCCAAAGGTTAAAAACCTGAAAATCTCCAACCAGGAATGTTCTTGCTTTAATGTGCTTCCCCCTTCCCTTCCCTTTTCCTTCTAGTATTTTCCCTGGCTTAGGCGTCCATAAATATTGCTAATGTAAATGGAATAATGATAATCAAATCACTTCATCTGATTAAATGATGCTTAACTGACTGAGCCATCCAGGCGTCCCTAGTGTCCAACTCTTGACCTCAGCTCAGGTCTTGAGTTAAACCTCTTGGAGAAACACACTCGCCTCCTAGAATGAATTACCATCAGCATAGAACCTGCCTCTTCAATCTTCACCGCAGTGCTACTTGAACTTTCCCTTTTTTATTTAATTTTTAAAACTTGTTTATTATTTATTTTATTTATGATTGAACTTCTTATTCTGTCGTTCATTCTTCATTTGTTTATTCAGCGAACATGAATTGAGTGCCTGAGCATAGTAATAGTAAGAGCTAGTGTCCATTGAATCTTCTACGGGCGTTGCAAGTACTTTGCATGAATTAACTCATTTGTCCCTCAGGATAACCTCATGATGGTAGGCCTCCTTGTTGTCGTCCCCACTTTCCAGATGGGGAAGATGAGGCAGAGAGGTCACAGGGAGATTCACGTCCAGCAGCCGGGCTCCAGAGCTCCCTCCCATTACCTGCTGTTGCTGTGTGCCAGGCCCTCTGCTAGGGAGGGGGGACCCAGGGGACCTCCCATGTCACCTCCCCCGTGCAGCTCATTCATCATCAAAGAAAGAAAGGCCAAAGGGTCAGAAGGGGGATGCAGATAAACTGCCACAGGGGACCCAGGAAGGTGGTTTTGGAGGCGGACTGAAACATGGATAAGATCGGGCACTCCCGGTGAGAAGGAAGTCTCCCGAGTTCCATAGACCAGCGAGTCCGACTACAGCAGAGGCCAGGCTGACCTTCAGCTGGCTCATAGAGGTGCAGCTGTTTGGCCAGCTGTTAAAATGCTGAAATGCTTCCCTATGAGTTGGTGAAGAACTGCAGGCCCAGATGCCCCCCACTGCACGACCCGGCCATCCGGCACCAGCAGCAAGGCATCCGGGTCCACGGCGGGGCAGAGGGGGGCCTCTGCCTGCATCAAGGCCACAGGACGTAGGTGGTGCCTGAGCCTTACCCAGAGTTACATATTTAGAATATCATTGCTGAGCTGAAAGTGTGTGGGAGGGGCGCCTGGGTGGCTCAGTTGGTGAAGCGTCTGCCTTGGGCTCAGGTCATGATCCCAGGGTCCTGGGGTCGAGCCCTGCATCGGGCTCCCTGCTCAGTAGGGAATCTGCTTCTCCCTCTCCCTCTGCTGCTCCCCCTGCTTGTGCTCTCTCACTCTCTCTATGTCAAATAAATAAATGCAATCTTGAGAGGAAAGAAAGAAAGGAAGGAAGGAAGGAAGGAAGGAAGGAAGGAAGGAAGGAAGGAAGGAAGGAAGGAAGGAAGGAAGAAAGAAACGAAAGAAACGAGAGAAAGGAAAGAAAGAAAGAAAGAAAGAAAGAAGTGTATGGAAGAAAATTATGTCCTACAGGTGTTGTTGGGCCTTGGTTCCTTCAATGGTGGGATGAGGGTGAAGGTTTGAACAAAGGGAGAAGCCTAAGCCAAATGCAGATAAGCTGCTCATCCTTCGAGACAGCTGCATCCTCACCGCCACTGTGAAATCTTTGCTACCTCCCCTGCCCCCCGCCCCCAGCAGGACAAGGCCTCCCCTGTTCTCTGTGGAAAGTGCCAACAACACTTGGTGCCATCGTGTGCCAGGCCCTGGCATGAGCGGACTTCGGGTCACCCGACTTAAATGTCCCAATCACCTTCTGAGATGCTGTAGTTATGCCTAGTTTCAAATGAGGAGGGAGGCTGAGAGAAGTTCAAGGACTTGCCCAAGGTCACCTGGCTGAGCTTGTGAGTGGCCAGGCTGGAGGTTGGGCCCGAGCACTGTGAGTCCAGAGCCTGTGTCCTCCCGATCGCCTCCCGCATAGCCCGGGCTATTGCTGTACTACTGTTTGCTTCCATGTCTGAGCTCGTTGGAGGCAGGGACTGGGCTTTGATCAGCTCATGCTCTGTCTGGCAGCCAGCCAGGGCCTGGCACGGAGTGGACGGGGACATAAAGACCAGTCTGAGTGCAAGGCAACAGGAGAGTGGAGCCTGGCATGAAGGTTACTGCAAGAGCCCCGAAGACAGATGACAAGCGTGTGGCTTGACCAAGTGCCATCTCCCATGTCCCCTAGCAAGACAAGTCACCAACTGGCCTCCTCCCTTGGCCTGAACAGTCCCAAGGGAAGCTACATTAGCCTCCTTGGATTTTTGGTTCCTTCTCCTTTGCTGGGAACTGGCAGCCCTCTGAGTGCCCTATGTCTGGAGCCTCGGGCACTGTGCGTGAATATCCTGCACACGTAGGGAAAAATTTTTTAAAAGAACATGAGCGAAAATTAGCCCTTGAAGGTGCCCAGTGCAAACTGAGGGCTGGCCCAGCATGGCAAGGGCCAGCGGGAACCCCGGGTGCCCGGGAGCAGAAAGGCCTGCGAAGAAGGGACACTCCCCGAGGTCAGCCTGCTTTCAAACCATCTGTCCCGTGCCAAGTTTCCGCTCTGTTTTATCCTTCCAGAAACAGCGATATTGACAGCCAGCACATACCTGAGTTTTACACATTATGGAAAACAGCCCAGGCAGTAAATCTGGTCATTTGCCCAGTAGACATAGCATCTGAGTTGATCCTGCATTTTTCAAAGTCTGACTTCCCCCGTGAAACATACACGTGTCTGCGCGTCTCCTAGTTGACCATTATCCTAGGTTTTCACTGATTCAATCACATCGTCCCCTCCTTCCTTTTTGCTCTCCTCATGGACTGCACCTTTTTACAACTGTAATACAAGGTGCTATAAATTCAAATTTTTATATTATTTTTTTTACCAAAACATTATATATGCTGATTTTTTTAATTTTGGAAAATACAGGAAAGCACAAGAAAGAAAATTAAAATAATCTATAATTCTGCTATGCAGAGGTAGCTGAAGTGATTATTTGGTACCTTTCTCATCTTTGCTTTTAATACAAATAGTGGGGCTTTTTAAAATAACTGTACTGGGCGCCTGGGTGGCTCAGTTGGTTAAGCGACTGCCTTCGGCTCAGGTCATGATCCTGGAGTCCCTGGATCGAGTCCCGCATCGGGCTCCCTGCTCGGCAGGGAGCCTGCTTCTCCCTCTGACCCTCCCCCCTCTCATGTGCTCTCTCTCTCTCATTCTCTCTGTCTCAAATAAATAAATAAAATCTTTAAAAAAAATAAAATAAAATAACTGTACTGTGTATGTGTATATAATTTTATATCTGCTTTTATTTCACGTAGTATGCCATAAGCATTTTTCCTGGTACTACTACAGAACATTCATAAACATCCTTTTTTTTTTAAGATTTATTTATTTATTTGACAGAGAGAGAACACAAGTAGGCAGAGGGAGAGGGAGAAGCAGGCTCTCCACTGAGCAGGGAGCCGGACGCGGGGCTCAATCCCAGGACCCCAGGATCATGACCTGAGCCAAAGGCAGCCGCTTAACCAACTGAGCCACCCAGGCGCCCCCATAAACATCATTTTTAATGACTGCAAAATATTCCATCTTGTGAATGCACCATAAGGTACCCAGTGGTTCCCAGGTTGCTGGTCACTTGGGTTGTTTCCGGTTTGTGAATTGCTCTTCTTTTAAAACTACACACAGTAGTATGACCAAAACATCAATGCAGAGGGAACGGATATAAAAAGAGTAATCTCTTTGAAGTAGAGCAACTGAGGGATTAACTCATGAGGCTTCTGATGGTGTCTTTGAGTGAGAAATTGCAGAAAAGGAGAGCCCGGGGAGGCAAGCCTACCCAGATCCCGTGTGTCATTGTGTTCCACGGGAAGAAATGCCTTGTGGGAAATGTAAGGAGAAGTGGCCCCCACCTGACCTGCAAGGTGTCTGGCCACAATCACTATAAAAATCTCTTAAGTGAGCACTTCATCATGTCTAGGAGTCTTCCACACATGCAGCCTCCCTGCATTCTGGGAGTGGAAAGACCAGCTAGGGTTGTTTTTCACAACTTTTTTTTTTTTTTTTTAAGATTTTATTTATTTATTTGACAGGGACACAGTGAGAGAGAGAACACAAGCAGGGAGAGTGAGAGTGGGAGAAGCAGGCTTCCTGCTGAGCAGGGACCCCAATGTGGGGCTCGATCCCAGGACCCTGGGATCATGACCTGAGCCGAAGGCAGATGCTTAACAATTGAGCCACCCAGGCGCCCCTGTTTTTCACAACTTTAAAGAGACTGGCTCTAGAAAAGTCATGAGATTTGCCCAAAAGCCACGCAATGAGTGGCCAAATTGAAACCAAAGAGCTGCTCTAGGGATCTCTGGAAATCCCCACCCTGCTTCCCATCTTGCTTCTAGAATGGAGCAGAGCCTTAATACAGCGTCATCAGAAAGCAAGTTTTGAGCAGGTGCCGTGGACAAAGTTCATGGTGTATTCCGTTGGTGGTGTCCAGCGATTAGGAAGTCTCCACAAATTCCAGGAAAGATTTGTTGAAGAGTTGTGTTTGTTTATTATTCTGGATTTTAAACGGCTCTGTTTTTGTTTTCCCCGTATGTAAGAAACATTGCCCGTGAGGGCTTCCTTGGGTCTTTCAAACTGGCGTGAGGAATTCTGTCAAGATTTAGCCAGTCGGGTTCAGGCGGGCCCAGGACTTGAGGTTGAATGTGCTGGCAAAAGAAGGTGGCTATTTTCCTGGGCTTCTGTTTCACTGAAAAGTTCAAACTCCCAGGCTGCAGTGAGCATTTTTGGGCAGTCTTCTGTCACACTGTCCATTATTAGATCCTTACACAGAATCTCACCCTTTACTTGGAGACCCTATGGCAAGAGGATGTGGAAGGAACATCCTGTGAAGAAAAAAAGAAATCAGTAAATAGGCAAAACCAAGGACCCTCTTGTTGAAAACATGAACAGCACATTCCACTGTCTTCAAAACCTTCCCTGGAGGCGTTGTCCCTCTTCAGACCCCAGAGCACCTTATAAGACCATCTCACAAGGCACTCTTCATGGTCAGCCTCACATTGTAGTTATCTGTCCTTCCTTCCCTGCTGGCTGACCACCTGATGCTCCAATCCACCAATCCAAAGACTCAATCGAACAGGTACACAAGGATAATTAAGGACAGGTAAACAGACTTTAGCCCTCAGGGCTGTCCTAGAAAATTGGGGATGTGTGGGCACACTAAACTCCTCTGCTAGATTGAACACCAGGGTCCAGGTCTTAAATCCTGTGTCTTCCACAAAACTCAGCACAGACCCCTGCTCCAAGAAGACAGTCAATAAACAGGGAACAGGTTAAGTGATCAGCCTGCTCCATAAATGGCCCTCACTGTTCATGCATTTAGTATCTCTCAGATTCATCTTCCACAATGTCTCCTACCCCCTTATCCCTTCAGCTGCCTCAGGCCGCAGAGTCCCCTGAACTTGCTCTGCATTTCCTCAACTAACTTCCTCTGCCTGGATTCTTCTCCCAAGCTCCTCTCTCCCCCCACTTCCAGGCTCGGGGTGGCATGTCCCACCTCCTACCCCCTGTCACTGCACCTGATTTTGACTCGTCCTCCCAGAAGATTGTATGCATAAAGCTTTTTTAGATAGTTTCTTTTCTCATGTTTTTCGCATGACCTCAAGAGTTTGTTGAGGGCAGGGACCTTTTCTGGTCTCACCAAGTGTATGAACTGGTACACAGCAGGCGCTCATTTATTCATGCATCCATTCAACCACTATAGAACATCTACCATATGCCTGACAAGGAACAAATGCATAAATTATAATAAAGTATCCATCACAGATAAGTGGTGTAAAGAGAAATAAAACTGAGTCCTCAAATTATGTACAAGTGATGTAAGTTGCTGTTTCAGGTAGGGTGGTCTGGGAAGGTTTCTCTAAGGAGGTTGCATCTGAGCAGAGACCTAAAGGAAGGGAGGCAGTAAGCCATGTCAGTATCTGAGCACAGATCTTGCCAGGCAGAGAGAACAGTAAGTGCAAAGGCCCTGGGACAGGAACATTCTTGGCACATGCAAGATACAGCAAGGAGGCCAGTCAGCCTGAAACAGAATGAGTGGGCAGGGAGAGTGTAGGAGATGAAGTCCAAAGTGGGCAGTCAAATCTTGCAGAGCCTCTTGGGCACACAGAGTAGTTTGGTTTCTAATATTCCATGTGTGATGAGTCGCTCAGTAAATGTTTGTTAAATTGAATTATTTGAGTTTACTTGAATGGAACTGAACCGAACTGGGTTTCACTGAACTGAACAGAATCGGGTCTCACGTTAGGATGGACAGCATACAGTTTCTGGACCATGCGATATCCCCAGTCTGTACTTGTTACCTACAAATAGAAAAGCACTATGAACAATCCCATTAGCAACTTTAAAACCTGTTAGTGTATGAGTTCACCTGTTCTGGGAGAGACTGGCACAGCCTTGTTCCAAAAGCCTTGTGGACAGTGACACTTTTGCCAGACGCCCCCAACATGCACTAGTTTCATTGTGGTGGATCTAAACTCAAGAGGAATGTGGTCCTAATGCCTGCCCATCATTTATATTTCATTTCTGACTTTCTTAGACTCTGAAGTCTTCGAGGGTCACTGGGATTGATTCTGGGCCTTTGGCCAGGGTTCTGGACCTGACTTTTAACATAGTTTTTACCCAAGCCTGGTTCTCACTGAATCTTAATTATGTGGATTCCTACCCTTAACACAACTGAAAATAAACCACAGTTAGCTATTTTTATAATTTTACTTGGTTCTTTTTTTTTAACTTGGTTCTTATAAAAACATTCCAGGGAACCATCACCAACCCACAGTAAAGTGGGAAACCCACCAGATTTAAGCTAAGCAAATAAACATGTGTTCATTCATTCAAAGAATGTTGAGGGCCTATGAACCAGGCACTGTACTAAGTACTGGGGATCCAGCAAAGCACAGGATACGTCCCTGTTCTCATGAAGCTGATGGTCTAATGGAGACAGAACAAACAAGGACACTAATATAAAATGTCATCTCGAGTTGTGGCAAGTGCTACTATGTGCAAGTTTGGGGGGTACAGAGGTGAATAATCCATGCCTCCACAATGTGATCGGGGTGGTTATAAAGGCATGAATTATAACAATAATATAAGTGGTATCATGGAATTATGTACAAAGTACTGTATGGAGGTGGAGAGAAACAAGTAGCTAACTGTATCATATGGGGGGGGGGGGCTCTTGGGGAATACATACCAGAGGAGGTGACCTTTGATCACTCTCTTAGGATTTAACTGGACGGAGAGAGTGGAAAGAGGGAGGAAAACAAGAGTAGAACAAAGGCAGGGAGATGGTATCCAGCATGGGCGTTCCAGAAAAGACTGGTCATTTGGTGTGGCCAGAACACACTGGGGCTGGACGGGTATGAAGTGGGAGCACAAGACAATGAAAACATATGTGGATTGAGGCCAGGCCAAGGAATTTATACTTTTATTAGACAGATTTACAGGTTACTGCATTCATCTTGGCAGCAACATGAAGAGATTGGAGAGAACAACCAGAATGAGGAAATTATTATGAAAATAATGCAGTGGTCCGATTCTAGAAAGAGTCTGTATGTAAGTGGCCAATCAACTAAATTTGGTGTGTGGGACTCACAGGGTGTGGAGGGACTGGGAGTCTCTAGTCCAACCATCCATCGGATGTTTGGATCTCCTTCCTAATGGCCTCCCCACGGGATCGTCCAACCAAGGCACCAGTCCTAGAGGCTTCCTTCCCATTCCAGCTTCAGATTGCTGAGACTCCTCTGAGGTCTTACTTATGTGGAGCTGAAGTCCGCTCCTGGGAGCCACCACCACTACTCCTTCTTTTGCTCCTTGGGGCTTCTAGAATCAGTCCAATGCCTAATTCAGATGCAACCTTTCACTGTTTAAAAACAGCTGTAATTTACTGAGCAACTTCTGTGTGCCAGGCAGGTCTGCCGAGCACGTATTACCCCACTTCCAGTTGGGAACCCGGGGCTCATGTGACTTGCTGGGATTTGGCCACTGACCCAGTTGACTGGCAGCACCAGGATAAAAACCCAGAGCTGTCTGACTCCAGAGCCCTGCACTCTTGGAAATAGCTATCGATTTAACTTAGCAAACATGGACTTAGCACCTATTACTATGAAAATCCCTGTCCTTGATATCATAGGGGGAAACCTAAAGTAAATAAGCATGGTTAATAATTTCCAGGGCTCCCCATTCTAGTGACTTGGATAGTGGAGTCAACACCCAAGCATTGTGATAATGTGTACCTGGCTTTGGCTTGCAGGGTGGCTATTTCAGAAGAAAGTGACTTACATTTCATTCATTGCATGGTAGTACTCGGGGGACCCACCCCCACAGAATCCCTACCTGAGAAAGAAGGCTGTATCCGGGGAAGATAAAGGAGGGAGATGGACTTAGAAAGATGGAAGGCATGAAAGCGGTGTGTATAATCAGATTGGAGGAAAGCGAAGCTTCAACCTGGACACAACCCAGTGGCGAGCAGGGAGGAATATAGCAAGACTGAGGAGCTAGAAGCAGAATGAGAACAGGCATAAGGAACAGATGAGAAAAACCATGAGAACAGAGCCTGTGCACTAAGCATGTGTTTGGGGGCTCTGCCTTTAGGCAGTCTGTGGTATTGCTGCAGTTTGGGCTGGAGGGCTTAAAGGAAATGGACAGGACCCTGACAAAGTGAGGGGTTTGTGAGTGGACTTACCTTCCCGGTTGTGTTTTTCTTACCCTGATGTTTAAACTGGTAACAACTTAAGACCATATGCGTTAGGTGCCTGATGCACATGAAGATGCCTGAATGTATATCTTCCCCATGATTGTACTTCCACACCTGTGTTACCTGTTGTGCCCTCCGTGGCCCTTCGAGGAAGGACCAGTGGGCATTATCCTCACTGTCCAGGTGAGAGAGGGATCTAAGGGTTAGGTGACATCTTTGCCTCCTCCCCTCACCGCCGTGCACCCAGCTTCCATTCAGAACCAGTGCCCACACCCCAGCAAAATCCAGACATCCTGACCTGCTTGCCAGCCCGCATCCCTCCCCCTCCGAGAAGTGCTGTTTCTAGCCTGGCTGGGTCTCCCTTCCCCAGGCCAGGCTCATCCCTGGATGAGGTTTGCTTTGGTCCGTCCGGTTGGAAATTTCTCTGCCTGCCCTGGGGCTGGCCCTAGAACTCAACGCCTTCACCTGCTGATTTGGAGAGAGAAGCTGCAGGACCTCTCCTGAGGGGCCTAGACAGGTTGTGGTAGGCGGGGCTCAGACACACCCAGTCTTCTCGCCACCTAGCAGATGAGCAGCCCTGGATATTGTGTGTGTGCAGATGGAGAGGCTCGAGCTGGAGCACTGTCCTGTTCAAGGAGTTTCAGAGTCCAGCCTACGAAATAGCCCTTTGGCATTTCCGTTTATTAAAATCAAAACCTCCCTTTCTAGTTTCTGTCATCTCTCCAGATTCTGCAAAATGTAAAATTGGTAACGTTTAGTTAGAGAAGTAAATTGCACATATGTTTTCTTCTCATGCATGTGGAGATCCCATAAATCTGCTAAATGGCCACATAGTTGTTTTTATGGGTACCAAAACTGCCTCTTTTTTGACCCTAGTCTCTTCCTTGATTTTTAAGGCTCTCCAGGAAGTTCTCTTTTCTTTCCTTACTCTCTCCATGTTCCTTTTCTGTTCTCTTCTTACTGGGAAAATCTATCCCATTTCCATCCACTACCTTTTCAAAGGACCTCCCCATTCTACATGGTGACACTCTCTTTTTTACTTTATTATTCCAGTTATTCTGGGGGCTTTGGTATACTCTGACACAGATGATGCTTCTCTAATAATCATTTATAACTCATCTAACTCTGAAAAGGATTTCTGCTAGATTCACAATATGAGTGAGATATAACAGAACCACAAAGCAAGGATAGCGATACAAAAACATATGTCATTAACACTAAAGAAGACCACCGTACCAGGATAATCTCCCCTAAGGTTTATTATGGCAATTGAGTGCAAAATGGAGCTTTGAGTTTCCTGGCCTCCAAGGCAAAAAGGGAAACATGCACTATAAAGCTCATCATCTAATTTAAACACACACACAACATAATCTTTACCAAAAAACTGTTCACAGGAGGATCATTTCTGACTTTTAGCAAGTTCTATCCAGGGCTAATCCTCTTAGATCTTTCTGGTGATCTCAGTCACCTGGGGAGTTTTTTAAAACAGTCTAGGGGTGCCAAGGGGGCTCAGTTGGTTAAGCATCCGATGGCTTGGTTTCGGCTCAGGTCGTGATCTCAGAGTTGTCAGATCAGCCCCAAGTCAGGCAGAATCTGCTTCAGATTCCCCTCGCTCCCCCTCTGCCCGTCCCTTTTCTGTCTTCCTTGCACACTGGTCAGCACACGTGTGCTCCGTCTCTCTCTCTCTCAGATAAATAAATAAAATCTTTAAAATAAAACCAATCTATAACCTGGCCTAGGGTTACATCTAGGGAAATTAGTGACTATGCTCAGGTCAGGGTCTTTTCGAGTCACATGGCCACATCTGTAAACAATAGCATTCATTACATAAAGTACCCCCTACCCCGCCCCAGAAGGCAAGTATGAAATCATGACCTTTTCCTACTTCAGCAGATCTTAGAGTTCAATTGGCCTGGCTTCCTCACTTCCCAGATGAGAAACTGAAGCTTCTCAATGTTCAATGACTTAGTCAATGCCGCACTGTTCTTCCAAGAACCCATATAATGACTAAGCCCGTGGACTTTGGATTCAGGCCCACTTGAGATCAAATCCCAGCTCTGGCCCCATAGCTTTGGGATTCTATATCCCACCTAAATATGCTATATAAGTTCCTTAGCTTCTGAAGTTACTAAGCCTCCATCTGCTCATCTGTAATTAGGGATGATAATAGTAATTACCTTCCAAGGTTGTTTTTATAATTATATGTGGTAATATCCATTTAAGTTTTTGCACAGAGCCCAGAACATTGTAAGCACCCGAGAAATGGTGGATGCTATAAAATCCTGATAATGATGATGATGATGATGATACAGATCATGATAATGGAAAAACTGGGTCAAAACTTAGGTTGCCTAATATCTACTGTATGTAACCCTCTTTCCACTACCCCATTCTACCAGGATTCCTGTCTGAAATTATACGGACCTGAAGGACATCCCTTAGAACAGCCCTACCCAATAGGGCAGCTGCTAGCCACGCATGGCTATTTAAAGTTAAATTAATTAAAATTGAATATAATTAGAATTTTAGCTGCTCGGTCACACCAGCTCCATTCCGAGTTTTCAGTAGTTGTGTATGGTTGGTGGCTGTCGTATTGGACAGCACGGATACAAGATGTTTGCATCATAGCAGAAAGGTCTTCTGGAAGCTGCCTTCGTGGCTTCTCCCGGCCCCCTTGCCACTTCCTAATGTTAGTATTTTTGTTATTCATGTATTTATTTCAAAATATTATGCTAGTGGGGCACCTGGGTGGCTCAGTCGGTTAAGCAACTGACTCTTGATCTCAGCTCAGGTCTTAATCTCAGGGTTGTGAGTTCAGGCCCCACGTTGGGATCCATGCTGGATGTGGAGTCTACTTTAAAATATATATATATTATGCTATCATCCTAAGCTAGAAGAAAAGGTTCTTTGGTCTCTTAAGTCTACTGGTGAGTACAGTTGACACCCACAGAACCTCAAGGATAAACAAGTCACCCGGCTGATCAGCACCAGGCTGTTCCAAAACACGCTTCTGACTCAGTCGGTCTAGGGTGCCCCAGGAGACCTGGGGAATCAGCTGTCTTAAGTCTGTGTTTCCATAGGGTTCTGATTGATCAGGGCTGACGTATGAATTTAATCCGTCTTGTCATACTGCCAAATGCAGGGTAATGTGAGTTCAAAGGGTTTATTACAAGAGAACAAGAATATCATTTTCTCAAAACCACAGCCTGGTGGCGCGGACACCGAGGACAGCATAGGGGGAAACTCCTAGACCATGCTTGGTCTCCTCTTTTTAGCCCCTTTTTTGGTAGGGAAGAAAGAGATCGTGTTTTAAGATTGATCTGTTAATGGAATATTATTCAGCCATGAGAAAAAAAAATAAAGAAAATCCTGCCATTTACAACAACATGGATGGACCTTGAGGGCATTATACTAAGTGAAATAAGTCAGACAGACAGAGATAAATACTGTGTGATCTCACATATATGTGGAATCTAAAACAGCTGAGCTGATAGAAACAGAGAGTGGATTGGTGGTTGCCAGGGTCTGGGTGATGGGGGAAATGGGGAGAGGCTAGTTAGTCAAAGGGTGCAAACCTCAGCTAGAAGATGAGTAAGTTCTGGAGATCTAATAATGTGCAACATAGTGACTATAGTTAGTTAACCATACCATCTTATGTACTTGCAAGTTGATAAGAGAGTAGATCTTAAATGTTCTCACCACAGAAAAGAAATAGTAATTTTCTGTGAGGTGATGGATGTGTGAACTAATCCTACCCTGGTAATCATTTTGCAGTTTCTAAGTATATGAAATCATCATGCTATACACCTCACATTTACACAATGTTACATGTCAATAACATCTCAGTAAAGCTGGGGAAAATAGCTAAAATAAAATAAAATTGATTTTATTTAAGTGATATATTTTATTTAAATATATCATGTTTCCTTGCAAGAGAACTTCTGCAAGGATCAAGACTTCCAGATATGTTTCTTTTTTTTTTTTTTTAAGATTTTATTTATTTATTTGAGACAGAATGAGAGAGAAAGAGAGCACATGAGAGGGGGGAGGGTCAGAGGGAGAAGCAGGCTCCCCGCCAAGCAGGGAGCCCGATGCGGGACTCGATCCCGGGACTCCAGGATCATGACCTGAGCCGAAGGCAGTCGCTTGACCAACTGAGCCACCCAGGCGCCCAGCCCAAGAATCTTTCAAGTCAAGATGAGCTCAAAGCCATTGTCAGTATATTTTCACAAAGTTGATAAAGCAGCTCAACTTCCTATGACATAGTGTAAACCTTTAAATGAACAAACAATTCATTGTAACAAATATTTTAATACACGTAGCTTCAAGGATCAAATACAGCCTCAAGTTTCCCAGTTCGCAGTCTGTAGAGGATATCTATTAAAAGGGAAGGTTTTTGCCTCTTTTTGGTAAAGGGAAAAGAAACTCAAATCCATGGTGACACAATAATGGAAAAATACAGATTTAACTTAAACATTACGGGAAGTGATATTAGTGTCAGTTAAATTAGATTTGGTTCTGAGTGATTGAAAACCCAAATAGCAAATGTTTAAACCAGATAGAAGTTTATTTCTCATACAAAGTCTAGAAGTAAGAATCCAGGAGAGGTATGGCCACTGAAGCAATTGTCAGAAATCCAAGTCCTCCTGCTCTGTCATGTGGCTTCCACCTCCTTGTCCGGTGTGGCTGCTTTAACACCAACCATCATGTCTACATTTTTGCCAGCAGAATGGAAGAAGACCAGAGAAAGTTGGGCTTCCTCCTTTTAGGGACCTTCCTAGAAGTCTCACAAGAAACTTCTGCCTATATAATTGTAAGAACCAGTCTCCAACTACAAGAGAGGCTGAAAAATGTGTGCTAGATGGTCATGAGCCCAGCTAACAATTGGGGGTTTTATTACTAGGGAAGAAGAGGAAAACATGCATAGAGGGACACCCAGTCGTCTCTGCCAGAGTATAAAAATATTCTCCATTAACTTTCTAAACAGTTACAGTGAACTTTTTGTTTTGCATTTTCAGAGGTGTTTTTGTCAATCCGTTCTTTTTTTTTTTTTTTTAAGATATTTATTTAGAAAGCCAGAGGGTGTGAACAGGGCCGGGGGCGGGGTGGGGGCAGGAAACAGAGGGAAAAGGAGAGCGAGAATCTCAAGCAGACTCCCTGCTGAGCGTGGAGCCTAATCCCAGGACTCTGAGATCACGACCTGAGCCAAAATCAAGAGATGGATGCCTAACCCATGGCACCACCTAGGTGCCCCGTTAATCCATTCTTGATGTTTCTTTTCAAATACTTTCTTTGTGTTTTTCCACTGCAGTCCTAACTGAGGAAAAATTAAAGTATTAGGAGTTTATATTTTTATTCCAGAAGTTACAAGGCCCTGTATGGTGTTTCCCCCTGTCTCTCTCCAGTGTTATCCTACCAGTCCACCTCCTCCACTGTGCTCTCTCCTCCACCTCAGCTCCAACCCCATCAAGCTGAATTCCCCCAAAGCGCTATGCCCTCCCTGCCTCTGGGCCTTTGCACGTGCTCTATCTTCTGCCTGGGAATGATAGAAAGCATGGCTACTAGCCCTGACTCTGGGTCTCACTGCTCCTTATAACTGTGTACCTGGAGGCAAGTTGTCTAATCTCTCTGTGCCTCTGTTTCACTACCTGTAGAATGAAGATGAGAATGGTACTTACTTTATGGCTCTTGTCATTATCAAACAAGCCAATAAAAGACAAATGCTCGATGGCAGTTGGCTTTGTTGAGCAGTTACTATGTGCTAAACACCTTACAGAGTTTCTCTTAATCTTCACAATCCCATGCGGTGGCCTGACGATTTCTCCCATTTTACATACAAGGAAACTGAGGCACAGAGAAGTTAAGCAACTTGCCCAAGTCCCACAGCTAGCGATTCATGGGCTCAAATGTAGGGCCTTCTGTTGTTAGAGTGCGTGCCCTTCCCCCCACACCAGCACCATACCGGCAGCGGGTTTCCTTTGTAAGGCTGTGTGCTGCCTTTTGCAGACTTTTATGATAATCCTTTTGGAAACAGGGTAACCCCTGCGGGCCCATCCCCCCATCCCTCCTTGGCCTCTCTGCCTGCGCCAGCCCAGGCCCTGCCCTTTTAGGCTTCTGGAGCCATTGCTCCCAGGATGTGAGGTTGGGCAGCCCTTGCCACCTCCCAAAAGTTGATCTTCTGTGCCCAGGCTGCTAGGAAGGTTCTGTCGCAGCCTCAAACAGAGCCTGCGGCTTCCCCACTTCTGAAGCCCTGGCCTCCCTCCCAGGGCCATTTATATCCCAGGCCCCATCATCATTCCACCCACTTGAGATCAGGTTCCCACCACAGAGGTTCTGTGCCCCTGAGCCAGGCCTGGCTGTGGTGCAGTCAGCAGCCCAGAGAGGAGAGGGACAGGCTGGTCTGTTGATCGTGGCGTGGTGTGCAAGGAAGGACCTCAGGACTGCCAAGGATCCTGCAGCTTGGAGCTGGCATTCTCCAGACATGAAGGGCTCAGCTTTGGTGGGCATCAGAAGCCCTGCAGAGAATGAACGAGGTGCAGAGATGCCCAGGGTAGTTGTCTCGGTAATGGCCGCCAAAGATACCAAGTCCTAATCTCTGCAACCTATAGTTTACAAAGAAAAAGTGTCTCTGCAGGTGTGATTTTAGTTAAGGGTCCTAATGTGGGGAATTAATCTGGATTATCTGAGTGGCCCGAAATCCAATCACACGTGTCCTTAGAGGAGAGAGAGAGAGATTTGACACAGATGATGACCAAGTGATGTAAAGACAGAGGCAGAGGGGCGCCTGGGTGGCTCAGTCGTTAAGCGTCTGCCTTCGGCTCAGGTCATGGTCCCAGGGTCCTGGGATCGAGCCCCGCATCGGGCTCCCTGCTCTGCGGGAAGCCTGCTTCTCCCTCTCCCACTCCCCCTGCTTGTGTTCCATCTCTCGCTGTGTCTCTCTGTCAGATAGATAGATAGATAGATAGATAGATAGATAGATAGATAGATAGATA
>NW_023270739.1:11599691-11602880 GCF_011800145.1 Mirounga leonina | reverse complement strand
ATAGATAGATAGATAGATAGATAGATAGATAGATAGATAGATAGATAATAACAAGACAGAGGCAGAGATGGAGAGATGGAGCCTCAGCCAGGGAATGTTGGCAACCACCAAAAGCCGGACGAGGCAAGCAATGAGCTCTCCCCTAGATCCTCTGGAGGGAGCACGGTCCTGCTGCCACCTTGATCTTGGACTTTTGGCCTCCAGCACTGTGAGAGAATACACTTCTGTTGTCTAAGCCACCAAGTTTGTGGTACCTTGTGACAGCAACCCCAGGAAACCGATACACCCAGCACGTGGGCAGGAACGCAGGAATATGCGTTTTAACCAGTTCCCCAGGGGGCTTTTTAGGCCCCACCACCGCCAAAATGAAGAACTAGGCAGAGTATGTAGACAGAAACTCTGAGAGAGCTGTGACTTCTTGCTCTCCATCATTGCTGCTCCTATCCTGTTCAAACTGTGGGAGACAGGACTGTGTGGGATGCTGGGGTGAGGGTGGGAACCTGCAGAGGAGCAGGGCTGAGTTATGGGGCAGGCAGCTAAGTGAGGGAGCCCCGTCCCCAGGGGAGCAGAGGCAGTCAGCTGGGGAACCTTCCTCCCCAGGATGGGAGGGGAGGTGACGGCGGGGCGAGGGTGCAGGGAGGAGACTGTTGTTCCTCATGTATCTTATTTGCTCCGCCTGAATCGTACCTCAACCCTCCACTTACAGCCCTCCACCACCACCCCCCCGTCACCTGCTTCAGAACACGTGACAGGAAAGCCAAAGAAGTTTCCAAGGTCAGTCACAGGGGCCTGCTGGCACTATTAGCAGAAGTCCCCTCCTCACCCAGCACCCCTTGGCCCTTGCCCCATTTTGGGGAACAGCCCCATTCGTGGGGCTGACTTTCATCCTCAAAGGACTCGTCCTGCTGGTACAAAATGGCTTGTTCTGCCCTAAAAGCACTGAGCCTACCCATGAGGCCTTTGTTTGTCCCCAAGCGGTGTGTCTGCGCACTCAGGATATTGGGAAGTGGTCTTTAGTGGGACCCAGCCCCCAGGCCTCCTCCCCACCCCAGCGACCATTTGCAATGATGAGGGGGCCCAATCCGCACAGAAAGAGGAGACTGCAAGGCTGATACCACAGCGCAAGTCTGAAGGCTGTGAGCTGGCAGAATCCTCCAGTCTTTGCAGCTCCTAAGGCCTCCAGCTGATCGGATGAGGCACACCCACCCGATGGAAGATAATCTGCTCTACTCAGAGTCCACTGATCTAAATGTTAATCTTATTTTAAAACATACCTTCCCTGGGCGCCTGGGTGGCTCAGTTGTTTAAGCGACTGCCTTCGGCTCAGGTCATGATCCTGGAGTCCCTGGATGAGTCCCGCATCGGGCTCCCTGCTCAGCGGGGAGCCTGCTTCTCTCTCTGCCCCTCCCCCCTCTCATGTGCTCTCTCTCTCTCATTCTCTCTGTCTCAAATAAATAAATAAATAAGCAAACAAACAAACAAACCTTCCCAGCAACATCCAGACGAGCGTTTGACCACGTCTGGGTACTGTGGCCTAGCCAAGTGGACATATAAAATCAACCATCACAAGATGTATTTTTTTTTTAAGTATTTACATTCCAGGATGATGATAAACACCGTCATGAATACCAAATACCTATTAGACAATGGAGTGGGTGCTTGGGTCAGAACAAACTCCCCAAGGCAGAAAGCGTCTGTTTCGTAAAGATTGCTGGGAGACTAAAGGAGAATCCTGGCGGGAGGCAGAAGCCTCCTCCCAGGATAAAACCCAGACACCTACTGTCCCAGCCTCCCTCGCTGCTGGTGCTTGCTCATGACCTAGGCTCACAAGAGCCTCGGGAGCTCCGGATCCAAGCGAGCTCCTTCTTCCGTTACGTTGTCTCCTGGGCCTCTCTGCCCTCTTGCAACTGTCTCACTTCTGGACTCACTTTGTCCTCTTTAAACATAAGAGAATTCACCCTCCCTGGTTTCTGGCTTGAGTCATAATACCTCTGTAGGGTCTGGTTATTCAAACTGTGGTCCATATATGGCCTGGAAGCTTGTTACCAATGCAGAATCTCGGGCCCTGCCCCAGATCCACTGAATCAAGACCCACGTTGTAACAAGATCCCAGGCAATTCCTATGCACATTCATGTTCTAGAAGCACTGACTTCCAGCACACCCCTTGGCTTCTCTCACTCCAGGCCCTTCTGCAGGAACCACGCTCAAGGCCAGTCTGACCATACTCTGCACAGCAGGGCTGTCACTGTAGGAAAAGTCACTTCTGACCTCTGCATCTCCTTAGCTCTCGTGCCCACAAATACAGTGAGATTACAGTGAATATTGCTATGGAAACCAGCCTTGGCTACTGTCTACTATCAATTTTGCTGCTTTTCCTTCACTCCCTGTGTCTCTGGAATTACGAGCTTCCTAAACCACAGTCGAACATCTAAATTCCTCTCTAGCCTGAGACTGAACAAATAACAGAGATGGGAAGTCAAGGCCAGACAGTTTATCAAGGAAAGCCATAGTAACTGCAGAGGTTTGCTTTGATTTAAAAAGAGTGGTGTTCTATGTAGCAAGACTTTTCCTCCACCAGCGGAAAGACGCTTGAGTGATGCCGGAAACCGCGCCAGTGACGCTGGTGAGCGTAGCTACCACCTATGGAACAGGGGCCAGGTTAGAACAGGACCATCCCATCCAATTCTGGCAATAACCCTCTGTATTCGTTTCCTGTGGGTGCTGTAAAAAAAAAAAGAAAAAGAAAAAGAAAGTTGCCCCCAATGTGAAGACTTAAAATAATACAAATGTATCATCTTACAGTTCAGGAGGTCGGACGTTCGAAATCAGTTTTACTGGGCTAAAAGGAAGGTGTCCGCAGGGCTGGGGCCTTCTGGAAGCTCCAGGGGAGAATCCCTTTGCCTTTTGTAGTTTCTGGAGGCACCTGCATCCCTCGGGCTCATGGCCCCTTTCCTGCATCCATCCAGCTACTTCCTTCTGTCCTCACATCTCCTACTCCCTCCTTGGACCTCCCCGCCCCCCTCTGCTGAGGACCCTTGTGATTGCATTTAGGGCCCACCTGGATCATTCCAGATAGGCTTCACTTCTCAAAAATCCTTAACTTAGAATCCCATGTGCGAAGTCCATTTTGCCAGATAAGTGACATTCACAGGTTCTAGGGATTAGGATGTGGACATCTTGAGGGGGGG
>NW_023270739.1:11325976-11599681 GCF_011800145.1 Mirounga leonina | reverse complement strand
GGGGGGGTATTATTCAGCCCACCTCGCCCTGTTAAGTAGGTACTGGTATTATTCCCATTTTCCTGATGAGAAACCTCAGGCACAGCAACTGACACACCTTGTTCAAGGTCACACAGCTGGAAGGTAGAGGAGCTGGAATCCAGCTCTTGGTCAGCCTCTCTCCAAAGCCCGAGTTTCTAACCCTGCCCTCTGCATGGCACGGCCTCCAGATGGATTTGAACTCATCCACTGTGGTCAATAGGAAATGAATGGACATCTACCAGCTCTCTAAAGAGCTTGAACTTCCAAATGAAGCGTGTCTGCCATAGACTAAAACCTCCAGGGCAGGGCGGGACTTAAACCACAGGTGTACTGGTCTGCCGGGGCTTCCCTAACAAATTAACACAGGCTAGGTGCCTTGAACAAAGGGAACGTATTTTCTCACCGCACTGGAGGCTGGAAGTCCAAGGTCAAGGTGTCAGCAGGGTTGGTTTTTTTTCTGAGGTCTCCCTCCTTGGCTTGCCGATGGCTGCCATCTTGCTGCCCCCTTTCACATGGGTGCCCCACACCTTGGTGGCTCTCTCTGTGTCCTCATCTCCTCTTCTTATGAGGATATCCATCATGCTGAATTAGGGCCCAGCATAATGGCCTCATTTTAATAGCTACATTCTGAGGTCCTGGGGATTAGGGCTTCAACATAAGCATTTTGAGGGGATACAGGTCAGCCCATACCAACAGGTATTCTCTGACCTTAGGAACGAGGCAGTTTAGAGGTGTCTGAGGTGAATTCCAGAGCCCCGTGGATGCCTTCATTCTCAGCATAAATGCTGGTTCTTCATTCTTCATCAGCATTTTCCGCCCTAACCCGCAGTGACCCTATCAGTCCCCCTGGCTTTGTAATCATATTAATTTCCTGGGGCTGTTGTGACGAGTTACCACAACCTGGTGGATTAAAACAACACACGTTTGTTCTACAGCTCCAGGGGTCAGTAGTCCCAAATTATTTCCACTTGGCCAAAATCAAGGTGTCCATAAAGCTGTGTTCTTCTGGAGGCTCTGAGGGAAGAATCCATTTCCTCATCTTTTCCAGCTTCTAGGGCTGCACTTCTTGGCTTGTGCCTCCTTCCTCCATCTTCGAAGCCAGCAATGGAGCATCTTGTTTCAGGGTCACCTGTGTCAAATCTCCCTGTTTCCCTTTCATAAGGACCCTTGTGATTGCATTTAGGGCCCAGCTGGATAATCCAGGGTAATCTTCCCTTCCCAAGATCTTAATTGAATTACATCAGCAAGAGTCTCTTTTGCCATCAACATTGACAGGTTCCAAGGAATAGGACTTGATGTCTTTGGGGGCTATTATTCAGCCTACCACAGTGACCCTTCCTCACTTATGTCCTGGCCACCCCATTGCCCTGGAGGGCCAAAATAGGACATGATGCACGTGAAAGCCTTGGTGAGCTGCAAAGGATTTTCTGCCTCAGGACCTTTGCACAGTCTGTTACTGCTGCCTGGAACATCCATCTCTCTGCACACACATTCACATATGACCAGTTCCTTCACATCTTTGAGGTTTTGTTACCTTCTCAGAGAGGCCTTCCCTACCTCAGCCCGGTTTTTTCCCTATCCCAGCACCCTGACACTAATCACAGTTTGTAATTGCTTATTGCTTACTGGCTTATGTGTTCCTTATCTGTGTCCCTGTTAGACTGTTAGTTCTGTGAGAACAAGGACCTGATAAGTCCTGTTCTCTACCCTGTCTCCAGCTCCTGGAAGCGTGCCTACAACATGGGTGGCTCCCTAAAGGATTGTTAGATGAATGAGTGAGGTTAACAGATGACATTTCATCAGTTACACACCCATGGCCAGGTTTGGGTTTTCTTCTTGGGGTACTACCTCTGGGTATGACTGTGGCTCACTATTCTCCAGATGCAACCATGACCTCTTTGTCGAGGGTCCTGTTTTCTAATCTCTCCAAAGCTTTCTGTCCCCATCCCTAGGACCTTCATGGGCATCTCCCCATCTTCAGGGCTTCTTCCTAAGCCCCCAGGAAGCTGGCTTTTCAGTGTACTCAAAGAATTTTAGAGGAGGAAGAAACCAAAAGACCCAGGGTCGGCCAACTATGACCCGTTGTGACTTTTTGTATAAAGTTTTCTTGGAACGTGGCAAGGTTCTTTCGTGTGCATATTGTCTGGGGCTGCTTTCCCACTATCATGGCAGAGTTCAGTAGTTGAGACGGAGACTAGATGGCCCAGAAAACCTAACATATTTACTATTCGGCCTTTTACAGAAAAGGTTTGCTGACCCCTGAAATAGACCATCTGATCCAAGCCCATCCACTTTACAGACGAAGACACTGAGAGCCTAAACATTTGCAGACCAGAGCCAGAGTCCTACTGTGAGCTCTTTCTTGGCAGATTCAGGACTGGAATCCAGTTCTGCAGAATCCCAAACAAACCAGGCTTCTCCCACGTCCCGTAGCATCCTCCTTAGCACCCAGCCCCTCCCCAACCGAACTCCCTTTCAATTCTGAGTGGTCACCCCCTGCCCCACCAGCTTTCTCTTCACTGTTTCAAAAAGGCTCCACCCATGCATGTTCTCCATCTCCCACTGGAATCTGGGCCCAACAACCTTCCTGAGCTGACTTGCTCTCTTGACTCTGCAAGAAGCCCACCCAGGCTTTGCTCTTCCCTTCGGGAATCCCTGGTCCTAACCCCACAGACCTCCTGTTTGAACACCACAGCAAAGATTTCGACAGCCACTGCCCTGATAGAGTGGACGGTGTCCCTCCCCTGCTCTGTTCACCTCAGGCCACCCGCTTGGGGTTCTCAAACCCAGCTTGCTCCAGAATTCCCAGAGGAGCTTATTTAGAATGCACATGCCCAGGCCCCAGCCCAGACTTGTTGAACCAAAACTCTGGGGGGGTGACTTGAGGCCTTCAGAATTTTCACACACACACACCCATGATTCTGGCATTGAGCACAGTCTCAGAACCACTTCATGAAGTCGTGGGCTTCCCAACCGTCCTCTAGGCGTTAGTCACTGAGGACAACTTCAGAACAAAGTCAGTAGCCAGTGGAACATTGTTCCCTTTAAAATACATAGGGAGAGGGCACCTGGGTGGCTCAGATGGTTAAGTGTCTGCTTTCGGCTCAGGTCATGATCCCAGGGTCCTGGGATCGAGTCCCACATCGGGCTCCCTGCTCCTTGGGAACCTGCTTCTCCCTCTGCCTCTCTCTCTCTGTCTCTCATTAATAAATAAATAAAATCTTTTAAAAAAATAATAAAATAAAATAAAATACATAGGGAGAATGCAGTCTTTCTCCTTCAGCTTTCTCCACCCTCTCCTTAACTCAAGGCCCTAGAATTCTTTCCCATCTCCAGTGCCCCCCAAAGAAACATCACACTTTTTCCCTGCCTCTGAATAGACGAGATAAGATTTTTAAATGAGTTGCTGGCAAACAATTCATGAGCTTATAAACTATTGAAGTCGAGGTGATGAAGAGAAGGCAACGTTGAAAGGAGAACAGGTACACAGAAAATTCCAGAAGAGGCTGGAATCCTGGGGTTCAGGGTTTCTTATTCTGGTGTTCACTAGCTGTCTTGGTACAGGTGTGATCCTGAAGGCAGCAGGGCCTCGTTCTCTCCTCTTCAGGCTTCCTCAGGAGCTGGCGGCGTGCCCTGGGCCTCAGCACCTCACAGAAAGGGCGGCACCCGAAGGGCAGTGTGCGGGGGAGACACAGCCCCCCAGCGACAGGAAGTTGGGGGCCACGCTTCAGGGGCACTGAGCAAAGGAAAGGCAGCATGGGGTGGTGGGTGCCGTCTCCGAGGAGGAGAATTCTCCCAGAGGAGAGTTCTCTGAGCGCTCGGGGCTGGTTTCTACGGTGATGGAGACATGGTGACAAAAATAAGTCTTGCTCACCTGAGACAGTAGAATCCAATTCAATTTCAAGACAGTGTGTGTTTATTGAGTGCCTGATTCGGTTTAGGTGATGGAGAGAATGAGAGAATGAAGGCGACAGCCCAAGCAGCAGGCTGACTCGGCCAGAAATTCCCTGGGAGACTGCCCCACAGGTCCATGGGGCCAGAAGCTCAATTGCATCCATTTCACCCAGTAGGAAATTGGTAAATCTTAGTCTGTCTTGTGAACAAATATTTATTAAGGGCTTCCAGCCTCCCAGGGCTGTACTGGGGCTGTGGCTGGATCATTGAACCTAGCAGATCTGGGTCCCTACCCCAATGGACTTTACATTCAACTGGGGCATTGGCAAGGCCAGGGGGTAAAGCCAGTGGGGTGGGGTCCGCCATGGGAGGGGTCCACATAGGATGGATCATCAGGAGAAATGTTTAGGGTAAGGTAGGATTTGCACTGTGGTTTGAAGGTTAAGTGGGGTGTGGATTTTTAAAGGGCTGGAGGCCTTATAGACTGGGGACTGAGCTGCGTGGTCGAGAATGAAAATGTCGCACCAGCAATGGTCTATGACCAGATCAGCCGGCTCTGCTGGGGGTGCATGCTGGGAAGTTAGACAAGAGAATGTCGGTATCACATGGGGTTATGGCACCAAACTATGTACTCGAACATCTTGGGTTCGACTCCCAGCTCTTGCACTTGCTAACCTTGTGATCCAGGGCATGCTACTTAACCTCAATAAACTTCATTCTCCTGATCTAGAAAACAGGCATAATCGTAACTAGCTCGTTCGTTGGTCCCAAGCATTTAGATGAGATCATGAGTGAGATCAGTTGAGATGAATGTAAAAGGCTTATTTAGCTGTCGAATATTAACATTGGAGAAACAGCTCACTCTCTAGGCAAACCAGACCTCACTACTAAAAACTCGGTTTGGGAGCTCGTGACACCTGCATACTGTGGGGGTTGGCTGCCTGGTCAACCCTTCCTTTACCACCTTCTGTCCATCCCACGGCAGCCATGCTGGACTGAATGGCAGCACTGGGGTCAGGATGAGACAGGAGAGGTGCCTCGAACACATTTGCATGGCCTGGCCTCCTTCAGTTTTGCGCCCTAGGCACCGCACTTGCCTCACCCAGGCAGGGGCTCTGCTGAACCTAGGAAACCTTGTTGGTCGACACAGTACATTTCTCAAAGTGTGTTCCTTGGTCTATTTAAGTCAGTATCGTAGAGGCCGCTTCTTAAAATTATATTCATGGACCTGTCACAGTCAGCCTCTCTGGAGATAAGGACAGGGGATTTGCATTTTAACACACACACACACACACACACACACTCACGGGATTCCCAGCCCCTCTACCCATATAGTACCTTAGAGCAGAAGTTCTGTGAGTGCGGCCTCAGACCAGCAGCATCAGCATTGCCCAGGAACTCATGAGAAATACAGATTTTTGTCCACCTCCCCAATTGACTGAAACAGACACTCTAGGGGTGGAGCCCAGCAATTTCTATTTTAACAAGCCCTCCAGGTAATTCTGATTCACATTAAATTCACATGGGGGAGGTTTTAAAAACTACCAATATCCAGCCCCATCCTAGATGAATTAAATCAGAATTCCTTCAAAAGCTCCCCCACCACGTCTGCCTTCGGCTCAGGTCATGATCCCAGCATCCTGCGATCCAGTCCCACGTCGGGCTCCCAGCTCAGTGGGGAGCCTGCTTCTCCCTCTCCCCCTGCCTGCTGCTCTGCCTACTTGTGCTCTATCTCTCTGTGAAATAAATAAATAAAATCCTTAAAAAAAAAAAAAACCTCCCCCACCACAGGGGCGCCTGGGTGGTTCGGCTCAGGTCATGATCCCAGGGTCCTGCATCGGGCGGGCTCCCTGCTTGATGGGAAGTCTGCTTCTCCCTCTCCAACTCCCCCTACTTGTGTTCCCTCTCTCTCTGTGTCTCTCTCTCTCAAAAAATAAATTAAAATCTTTAAAAATAATAATAATAAAAGCTCTCCCACCAACTCAGTAATCCTAATGGGAGGACATAGTTTATGATGATCACTGGAAGAAACAGGAAGTTGGCACAAATGTATGGCATTACAAAGTATATGGTTCAGCCTTGGGCATTGTCTCAGTTAATTCTTGCAACAAGCTGCCCCCTGCTGTGGCCTCATTAGCCTGTGAAGAACCTGAGGCTCCTAGAGCTTCAGGGGCTTGGCACCCCCCCCCCTCCACTCCCCAACAAGGGCAGTTTTGCTGGCCTTGACTGGGCATCCACCTGGCCTGGATCTCAGGGAAGACTGCCTGTCCACTTGGCTCTTTGCACCTTTTCCAGGTGCTAAAACAGCCTGTTGGCAGCCCTGTGCTCAGGCAGAACTGGGGCTGGGAGAACTCCACAAAGGGAGCGTGGGGAGACAGGAAGAGAGAGTTGGAGGACACCTTAGGGTTGGGCCCAGAATGGGGAGCCCCAAGGACTCATCACCCCAGGCGTTTTGGGGGGGTTTCTACTAAGGCCTGCCCCTGTGCTTGGTGCTTTAAGTGAGCCATCTCCTGTGTGTTCACATGATCTCTGAGGGAGATAACACTCCCAGGATCGTCACATGGTATCCCTGCTTTGCAGATGAGGAAACTGAGGCCCAAAGACTCTGGAGAGCCTGCCCCGGGGTCACCGGTGGGGTCACCGGTGGGGTCACCGGTGCGATCAGGATGTCTGCGACGGCTCTCCCACCACTCCGGACATCAGAGGCAGGGGCCCCGGGGGAAGGGGGGGGGGGGGGGGGGGCAGACGGGGGGTGCTGGGGACCGGCGAGGAAGGGGTGGGGCTGAGCCGGCAGCCCCCGCCACCCGGCCGCCCTAACTGTCTCCCGTCCTCCCGCGCAGACCCTTCCTCGTGCTGCCGCCGCTGATGGAGTGGATCCGGGTGGCCGTGGCGCACGCCGGCCATCGCCGCAGCTTCTCCATGGACAGCGACGACGTCCGCCAGGCGGCCCGGCTGCTTCTGCCCGGCGTGGACTGCGAGCCGCGCCAGCTCAGGTAGGGCCGGGCCGGGCCGGAGCCCCGCGAGCGAGGGGCGCCCCTCCGGGGGGAGAGCGGGCCCCGCCGGCCGCGCGCAGGCCTCGGGGCGCGGCGCCCCCCCTTCCCGCCAGCCGGAGCCCCGCCCCGCGCTGGGCGCCCCGCGGACCGTGCGGGCTCGGCCGTCGTAGTGACAGCCGCGGGGCTGGCGAGCAGCGGGTCCCTGGACTGGCGGGGCAGAGGGAGGACAGGAGCAGGGCTGCGTGGGAATGCACCGGTTCTCCGAGGACCAGATAACCGTGTGCTGCTTTCTATTGCCCTTCTTTCTGCTCTCATTCTGCTCCTCTCCCTCCCGCCTTCTTCCCTCCCCCGCAAGAAATGCCGGGCTTCCTGTAGTTTCTGACAACACCTTGCAGGGGACAGTTGCTGGCTGAGAAAGAGCATAGCTCTGCTTCTTTGCATACGTGGGGATGGCTTGGCTCACTCTTCCCTAGGTCTGTATCCACATCTCCCCTCCTTCAGGCTGGGAATTCTTCTTGGGCCACTCAGGGGCCCCGTACTTGGGGGCTCATTTTTACCCAAAGCAAAAGAAGCAAAAGAAGTACAATTACTCACTCCTGCTGAGTCGAAACCTGGGTCTAAATGCAAAAAGCAGGAAGCTGGGGGCTGTGTGTGCACTGTCTGGACTCCTTGTGCTGTCTTTCAGGGGTCGTGGTCACCATCTCCTTTCTTTTTTTCCCAGCTTTGTTGAGATACAGTTGATATCACATTGTGGAGGTTTTAGATGTACAAGGTGTTGATTTGATACATTGAAATATTGCACAGTGATGACCACCACAGCTTTAGCTCCCATCTCCGTCCTGTTACACAGTAACCGTTTCTTTTTTGTGGGCAGAACATTTAAGACCCACTCTCTTAGCAATTTTTGGGTGTATAGGATACAGTATTTTTAGCTATAATCCCCATGCTGTACATGAGTCCCAGAACTTATTCATCTTATAACAGGAGGTGTGTACCCTTGGACCAACATCTCCCCATTTCCCCCACCCACCTGCCCCTGGCAACCACCATTCTACTCTCCGTTTCTCTGAGCTCAATTTAAATTCCACATATAAGTCTCTGTCTGTCTGCCTTATTTAACTTAGCATAATGCCCTCAAGGTCCATCCAAGCTGTTGCAAATGGTAGGGTTTCCTTCTTTCTCATGACTGAATAATATTCCATTATGTACATAAATATTTTTTCACATCTACTTTATCCATTCATCCATTGACAGACACTGCGGTTGTTTCCATATCTTGACTATTGTGACTAATGCTGCAGTTGAACGTGGGGGTGCAGATGTGTCTTTGAAATCCTGTTTTCGTTTCCTTTGGAGAGAAACCCAGAAGTGGGATTACTGGATCATAGGGTAGTTTATTTTTCTTTTTTTTGAGGAACTTTCATACTGTTTTCTCTGGTGGAATGGTGGCTGTACCAATATACATTTCCACCAACAGTGCACGGGGATTCCCTTTTCTCCATGTCCTCACCAACACTTGTTATTTCTTAGCTTTTTGAAGAGAGCCATTCTAACAGGCGTGCGGTGATAGCTCCTTGTGGTTTTGATTTGCACTTCTCAGCATCTGGAGTTTCTAAACAGTTTTGGGGGAGGTTTCATTCAGTTTGTGAGGTCTCTGAGTTCCTTGAGTGTCCATGTCCCTGGGTGTAATGCTTCTGAGCTGTTTGGGGGTCTGTAGCCCTGGGTGTGAGATCTTCGAATTGCTGAGAAGTCTGTGTCACAGTATCTGTGGGCTGTTGGCAGGTCTGTGCTCACATTTTGAGCTGTCTGGCAACTTGAGGATCTGTGCCCCAGGTGTGAAGTCTCCCAGCTATTTGGTGTGGTCTGTGCAGGGTTGGAAGTCCCTAGGTTCCTTGTGGGTTCTACATCCTGGATTGCTGGTCTCTGAACTCAGAGTACAAGTTCTCTGAGCTGTTGAAAGGGTCTTTATCAATGTGTAAGATCTCTTGGCTGGTTGGAGTCTTTGTTCTTGGGGGCCCTGAACTGGCTAGCTGTTTCCCAGGGTGTGAGGTCTCTGGCTGTTTGGGAATTTGTATTCTTGGTGTATGGTATACAAGATAGTTTTGGGTATGTGTCCAAAATATGTCTGTCCGCAGGTCTCTGCTCTGTTTCTATATCTATCTTCAGATTGTGAGGTTCTGGAAGCATTTGGGGAGTCTGTATCCAGAGTATCTCATCCCGAACACTTGGGTATCTGTGTTCACTGGAGTGAATCCCTTGAGCCATCTGTCGGTCTCCGTTTACAAGCTGTGTGGGCATCTCTGTCTAGAGTATGAGAGCTGAGAAGTTTGGGTGTCTGTGTCCAAGGCATGGGTTGTCTGAGTGGTTTGAGGGTCCTCATCTCAGAGTTTGAGGTCTCCAAGTTGTTTGTTAAATGTTTAATGTCCATCTGCTGTTGGGGATTTGTGCTGATGAGTGGGGTTTCTGAACTTTTTTGGTGATCTGTGTTTCAAGGTGTGAGTCTAAAATATGTACAGAACTCATACAACTCAATAACAAAAAACCAAACAATCTGATTATAAAACGGTCAGAGGATCTGAATAGACATTTCCCCAAAGAAGAAATGTCGAGAGATGTTCAACATCACTCATCATCGAGAAAATGCGAGTCAAAACCACAATGAGAGATCACCTCACACCTGTCAGAATGACTGTTATTAAAAAGACAAGAAACAACAAGTGTTGGTGAGGATGTGGAGAAAGGAGAACGCTCATGCACTGTTGGTGGGAATGCAAACTGGTGCAGCTGCTGTGGAAAACAGTACGGAGCTTCCTCAAAAAATTAAAAATAGAACCACTTTATGATCCAGCAGTTCCATCTGAAGAACACAAAAACACTAATTGGAAAAGATACATGCACCCCTGTGTTTATTGCACATTGTTTACACTGGCTAAGATATGGAAACACCCTGTGTCTATCGATGGATGAATGAATAAAGATGTGGCAAATGTATATATATATGGTGGAATACTACTTAGCATAAAACCCAGTGAAATCTTGCCATTTACAACAACATGGATGGACCTTCAGGGTATTATGCTAAGTGAAATAAGTCAGACAGAGAAAGACAAATACTGCAGGATTTCACTTATATGTGGAATCTAAAAAAGCCAAAACAACAACAACAACAAAAACCCAGACTCATAGATACAAAGAACAGATTGGTGGTTGCCAGAGGAGAGGGGAATGGGGCAGTGGGCAAAATGGGTGAAGGGGATTAAGAAGTACAGACTTCTAGTTATAAAATAAATAAGTCATGAGGATCGGGAATATGTTCAGTAATACTTACGAACTTGTAAGGTGACCGATGGTAACTAGACTTCTGGTGGTGATCATTTCACAATGTATACAAATGTCAAATCACTATTGGGTACATCTAAAACTAATATAATACCATACATCAATTATGTCTCAATAAAGAAAAATAAATTTTTAAGACACCTTAGGACAGATGTCTTCAAAGATTTAAGAAGCCTCACACGCTAAACACACTCGAGATACTTCAGACTCAAACTTTGCAAGCCACACCCTAAGTGAGTTCAGAGACCTCACACCTTGAATACAGAACCCCAGATGCCATAGATGCAAACCTTGGACCACAGACCCTCAGAGAGGTTAGAGACTTCACACCTGAACACACACCATCAAAGACTTCCGACTCCTACATAATCACCATTTTCAAATCCCAGCTGCACCTCCAATGAGGAACTGCCCTTCCTCTGAAATTCATCTAGCCCAATCATGTGACCAGGCTGCAGAGATTTCCACCCTTCCAGGATCTGACTGGGGTCTGCAAGGAAAGGGAGGGTTTGCAGCATAAAACAGAGCCCCCTGAAGACCCAGAGGCGCCCCTCCACCCGGGACCACGCAGGGGGCTGATCTAAGTTATCATTGCTGGCATTTGTTGAATACTTACTGTATGCTGGGCTCCTTGAAGTGCTTTACACGGATTAATTAATATCTAATATTTCCCAAACCTTATGAGGTGGATACTGTTATCATGCCCACTTTATAAATAAGGAAACTGAGGCACAGATAGGTTAAATAACATGCCCGAGGTCATAGGACTAGTAAGTGATGAAGCCAGGATATGGATTCAGGTGGCCCAGACCTCCAGGCCCACAGTCCTAACCACTGAGTTGTACTCTCCTTGGGTTTCTGTCTAGGCTGTCTAGGCAGTTTCTACCTGCACGGCCATTCCTTATACCTTGCCACCTGGAATAACAGCATGTCTTGGGGGGAGGCTAAGGAGCAGTCATTTATTGAGCACCTACTGTGTGCTAGTTATCAATTACAGGAGGAGATTTACATTCATTACTTGTCTCCTTTAATCCCTGAGGCAGCCTCCTGAGGTGAGTATCATCTTCCCATTTTACAGATTAGGAAGCTGTTGGGGGGACAATTTATAGATGGAGGTACCAGAGATGAGGTCCTCGTGGCTCATACTCCAAAGCCCATCCTCTGCCCACAAGACTCCCCTGCTGCCTCTTTCCCAGAAGTGGCACCTTACCTGCAGGCTCTCTCCCACCACCTCACCTGCTGTCCCCAGCTCGAGTCGGAGCTGTCCTCAAGGCTCTAGCTCTTCTCTTTGCAACAGTCCTGAGTCTGCTGGGTGGCAGGGAAAGTAAGATGTTTCCTTAACTGTGGCTGTCCAAGTATTCCTTCTTGTTTGTCGTGCTCTCAAGAGACTCCTTAGCTTAAAGGTTAGGAGATTGGGCTCCAGAGTCCCATTGTCTAGATCCAAATCCCACCGCGTGGTTAATTAGCTGTGCATCTTTGGGCAAGCTAGTTACCCTCTCTGGACCTTTGTTTTCCAACCCATAACATGTCCATTATGAAAACAGCCCCCCTCAGAGGTTGATACAGGCACAAAGTGGGGCCAAGAACATGAGACACTTGTGCAGACAAGGCCTAAAAGGAAGAAAGTGCTCACGACATGGTCTTTATTAGCTAGCATTGCCCCAGGCCTCTCCTATCCCTGCAATAACAATGGAGACTCGTACCTATGTATTGCTTTATAATTCTTTTTTTTAAGATTGTACTTATTTAATTAAGAGAGAGAGAGAACAAGCTATGGGGGGGGGGGAGGTGGCAAAGGGAAAGGGAGAAGCAGACTCCCCACTGAGTAGGGAGCCCGGTGCTGGGCTTGATCCTAGGACCCCAGGATCATGACCTGAGCTGAAGGCAGACACTTAATCGACTGAGCCGTGGAGGTGCCCCACATTGCTTTATAATTCTTAAAGGCTCTTAACATTTTCTCATGTGAACCTCAAACCAGATACTGTTGTTATCCAGGAAAGTAGTGCTGTCCCATTTTACAGAGGAAGAAATCAAGGCCCAGCAAGATTAGGTAACTCTCCCAGCATCACACGGATACTAAGTGACAGGGTTAAGAGCCCAGACACCCAGAGATACAACCAATTTTTCTGGTTCCCCAACCCTAGACCTAGACTCAGCCCTCTTCAAGGATGCTAACGACCCTCTTCCAGATGCTTCTTTTCCTTGTTGCAATTCTGTAGACTGAGCATGAGCTTCCAGGGGCCACTGTCCATCTCTGTGCCCCTCGTCCAGCATGGAGCTCTTACTGGTATCCAGGACGCAAGCATGATGCCCTGGCAGGCCAGAATGCACACATGGATAGCGGGGAAACAAAAGAAGTCAGTTCCATTCAGTCTCCAGGCTATTTTTAGTCCTTTAGCTCTCAATTCTTGACTCCTTTGTCTCCAGAATCATGATTGATGTGTAGAAGACGTACTCATCGACTGGCCCAGCTGAATGTTCAAGTTTGGAAATCATTTTTGAAGAGAAAAAGAAAATACAGTATTTCATTAGCTTTCCTAAATAGTAAGTGTAAAACTCAGAAATTCCATTAACTAGACTAAATTCAGTACATGACGGATGCACCAGTTTAAAAAAAAAAAGACTATTTTTCAGTCTAGGCAACTTACAGACACATCTATACATATATTTTCCCACCTCAGTTCATGTGACCTGAAGCAGGAATTGCTGTCTCCAGTCTGCAGGAAGTTTTGCTCATTCAGATATCCAACAAAGAGGTATTGGACACCTACTCTGTGCCTGGCACTCGGTCTTCATGGCGCGCAGTCCCCAACAATTGTGCAAGGCAGGCTTTATTATCCCATTTTACAGATAGGAAGGCTGAGGCTCACTGAGGCTGTGGAAATCGTCTGAGGTCACACAGCTACTCTGAGGCACGTGAGTTCTAGAATGGAGGACTTGGCGAGGGAAGGTAACAACACAGTCTCCTTGTCACCCTCCCCTCCCCACTCCCAGACATTCATCCTCCCAGTTGCCAGGTAGGCTCTTAGTTCTGGGCTGGGCTGAGCAGAGCTCAGAGCTTGAAGCTCGCCTCTCTCAATAAACAGCCCTAGAAAGGGGCGGGTCCTTGGATGTTCTAACAAATTCAGGAACTTGGGATCTTGGTGTTGGCGGCTAGTGTCATGACTATTAGCACATATAATTGCCTACCAGCTGGCCGGGGTGTCCTGGTGGGAGGCAGCCTGGGACACCAGCTGGGACAGAACAACCGAGTCAAGGATTCTCAGGTCTGATGCTAGTGCAGCCATTGATTTTCAGAGCGACCTTGGCCAAATGCAGCCCGAGCGCTTCTTTTGTCTTTATTCAGCTATGGTAAAGCCTCACCATGGTGATCGGGTTTATTCAAAAGGAACACCATTTGATGGGACTGCAGTCTGTAAGCTGACAGGGGTGACCCATTTACTCTTCCTTAATTAAAGTATCAGATAATCTAAACCTGGGACATTCGGCCTTTTCTTTTTTTTCTTTTCCCTCTCCTTTGGGAGGGGGGAGGGGAGGCAGTAGAATAAAGGAAAGAACAAATAAGACATCCTGGCGGGGTTTGTACATTTTCTTATTAATAATTGGTCTTGAAACATTTTAGAAATACAAAGACTAAATACTGTTTGTTTCCCCGTATTTGTAAGAGGCAGTTTTTCTGCTCCAGGGTAGGGCTGTATTAAAATAATGATAATAAGGCGAGTTCTCAAATCCTAACTTAGCTGATAAACAGCACCTACCAACAGGATTTGGGGGTTGTTAGAACCACGAGCTCGCTCCAGGAAATGGCTGCCCTTTTTGCAAAGAGTGTCTCTTAAATTCAAACCAGATTTTGAGCTGTCCCAAAATGGGTAAGTTTGGGAGTGGTACAGTGCAAAGGGTATCAGGATAGGATACCAGGGTCATCATTATGTTCTTTCCTTCACTCTTTCATTGTATTTATTGAGCACCTACTAGGTGCCAAACCCCACTCTAGATGCTCTCATCTGGGTCTGCTGCTTTGTAACAGGTGACCTTGGGCAAGTCACTTCACCCGCCTCATGGGATGAGATTCATTCCCTGTAAAGATGGGGGTGACAGCTGCTTCATGGGGTGGGGAACCCTAGAAGGGAGTTGAATATGAATTTAACGAATTGCACCAGAGCTTGATCTGCTACTTTTAACCCTCCTCAGTTCTCCTGGACACCTTTTGAGGTTAACAGGCTTTGTCATTTGTCCAGTTTGGGTCAAACTAGGTTCTAAGGTGAAGGTTGCACCACAACAGTACCTGTCTTAAGATTCTGGTACCTTGGGCGCCTGGGTGGCTCAGTTGGTTAAGCGACTGCCTTCAGCTCAGGTCACGATCCCAGGGTCCTGGGATCGAGTCCCGCATCGGGCTCCCTGCTCCTTGGGAGTCTGCTTCTCCCTCTGCCTCTCTCTCTCTGTCTCTCATGAATAAATAAATAAAATCTTAAAAAAAAAAAAAAAGATTCTGGTACCTTCCACCCAGCCCTATAATGACAGCTGGGAGTTTGGGTTCGTTTACCAAACATGTATGGGGTGCTGATGGTCGGCCAGTCCCCATGGGGAGCATAGGGACACCACATCAGGGCCACAGCATCTGGTGGTCACCGAGTCACCTAGAAGACAGACCTCATCCTGCTAGAGCTGTTGGCCCTCATTCCTATAAGAAGAGGATCAGCCGGATGAGGGGAGTTCTGGCTCTTGATGTCAGAAGGAGAGATGCTCTCCATCGTCCTCCCCGCATCTGTATGGAGCCAGGCCTTGTTCTGGGCACAGAGACCCCAGGACTGAGGCACCACTGGGGAGACGCGGACAGCAACAAATGGGCAAGGTGATTTCAGAGTCTGAGTGCTACAAAGAAAGTGAACCTGTGTGGGGCAGATAGGAATTGAGGAGGCGTTCAGAGAGCACCTTGGGCTCCAAAGGGGAAAGACGGTGTGACGCTCCTGCTTTATTTAAGGTACACTTGCTATCATGGCAGGAGACCCTGGAGGAAGAAGGGAGGGGATCTGGAGCCACATCCACAGCAGCCATTCCCCTCAGTCACTTCCACATCAACCCCTGAATCCAGCCCTGAGGCCTCCCCCGTCTGTCCCTCAGAAGGTCATGGAGGTGGAGCACCTGGGCCCCGGCGTGGCTCCGTGGGCCCTGGAAGGCTCCCCAGCCTCTCACAGAGTCAGAAGTCACTCTCTCTCTCCTTCCTTGGAATGCCCTTGTCCTTGCCTGGCTCCGGAAAATTCCTCAGCTCCCCGCAGCCTCTTGGGCTGGGCCGGGCTGAAGGTGCAGCCACAGAGTCCCAGCCGCCTCCTCAGTCCAGTGGGCATGAAATCCGTGCTGCAGGCCCCATGGTGACCCCAGCGAGCCTCCACCGCCCCACACTAATGTCAGTGCATTAGCGCCTCCTGGAAGACAAACCTGCCCTCGCCCTGATCCCAGGAGAGTCACCGTGGGGCTCCCCTGTCCTCCCCTAACGGCGCCGGGGTCAGGCCATGAAGCCTGCTCCGGGAGCTGAGCTAGCAGGGCGGTCCTGCCCTCCGCAGGTGCACACCGAACACCTACCGTGTGGCTGTCGCACCATCTGGGGGTGGCAGGGGGCAGGACAGAGAGGTCTCCAAGTAATTACAGAAAAATGTGCTAACTCTTCAAATATAGGGCAGTCCAGACCGCGCCCCAGGAGGGCTAGAAAGGCAGGAGGTGCCCTTTGATGTGAATGCTGCAGAATGAACAGACTGATCAGGTAGAGAAGGTGAAGAGAGCAGAGGAAGGGAAGTCCGTCCGCACAGGGGGAACCGCGTACGCCTCCAGTTGGGAGCGTGTGTTGGAGGAAACGAGGAATTCAGGCCATTCGAGCACCACGGCTCTGAGCCGCCTCCTGGGGGCCAGGCCCCGAACCAGGCATGGGACACGGTGCAGAGTGCAGGGCTGAGATCTGCATGTGGGGGGTCTTTGGTGCAGAAGTCTGACTGCGTATGCAGGAGGTGGGAGCCATCGCGGACTTTCAGCAGGGAGACGACACCAGATTTGTATTTTTTTTTTTTTAGATTTATTTATTTCTTTTAGAGAGAGAGCAAGGGAGAACGAGTGTGGGGGGAGGGGCAGAGGGCGGGAGAGAGAGAGAATCTCAAGCAGACTCCACACTGAGCGCAGAGCCCAAGACAGGGCTCAATCTCAGGACCCTGAGATCATGACCTGAGCTGAAATCAGGAGTCGGATGCTTAACCGACAGAGCCACCCAGGTGCCCCCAGATTTGTATTTGGGCAAGAGGGGCTGGTGGCCATGTGGATGATGGGCGGAGGCGGGCGGGGGTGGGCCGGGGGTCCAGAAGCGGTTGCAGGAACACAGGTGAGAGCACCCGGCTGCCGGACTGAGAGGTGGGGAGGGCTGGAGACACAGCGAAGTTGAAGGGGTAGGACTTGGTGACCCGTGCAGGGGTGAGGGAGTGAGGGGTGTTAGGCGTGACCCCGGCAGCCGGGGTGGGGGTGATGCTGGGGTGTTAGTGTTTCCTGGGGACGGAGTTCGGTTTGGGAAGATGAAAAGGCTCCCGGGATGAGTGGTGGTGGCCGTGGCACAACGGTGGGAACGTACTCAATGCTACGGAATGGCACACCTGAAAATGCTTGGGATGGTAAATCTGTGTCGCATATATTTCACCACCATTTTTTTTTAATGGCCATGTTACCAAATGAACAATACCATGCAGGATAGTGTATAAGGTGTCAGCTTTGTGTGAAGAATGCACTTGTGTTTGCTACCCGGGTCAGGCTGTCTCTGGAAGGGTAGACATGAAACCGTTACCCGGGGTGGAATCGGTTTGGCAAACTGGGTATATGGGTTTCCTGTGGCTTCTGTAACAAAGTACCGTGGACAGGATGGCTTAGAACAACAGACGTGTATGGTCTCACAGTTCTGGAGGCCAGTAGTCCAAAATCAAGGTGTCAACAGGGATGTGCTCCTTTCAGATCCTCTGCGGGAGGATCCTTCCTTGCCTCTTCCAGCTTCTAGAAGCTCCGGCTGTTCCTTGGCTTGTGGCAGGCAGCATCACCCCAATCTCTGCCTCCTCCTCACGTGGCCTTCTTCTCTCTGTATCTCCATCCACATTTTCATCTGCTTATAGGGACACCAGTCCTATTGGATTAAGACCCACATCTTAACTTGATTACATCCAGAAAGACCCTATTTCCAAGTAAAGTTACAGGTGGGGAACTAGATGTCAACATATTGACGGGGGAACATAATTCAACCCATCACACGGGGGGACAGAGATGGGAGGGAAACTCACCTGACTGTTGGATTTTGTAGCATGTGGTACCTATTCCCCTCACCAGATTTTTACAGTAAAAAGTCACTCTGGGGTTTCTGTCTTGGGAGAGTATGTAGCTAGGGATGCTATTAACAAGTACAGGACAAGGACAATATGGGATAAGTAATAATGGGTTCAGTTTTGAATATGCCAAAGGCAAGTTGCCACCCCAGCTGGTTGTCCACCGAAATGAGAGGGTCCGTGTAAGGCTTTTTCACCAGAGCAAGCTTGCCAGGGAGTCAGCTGCTCTCCCCGAGCATCTAACAGAGAGGAAGCAGAGCACAGTGGTTAGGAGTGTGGGCCCTGCCGCCTGACACCTGAGTTCCAGTCCTCGCTTGACCACTTACTCTCTATGTGACCTTAGGTGAGTTGCTCACCTCTCTAGGCCTCAGTTTCCGTATCTGCAAAATGGGGGATTGCCCACCTCATAAGGTTGTGGGTGGATCCAATAAAATAATATATATTTATGGGGCGCCTGAGTGGCTCAGTTGGCTAAGCAGCCAACTCTTGATTTCAGTTCAGGTCATGGTCTCAGGGTCATGAGATCGAGCCCTGAGTCTGGCTACGTGCTTAGTGCAGAGTCTGCTTATCCCTCTCCGTCCCCCTCTGCCCCTTACCCGCTTGCTCTCTCTCTCTTTCTCCCTCTCTCTCTCTCTCCAAAATAAGCAAATAAAATCTTTTAAAAAAACTAAAAATAATATATATTTATTAGCACCATGTGGCATATAAGTCATGTAGTACAGTGCCATAGTAAATGCACATTAAATATTGGTGATTATCTTTATTCCGCCACTTGGGGCCAAGAAGGTCTGCTCCTCCTTATTGTGAAAAATAATAGCCTCAACTTCCTCTGAGAGAGAGGGGAAATAAGTATCTTGATGAGATGTGGTCATATACCCGCGGGGACAGGGCTTGTGGCCCAGACTGAGGCCAGGCGTGTCTCCACCCTTCTGTGTCTAATGCTGAGGCAGCCACCCCAGCATGCCGGCAGAGAATCAACCCAGCCAGCCAACCGGGGGGCCCCTCTCCCCACCCCAGGGACAAGCAGGAGTTTTGAAGGCCATCACTGGCTAGAGTACGCACCTCCTCAAAGCAACTGAGCACCCATCACCAGCTGCATTTGCAACCTTAAGTGGGGTCACTAGTGGGAAGAGGTAGCAGAAGGAAAGGAGGATGTGTGTGGACAAAGGCACATATGGCTCCTGATTGGCAGGGCCTTGCCCCAGGTGAGCAAGAAGTTAGGGAAGAGGTTAGGGGGCATAGAATATTCCAGAAGAAAGGGTCATGCAGCATGGACTTAGACAGCTGGCTTCCTTATCTTGTTAGAGCTGGGGCAGAAATCAGATATACTTGAATTCTGGGGCCTACCACAGAGCCTGCACATAGGTGGGTCCAGTAGGTAATTGTGGAAAGACAGAAGGGAGGGAGGAAGGGAGGAAAGGAGGGAGGGAGGGAGGGAGGGGAGTTGAGTTATACTAGGTATGTTGCTGCTACTATAAATAAACAGACTAAGACTTTTCCTGGACTAATGCAGATGCAAAAAGGCTTCAACGTGGAGACGTGGGTAGTCGGATAAGAGTCAGGTGTCTCGAAGAGAGGTCTCAACTCTGGAGGCCTTTGGAGGGAGACACTGGCAGACGGGTGACCACCAATGCCCCAGGGAAGGTACTGATGAAGAGGAATCACCATGACACAAAGGGAGAGAGGCCCTAGGTCAGAGAAGAGCCCGAAGAAGGTGAGGTAGTGGGTGCCAAGGGAACCCAGGCGGAGAGGGGGTCGCCGGAACCCCAGGCAGCTGCAAGGGACGCGCCCTCTGCAGCGGGGCTTTCTACACCTGGGTGGGGGCAGAAACCATATTGCAGGCGACAGACAGTTTGCCAACACTTGCGATTTGTTCCGAGCTTTCAGAGTGTTAAAAGCAAAACAGAAACACATTGGGATGCTTGCAGCAACACCGAGAACTACATCTTAAATGGCACTTGGGGCTCGCTTCCAAACTGGAGCTTCCCATCCAAGCTGGCTTTGTGAGGGAGTAGTTTGCCATATGGGATTTGGCTTCCAGGGAACAGGGACTTTTTTTTTTTTTCTTTCTCTTTTTTGGCCTCCTCTTGAGTCCGTTAAATTTCTGCCCAGGGTGCTTCTTGACTTATCTGCCAGTGAATCTTTTAAACTCTAGTTTAAAATATTATTTACGCAGGAACAGTATCTTCCCTTCACAATTAGGCAGGCAACCAGTACTTATGACAGAGGCATATGCTTAGTACAAAGTACTTAGTACAAAGCCATGACAACAAAGGGGCTTTGGGTGACAGGGAAGGAGCAGGTCCCCTCCTTCAGCTTGTCTGTCGTCTTCACGACGTGCTGGGTGTGCGGGCCGTTTTTCCAGAATGAACTTCCCTTTCATCAGTTCATTAAATTGCTCTAGGAAATGTTAAGAACCACCAGACTGAATGATCCCCAAAGGCCTGCCTAGCCCTGAAGATTATTCCGTCTCGTGGCCTGACGTTAGATGTGCAGATGGGAATGAGACTTTTACCTGTGGGGGAAACTGAGGCACACAAAAAATGGAAAGAAATAGGTGGAGCTTCAGTTCATGGCCACTCCTGTATCTTAGCAGATGATAGAGGGAACTAATGATCAAGAACCTGTCTGGACCAGACACTGTCCTGGGTGCTTCTCACACTCTGCTCCATTCAGCTATATGAAGGGTCTTTCTTTTCCTCGGCACACTGAGAACCCCGGGGCCCCCCGGGGTTAGGAAACCTGCCCACCATCACATGTAGAATGTGTCCCATCTTAGATTCAAACCAAGTCTGTCTGACTCCAAAGCCCAGTTCTCTCTGCCAAAGGGGTAGCTCCAGTCAGAGAATCAACACTGGGAAATGTGAAAGTCACTTTGAACGAGGCCCACAGATTCATCTTGAAAGGCTCAGCCTCCAGCCTTAGTTCCTCTTAGAAATTCGGGTGCATGGCAGCCTCTTGCACCAACCTAATAGAGTCAGCGTGGGCCAATGCCAAAGATCCTTGTGAAGACTTAACGTGGAAATATTCTACCAAATGGCTGAGAAATATATGAAAAGGACTCAACCTCACTAGTCATCCTGAAATGCATTCCAAACCACACCCAGGTATGCCTTTCACATCCATCGGATCCAGCAAAAAAGTTACAGTGTGATGATACCAGATTTGAGCAAAGATGTAGAATGGTGAGACCACCTCTGTACCATCAGGCACTCTGAATTTACTTTCAAGTAAACTTGAAAACACACTATTCCACTCTTAGGTCTATGTCCCGGAGAATCCTCCGTATGGAAATAAGGAGGCATATACAAAGGAGTTCATTTTGTATTTATAATAGCAAAATAAAGAAAAAGGAAAAGAAACAAGCTGTCTACAAGAGAAGGAATGAATAAATGTTCATTCAACAGAATACCAAGTAGCAAGGAAAATAAATGAACCAGATCTACATGTTATTACACAGCCAAATCCCAGAAACGTAATATTGTGTAAAAAAAAGAAAAAAGAAAAGCAAACCGAGGCAGGATTTTGTGTAGTGTGCTAACACTTACATAAAGTTTACCAAAATGCAAAACAGTCTGTATATTATCAGGAATTGAGTAAAAGTCATAAAATGTATAAAGCATACATAAGGATGATAAATGTCAAACTGAAGAGAGAAGGTAATCTCAGGAAGGTGGACAACATGATAGAATCAGAAGGGGTGGGTAGTACTTACAATGCTTTATTTTTTCCGCGGGGTTGGGTGGTGAGCATATAGGTGGTCATTGTATTACCTTTTTATTTTATGTGTGCCCTAAATTAATTTATTAACAATAAAAGTTAGTTAGCCAGTGTTTGTAACAGCATATTTAGAAGGCCAGTTCTGGGATGTTAATAAGCATTATTTTTTAAAAGTGGCAAGTGGTCCAATAAATTTGGGGAACACTGGCCTAAATAAAAATCAAACAGGTTTTTAAAAACTCTCAGTGCTTTTAACAACCTATGTTTCTAGTACGTCCCAAGGAGAAGGTTATCCTATTTAAATGCCGTATAGCAGGGTTGGCAAACTAGAGCTGTTTGTCTCCTGTTTTTATAAATGAAATAGCCTGGACCACCAGCCACACCCATTTTGCTTATTATAGTCTGTGGCTGCTTTCACACAGCAGCAGAATTGAGTAGTTACGACAGAGGCCCACAAAGCCTAAAATAGTTACTAGTCGGCCTTTTGCAGAAAACATCTGTGCACCCATCATAGAGCATCTTACGGGACTGGTGTCCCTGGGAGTGTTGGAATGGTCACACTCAAGCTTTGCCCTTGTACCGCAACCGATGCGTGTGTGTATTTGTGAAAATTGTTACACAGAAGACCCCTAGTCCTTTCTAGATTCCTTGGAGGATGGTGTGTGTACTTTTCTCTTTGAATCTCCAACACCTAACCCAGTAGTGGCATGTACTTGGCACTTCCTGTGTGCTTCCCTGAATTGATGGGTTTTTTTAGATTTTTTATTTATTTATTTTTTATTTATTTATTTTTTTGACAGAGAGAGACACAGCAAGAGAGGGAACACAAGCAGGGGGAGTGGGAGAGGGAGAAGCAGGCTTCCTGCGGAGCAGGGAGCCCGATGCGGGGCTCTATCCCAGGACCCTGGGATCATGACCTGAGCCGAAGGCAGACGCTTAACAACTGAGCCACCAGGCGCCCCTTCCCTGAATTGATTTTAATTTAAAAACCCATTTGTGGAATGGATTCATTAGGATACAGAATCATTAGCTGTAACAGACCTGCAAAATACCTGTGGTTTGGATAAGACAGGAGTTTGAAATTCTCCCGCACACAATGGTCCAGGCATGAGCAGTCTGGGGCTGTTATGGCAACTCCAAGCCAGGCACCCAGGCACCTTCCCTCTTGTTGCTCTGCCATCCCGTAAGTGATGGCATGGCGTGATATGACTGACCCCACCCACCAGGAATTCCTTTCTTTAGTGGGAAGAGGGCAAGTAGAAGGATAGAGCAGACTCCAGAGATTGCACATACCGCTTCCCTTACTTCCTGTTGCTCAGCGCTTAGTCGTGTGGCCGTATCTGATTGCCCAGAAGCCACCTTCCTCTGGGCAGCCATGTGCCCAGCTAAAAATTCAGGTCCTGCAACAATACATGAAGGAGATAAAGGACTCTCTGGAGGACTCCTCAACAACCAGCCTTTACCAAAGAGGGATACATGAAGGGCTTGCCAAAATTAGGGGTGACTCTTTTCTCTAAAGGATAGGTCTCATTTTCGACTCTTTTAAAATATGCCATGATGCCAAAGCAAGTGATGATGCCTTATTACTTTCTATACAAAAGAACATGACAGCACGTCCAGAAATGAGCACCCTAGTTTCATTCCCCTGGGTGTTTGTAGCCCTTGCATTTGAGAGAGCTCTTTTTTCACATATTTGAATGGACCCGGAATTTCTGTTTTGTGGGGAGGCAAACACAGTGGGTTTTGCCACTAACTGGCCATCTACTTCTGCAGAGGAGAAAGGTTCCGGGCCCCTTGGGATCTCTCACAAGGCAGAAGAGATTGGCTGGGAGGAAGACATGGAAGCGCACTTTCTTTACCTTATCCGAGACAGGTTAATGAGCCGGCCCTTCTCTGTACTTTGGTAGCAGCATTAAACAGCAAGTAGACACAATTTTTGGACAAAGACTTCTCCTAGGAACTTGGCACCATCACACGTCCCATTTGCTGCAAAAATACAATTTTTTTCCTTACAAAGGTGCACGGAGATCTTGGTGTGACTTTACTTCAGCACCAAACAGTCTCAATTTGTTCATCTTTTTGCTACCCAAAAGAAAAGGAAAAACTCATCAGCTTGGGGGCCTGGAAGCCTATGAAAGGGAATTTGGCTTTTTGGGAAAGGGTGTTGAGCGGGGCTGGTATCCAAGTCAGGCCTGTCGTCCTCTGAATTGTCATTTCACAATTCATTTCTGAGGCACCATTTTATGGTCACGTTTACAGAATCCTGTAATGGGAACTGCTTAATCTATACGAGATGATGCAAAAAAAAATGTTATTACCCTCCACCAGGATTTCTCAACCTCAGCCTTTCTCAACTGTGGACATTTGGGGCTGGATTATTCTTTGTTTGGGGGGGCGCGGTGCTGTGCATTGTAATTGCACATTTCAGCAGCATCTGTCTACCTACCAGACACCAGCAGTACCTCCTTAGCTGTCACCACCCAGACTGTCTTCAGACGTTTGCCAGGTGTCCCCTGGGTGACAGAGGCACCCCTGGTTGAGAATCGCTGCTCTACACAAGTCTAAAAGTATCCATAGAGAGACTTGCTAAATGACCTTAGAGGAAGACACGAATTCTGCTCCTCAATACATCTGCGACCCCTTCCGATTAGTTAATGTTTCTCAGGCTTCTAGTACCCTGATCTTAGCAAGGTTAGGAGCTGGCCCCAGTGCTCTTGTTCAGCACTGACCTTCTGGATTCTGCAAGCCAGAAGCTGCTTAGTGGGACTAGTTGTCTGCAGGAGGACTTGAAAGAAAGCAGGATAGAGGGAGAGGATCTGAGGTGAGGACATACCATGCGTGCAGGCAAGAAAGAAAGCAGTGTGCGTGTGGCATGGGCAATGGGCCTTGTTGGCTGGAACAGTGAGAAAGAAGAAATGGTTGGGTAGGTGATGGGGAGCTCTCGGAAGGGGCAGTTCCAAGAGGGCCTCGAGTTTGTGGACTGTTAGTGGGAATTTATGTTTCTTTGACCCCCGGCCCAGGATGTGACATCTAGAAGTGAGCCAGGCAGCATCGGAATAGCATCTAAGTGATCGTGGAAGACCTTCAGTAGCACAGACAAGCACTGGGGTAGGGGTGGGGCCGGAAGAGCAGGGCTCCAGCAACAGCCTGCCTGGTTCCAATCTCAGTCCTACCATCTGCTGGCTCTGGGACCTGAGCCTCTCTGTGCTGCAGTTTCCTCTTCTGAAAGATGCAGATAAGTTCTGCAGGGTTAAAGCAAGGATTTGATAAGATCATATATGTGAATGAGTATGTGTGTGTGTGTGTGTGTGTATGTTACATGTATATACACATGCATACTCCATCACATATTCATTCACAGGTACGTGTAGGATATATTTACATCTCTGTGTGTATATATATGTACAATTAAAATAGTTCCTGGCACACAAGAAATGCTTTATGTGTTTGCTATTATTATTATTATCATTATTATTTAGTCATCAGTAAAATATTTTGAGAATGGAAGCACTTAGTGTGCCTTGCACACTGCCTGACACATAATAGGTGATCAGAATGAATTAATGAAGAATTATTAACATATTAGTTCCTTAATATCTATCTATGATTCTGGTACTTACCACATTCATCCTTCAGTAGTCCAGGGTCCAAACTCAGAGGCCCAAGGCCAGGCAGGGAACACATGAGTGGACCCAGCATGATGGAAGACAACAGAGAGGACTGGGCACGTGTGTGCCCCAGCAGCATGGGTCTTAGGACTGCCCTGGCCTAGAGTTTGCCCCTCGGCACCACGCCCTGCACATTTCCCTGCTTCCTGAAGTTCTCTTCCAGGTGGACCTCCTGCACCTCACAGCAAGAACAGAACGTGGCTTTCTTCTAGGCTCTTTGAGAACTACTGAGCTCCTTTGCTGCCAGCAAATTCTTGGCCTTGTTCCCCCCGCCTCCCTTGGCTGACCTCATCCAGGTGCCCAATAAACTGGGAGACTAGAGCTGGGCATAGCAGGGAGCACCTGCAGGCCTGATGCACCCCTCAGCCCCCTCTACCCACCCCCGCCAGGCAGCCTGGCCAGTGCAAACACAGGCATGCTCAGAGCACACTGTCTTGCTTTTGTCCTGTGGGTCCCCAGACCTTTGTAAATGAGACCCAGGAACCTACTCTCCTACATACCCCCTGCCTTGGACCTGCAGACTCTCTTATTCATATTTAGAGACACAGAAATTAGGCAATGGGAGAAAGCAGCCAAATCTGACCCTTTCAATTCTAGGAAAGGTATGTTTCTGTTCTGATGCATTAGGAGAGTAGCCATAAGGAGCAGTTACTTTCTTAGTTCCTGACAAGAGTAACTCAAAGTACAGGGACTTAACTAAAATAGATGTTTATTTCTCCGTCATTTAATAGATCAGCCAGTGCAGGCCGATGGGGCAGTTCTGCTCCACAAGATCCCTTGAAGACCCCAAATCCTTCCATCTTGTTGCTCTGCAGTTCCTTGAGAGCAGGCGTCAGCAAACTGTGGCTCATGAGTCAGCTTGGTTTTTTGTTGTTATTTTTTTTTAATAAAATTTTACGGGAGCGCAGTCATACCCATTTGTCTATGGCTGTCCTCAAGACCCAACAGAGACCCTCTAGCCTAAAGCCTAAAATAGTGACGACCTCACTTACTAAGAAAAAGTTGGCCAACCATGCCTTAGCTAGCACATTGGGCTCACCTACATGGTTAGGATGTTGGCAGGTCTGCTGGGGAGGGGGAGATGGGGCTCTTATGCCAGGGCTAGGACATCCCTTTTAAGCAGGTGACACAGACAGTGGTGTGCCAGTGAATGTTCAATAACAGAACAGCGGGAGCCATGGCTTATAGTGTCTGCCAGATTCTGTGGTATACATACTTCCACGGTGGCTGATTTCTGGCTAGCAAGGAGATGTCACCAAGCCAGAGTTGGGAAGACGCACACAGCTGGCTTTCCCAGCCAGTTTGGGCTGGCTCCAGCTCACCACCAGGACACGAAAGTTTCCTGCATCCCTTCTGCTCATGTTTGTTGGTGTGAACTTCAGTCAAATGGCTGTCGCCGGCCACAAGGGGAGGGGGAGATGGGGCTCTTATGCCATGTGCCATGTGCCATGCCAAAACTCAGTGAGGGACGAAGATTCTGTACTGCCCTGAGGAGAGGGGTGGAGAATGGATGCTGGGAGACAGCACTCCTTGACACACACCTCTTTCCCAGATGTTCCTCTTGGCCATGAGCAAGTCTTTGCATGACTAAGAGCAAAAACAGAGAAGCTTAAGGGTTGGGATGGAGGAAGGGAGGAAAGCTGGTACAAAGTAAGGAATGGTTCATGAGCACCAGAAAACATGGGATCAACTCAGAGAATGCCCATGCTGGGAGGCACCCAAGAGCTTGACTAGCCCCAGGCCCCCTTTTTATGGATGAGAAAAACTGAGGCTGTTGGAGGAAATGTGATTTCTCCAAGGTCACACAGGTGATGGGTGGTACGGCCGTGACTTCAAACCACACTCATCTGAGCCTTTACTCTGGCCCTATATTCCCACCTTACCAATTGCTTTCAGAACTGTTTCTTTAAAGGGCCCTGATGTTCCTCTTGCCTGGCTAAGCCAAGACCTGGCCTCAGAATCCTCCTTCACACCATACTCCAACCAGCCATACGAATGAATCAGAGTTGGTGCCTGAGATTAACCCTGTTTTCCATGCCTGGCTTAGGGGTTGCCTCATAGCCAACACGTTATCCTTATCCCTGAAGAAACATACATACATACTCTGTGATGTTTCTGTTGCACTTCGGATGGCTGGCTGATGGCCACATCTTCTAGAAGTTCATAGTCTCTGTCAGCACCCCATATCCCACATTCTCTAGGCATGTGTCCATATTCCAACAGGGCCTCCAGAGTAGCCAGAATAGGTTCGTGTGCACTGTCTCCCTTATTCGTCACAAAACCTGAACGCATATGTCCTGTTCTTCCCATGTTAGAGATGAGTGTGCGGAAGCCCAGAGAGAGATGGTTACACCATAACCGGGGTTATGCAGCCAGGAACCAGGCTGTGTTGGCATATACATCAGTAGTTCTCTCTGCCACCCTTCAGTGAGCTCCCGAGGCTCCAGATAAATGAAATCAGCATCGTTGTCTCCTTCTCGACATCATAAATCTGTCTGGTATCCCACCGAGGAACATGAAAGGCCGGCTGTTTGAGCCTCAGTTAGGACTTGGAGTTAGGGTTATGCTTCTCATTTTTCTCCCAGACCCCTCCGTTTTCCATGACGTGGTCACCACTGTAGCCAACAGCCCACTTATTGTCCTTCTCGCTGCAGCCTGGGCGGGCAGGGCCTGGTCTGGCTCGCTTGCTGCTGGACCCAGCACCTGACCCTGACCGGCCTGCTGCTGGCGCTCAGTGAACAGTACGTGGAATGAATGAATCGTGGCATTTCCCCTAGCCTGGGTTGGAATGGAAGTAGAAGGAGCCAAGTGACTTGAAGGCAGGCTAGTTAATGCCTCTCAGATGCTTCTTCCTCATCTGTAAGGTGGGGATACGGAAGCCTGCCTTTTGGGGTTCCTGTGAGGGTTTAAGCAGGACGTGAACGTGGGATCAGAACTCAGACCAGCGGGGTTGAATGCCAGCTGTATCACCTGCGAGCTGTGGGACCTTGGGCAAGTGACAGAAGCTCCACGCCTCAGCTTCTTCATCTGTAAAAAGAACAGTGGGGTGGGGGGCGCCTGGGTGGCTCAGTCGTTAAGCATCTGCCTTCGGCTCAGGTCGTGATCCCAGGGTCCTGGGATCGAGCCCCACATCGGGCTCCCTGCTCAGCGGGAAGCCTGCTTCTCCCTCTCCCACTCCCCCTGCTCGTGTTCCCTCTCTCGCGGTCTCTCTCTCTGTCGAATGAATGAATGAATGAATGAATGAATGAATGAATGAATGAGAACAGTGGAATTGTTTGGAGGATGAGGTGAGCTATTACCTGTAAAATGTCTAGCATGGGAAACGCTACCTGTAAATGCCACTGTTAGTGTTAACTACAGTGTGTTAGGAAAACTGTAGATCTTTTCTATTTCTTGGACTACTGTTAATATCTTTACTCTGTTCCAAGGCAACTAATGTGACTGTCAGCCTTGGGAACCATCCTATAAACCAAATCACAGGTCCTGGGGCCCAGGCAGCAGAGGGCGCGCTGCATACCCCCCAGAGTCGTCCCCACAGCAGGTAAACACCTCTGCCTGTGCCCCACGATGGCGGGCACTGGCATCTTCCATGGGAGCAGGGCAGAGCGGCTCCACCCCTCCCACAGCCCCCCACCCCCACCCCCCTGGGAAGTCGCTCTGTCCCAGGCTGCCAGCCTGCTGGTAAGACCAAGATGAACAAGAACAGCAACACGGAAGGGGCAGCGAGAAGCTGCTGGATGGAGCAAGATCAGAGCTGTCAAAGGCTCTGCAAACAAAGCCCCGGTGAGGACTGGGCATCACAGCAGCTGGAAAGGGCTGTGGGGGGCAAGGAAGGACCTGCCCTGGGACTGATTAAGTGTGTAGTGGGAGGATGGGGGGGAGGGGTGGACTTCCGGATGCCTGGTTAAATTCCTGGAAAGAGAACCTACAATCACAAAATAGTGTGCATATACAAATAAATATGCATTCTGTGTATGGTTATCATCACATGCTGTGCTGAGTAGCTCAGAAGTATTATTTCTTAATCCTCCTCACAGATAGAGGCCTAAGTACTACTCTTATCATCCCATCCCTGCTTTGCAGATGGGAAAAGAGGCTTAGAGAGGTTAGTTACCTGCCCAAGGTAGCAGGTAGGAAGCACAGAGGGTCTTGAGCACTAGGCTCTGCCTGCTCCATGGGAGACAAGCTTTGCTGTCGAACACTCAGACCTGTGCCTCAGTTTCCTTGTCCATAGAATGGGAATAATGATAACAGTGCCTTCAAGGAGAGGTCAGTTGAAGTGGTAGGAATTGAGCACTTGGTATGGTGCCTGGCACCAGGCAGTAAGGGGTGGCTTCTTTTTTACTGGTGAGGGGAGGTCATGGTTGTGGGGACTATTTGGCCTGTGAGACTCAGATCCCAGAGTCATGCACGGAAGCCCAGTGATTGCCAGCACATTGTTAGGAACTGGGCAGTACAGAGTGGTTAGTGGGACAGACTCTGGAGCCAGACTGCCTGGGTTTAAATCCTGACTCCTAGTTCATTAGCTGTGTGACAGTGAACAAGTTAATTAACCTCTCTGTGCCCCATTTTTCCTTGTATGTAAAGTTAATAACAATAATGCCTTCCTCGTGGGGCTATTGTGAGAATTAAACACGTTAATATTTGCAGAAAGTTATAATATGCCTGGTACATGGTAAGCACTAGTAAATGTGTAAAAATGTTAGTGTCCCCATTTTACATGTGAGAAAATGGAATGAGATTAAGTTACCTGTGCAGGGTTAGTGCACAGCATAAGCAGTGAGTGACAAACCCAGGCTGTCAGGCAACCACTGGGGATGAGCTTACCAGAGTTAGCCTAGAGTCCATGCTCAGGGAGCCTGGAAACTGCCTGGCACTTTCCTGCATCAGTGGAGTCAGGATTGGTCCTGGGGATAAGGGAGAAAAGAGGGGCTGGGAGCCAAGCTGGGCAGGCCCCCAGCCTCCTGAGTGGCTCTGCTCTGCCATTTCCTGCTTGTTGAACTGTTCCAGAAACTGTGCTTTCTTCAAGCGTGACCCCCCCCCATCCTCCTCCCTTCCCAACCTCTGTCTTCACTTACAGTTTACTTCAAAAGCATGCTAAGGCATGGCAGCCTTTCTGGGGGCCAGGGTTTCCCCACTGGGAGAAGGACTGCCTTTATTCTGGTGGAATTTGTTAGCTACGGTGTCTAATTTGAGACCTTAAGAAGCGCTATTACTACAGTGTTCTTCAGTCTCCAAGTCTCTGTATTTGGTCCTTCCAAATACAGTGTGTTCTCTCCAGTCTACACCTTGCTTTGTGATTTACAGTAATGATTATGATATGAGATCGCTAACATTTCATGAGAGCCGTGTGCTAAGCTCTATACTCTTCTAAGCACTGTACATGGATTGTCTCATTTAACCCACATCCAAAATCCTAGGAGGAAGGTGTTCTTACTAAACTCATTTTACAGCTCAGGAGACTGAACAACAGAGAGGTTAAGGAACTTGCCCCAAGATCACACAGCTGCTAAGTAGGCAGCACTGGGAACCAGGGTTCATGCTCACAACTCACATGTATGCTAGCTTTAAAAATGAATATATGAATAAAATGTGTCTGAGGCCTCACCTGCTTGCATTTGTCACTGGGACTATATCAAGAGATCAGCAGAACACACCAACAGCCCTCCTCCTCCTTCCAATGCTTCCAGAGCTGCCTCCTTCCCAGGGGAGAAAAGGCAACTCGATTGCTTGCTATGCTCAGGCCTGCAGGCTTCCTGGAAAACATCTTTCTGAAGTCACATTCTTGAAGGGGTGGAAAATACTGAGCCAATCTCTTGGGGCCGGGGCCCTTGAGAAATCAGAGAAATGGACTACTTCCATAGCTGACCTCTTACTTAAATTGATCAGATTTTCTATGGCGTCATTGAAAGCCACTAGAGGGGAAAACCACAGAGTTGATCACCTTCTGTTGAAGCCCCAGGTGAGTGGCTTAATAGATTTCTGCATAAATAAGTCCCACTCTTCGGAAGGCGCACGTATTCGAATGCCCAGGCCCCAGGGGGACCTATTGGTCTTCAGTGGCAGATCCTTCCGAGGCCTTCCAGAAAGAATCAATGGAGCTCTGAGTTGTGTTTTTACAGGAATGCTGCAGGAATTTGAATGTCGCAGAGTTAAATTTTCTAACAAACCAGGTTGAATAGAAAGCCATGTTTTCACAAGCCTTTGTGGAAACTGTTTCTTACCTGCTTTAGCTGGTAACATTCAGTAACCATTACTCATTTTGTAGGATTGAGGGATTCTTGAAAAACAGGTGTTTCCTGGCATCTGCTCTCAAGAATAAATGGCAGGTCTTGCATGGCCCCCCCATCAGTTAAGACCGTATGTTTCAAGAACGTAAGAGGCACCACAGGATCGATGTGGTCCTGCCCCCAGGAGGCTGACAGCAAACAAACGGTAAGATAGATAGACAGACAGACAGACAGATAGGAAGACTAGAATGGAGTAGTCACAGATTGTGAAAAGTGCTAAGAAAGGGGAGGATGAAATTGGCCAGAGACGGGGCGTGTAAAGGCAGGAAAGGGGTGTGCCCTCCTTTAGAGAAGGCCTCCTTTGGACGTGACATTCAAGTTCAAATTTGAGGAGTGAGAAGGAGCCAGCCCCGCAAAGAGCCAGGAGAGGGAAGAGCAAGAAGAAAGTCCTCGAGGCAGGAGAGACCCAGGCCAGTGGAGGGCGGCACCTGCCGAAAGACTTGGGGACGGGCCTCACCCCTGCAGAGCCTGCGGGCCAGGCCCCGGGAGCTGGATTCTAGTCTCAGTACAGGGGAAGGCCTGGGAAGGTTTGAAGCAGAGGCACCGCACAGTCTTACTTACATTTTAAGCTCACTCTTGCCTAAGAGACTAGTTTGGGGGCACCTGGGTGGCTCAGTCGGTTGAGTCTCTGACCCTTGATTTCAGCTCAGGTCATGGTCTCAGGGTCCTGGGATCGAGCCCTGCGGTGGGCTCCCTGCTCAGCAGGGGGTCTGCTTGTCTCCCTCTCCCTCTGCCTCTCCCCCCGCCCTCGCTCATGCTCTTTCTCTCTCCCCCTCCCTCTCTCTCTCTCTGAAATAAATCTTTTAAAAAAAGAGAAAGAGACTGGTTTGGATGGAGACCCGTGAGGAGGCCACTGCACTCATCTAGACGAGAGGCCGGTGTTTGGAACCCATGTGTGGGCAGTGGAGCCGGAGAGCCGTGGATGGATTTGGGATTGGGGTGGTGAAATCAACAGCTGATGGAATGGCCATGAGCATGGGAGAAGGTTCTGGCCTGAGCACCTGGGTGGACAGGGGTGCCATTCAGAGACGGGATGACTGGGGGACAGGTTTGGAGGATGGGGGGGTGGACGTGTTAAGAAAAAGTTGCATTTCGGACATGCCACATCTGAGAGTCCGAGAGACATCCAAGAGATGAGCTCAAGAAAGCGGTAGTATATGGGCTCGCTGCTTACCAGCTCTGTGACGTGGGCAGGTACCTCAACTCTAGAATGGGGCCCCTGATAGCACCTCCGTTGTGGACTTGTCGTGATGACTGTATGACTTCATACAGGGAAAGAGCTTAGATTTTGATAGTAAGAACTCAATAAACGTTAGCTTCCTATAATAACAATTATTATCATCACCATCTTAGCTACAGTAATTTCCCTGCCATTTGTCTCTTTGTAATTAAAATCAAGGGCCTCTGTAGCTGGTAAACACTTGTGCTGATGTTCTTGGAGTTATTGGCTTCTGAGTCTGGGCTCTCAGGGAACACAGGGTGGGGTCTGTGTCTCCCGCCTCCTAGCCCCCTATCACGGTGCCCACACAGAGTAGGTGTTCAGTAACATTTCTCCAGTCACGTGGAATTCAACTTGACTCCAGCAAAAAAAAAAAAATGCTCATTTGAGTCAGTCAGTCAAGCATGGAGGAGAGCAGAAGGGGCTTAGACACAGACAGGAGAGAGGAAACTGCAAATTCACTGACAAGGGCAATTCATAGCATCTTTGCTCTCAAGAAGGAGGCTCTTGATTTCACAAATCAACCTCTTCCCGGACTAGATAGTGGTCTGTTAGAAGAAAAGTTTTCCCTACAATTAGTCAAATCTGATACCTCCCCAAGATCTGTACATACACCCCACCCAATCAAGGCTCCAGACACCTCAACACGACACATGCAGACCACCCCCTTTCCCTTTCCAGAAGGCTCTATTGTATGCCCCAGAACCTGGCCCCGTTGCTCTCACCCTCTTTGCTCTGTCCTGTCCATTTGGCCTGGACCATTTTTATTTTTAGGAAACTTAGATGCAGCGTACCACCACACGGGGGTTTCCTCTCTTCCCCTGGAAATGCTGGGATCTGTGGTCTCTCCCTGTGTTCTTTTCAAATCTTGGCAGTGGCTCTGCCCTTTTCCAAATTAAAAAAAAAAAAAAAGTTTAATTTCAATTTCAGATAAACAGCAAATAACATTCTAGTGTAAGTTTGTTCCATGCAGTATTTACTTAAGTACTTTTATTTGCTAAATCTAGCAACGCTCACTGTGAGAGTCCCAAGTCCAGAGCCCCATGTATCAAGCCTTAATGCACAAACCCCAACACATCTTGGATGCTGAGGCCCAGGGTCCTTCAGTCCTCCCCCACCACCTGCGGGGCCCTCGATCTTCCCTAGAGAGTCCTCCAACGGTGTTAGGTGGTCTTGGCTCCCCAGCCTGCCATGAAAAGGTCTTAATCCTGGAGTCCAGGCTCCTGGTCAACTGTGGGCCTTCCCTGGTCTCTCTCCGTGCTCATACAACTAGGCCCTTGGAGGTTTAGCCAGACGCCCAGCTTCCTGAGCTGTGCATGCAGGTTAGACCCCACATCAACACCAAGCTTTCAGTCGTCTTTCTCTGGTTTCTATCTTCACTGCATCAGCTCCCCCTGGTGGCCAGAAGCAAACTTACTGTCTCCTGTCCAGAGCCCTACTATCTCCTACCCTGGGTTCCTATTTCACGGTAGCCTTCTGCCCAGGCAGAGATGAATGATACATCAGAAACCAATGAAGAGTCAGGCACATACCCATCCCACCCACTTCCTGAGGCACCCCTTGTGGTTCACCCCTGAAGGGCTCTCCCCCAGGTCCTAGCCTTACTGATGAACAGGAACCTCTGTGCCATAAACTTTCGGAAAGAGTAGCCCCTCTCTTTTCCTCCAACGATAAAAAAGAAGGTAGTTCCCTCACAAACTGAACCTTTCCTTATGCCACAAAGTGGCTTAGTTAGAAGCAGGAATGGGACCAGGAATCCTAAACACGTGGCTCTTTTCCTCAGTTTCCACCCTCTGGGTTAGCAAGAGGAGGGGATAGAAAGGGGGCTGGGACAGGGTCCACTACAGGTTGCTGGCTCTGTGGCCCTGGGCAAGTCCTTTATCTGTGTATTTATCGTCATGGTTAGAAGAGGGGTAATGATAGCACTTGCCTTTTGGGGCTGTGTGGGGGCTGAATGAACTAACTCACATAAAGGGTTTAGCAGAGTGCCTAGCCCATGGTCAACATTCAGTAAATATTAGCTCTCACCATACTTAGCTCAGCATGCTCTGGAAGCATGGAGGAAAACAGAGGTGCAACAGTTACAAGGACAAAGGATCAAGACATCCATATTTTAATTGGAGCCTAGGAACAGGCTGTTGGCATGGAAAATGCAAAGGATCCTTGGTGCTTTCTAGCTCTCCTGGTCCTCAAGGACCAGTGCCCGAGGAAGCCACTGCACCCAACTGACCATCTCTCCCTTCCTTAGGGCCGACGACTGCTTTTGTGCTTCTCGGAAGCTGGATGCAGTGGCCATCGAAGCCAAGTTTAAGCAGGACCTGGGTTTCCGGATGCTGAACTGTGGGCGGACGGACTTGGTGAAGCAGGCAGTGTCTCTCCTGGGGCCCGATGGGATCAACACCATGAGCGAACAGGTACAGGGTCCGAGAGTCTGAATGGACGCCCCCCCGCCCCTCCACCAGGTGCACTGCCCCATGCCAAGATGGCAACAGCAGGCCCTGGACACGCACTGCCCCTACTGGTGACTTAGGTGATTTTTTTTTTTTAATTTAGTTAGTTTTCGTTTTTAAAATACAAAAACATCCTTGTTCATCCTTATAGAAGTTGCACATGATCTTTGCAGCTGAAATGGAAAATAGAGAAAAATAGGCCTATTCCAGAAAGGAAATAATGCCATCACCCAGATAGCCATCATTTATATTTAGCATGTGTCCTTCAAGTCCTTTTTTCAGCGTGGTTAAAATTAGTTCTCTGCCTGCCTTTCTGTTACTGCATCACAGAACAGCTCCGGGAGTATTTTTACCAAACTTTCAGGGTATGTTTGAGATACACGGAAGTCATTCTGGGGAACCCTAGGAGGCACCTCAAAAACAGGCAGCTGTCCCCCAAGCCCCTGAAACTGAGGTACGGTGAGAGGCTCATGCATCTACCAATCAAGAGACACCATGTGGGTGAAAGTGTCACAGACAGAGAAAACAAACAGCAGTTTTCAATGTGAGCCCCAGATGGAAAGTCACAAGGGACAGATGGAGCTGTTTCTCATATGGACAGCTCATGCGGCGAGTTCCAGGGAAAGAATAGCAGCTAAGAATTTTCCTGAGCAGCAAGGAGCCCTAACACACACACACACACACACACTTAAATTATTTTTTTAAAACAGGGATTTACAATGTCTTGCCTTTTCCAATAATTTATATTAAAGGTGCTTTGCAGTATCATTAAATATTCTTTTTTTTAAATCATTTTTAACGGCTACATTAAATGGTCGTATTATTGATTCAGTTTTCCATTCTCAGTTGTCGGATATTCAGGTTGTTTCTAATGACTTTTATCAATAATGCTGAGTTAAACACACAAGTCTTTGTTCAAATCCCTGATTGTTTCATTAGGGAAGGTTTTTTTAATTGAAGTACAGTTGACACAATAGTTTCAGGTGTACAAAATAATGATTCTACCATCCTGTATGTTATGCTATGCTCATCATTAGGGAAATTCTTAAAAGCGGAAATAGTGGCTCAAACACATCAACCTTTCTGAACGTTCTCAATCTCAAATTACTTTTCCAGAGACTTTGTTTCCTTATACACACGCTCCAACAGTATATGTGTTTCCCTATTAATCTTTTACTTAATGTTTTGCAAGTATTTCATTGGAGCTTTACTATCTTCTTTATTTAGAAGAGTTCTTTACATATTAGACATATAACCCGTTGTTATAATATGACAAATACGTCTCAATTTATTGTCTACCTTTCAGTTTTGTTTATAGTGTTTTCCATTTTATGTCCTCAACACCGTAATGATTTTTATTCGTGATTTCTTCCATTCCTTTTGCACCTAGAAACAGATCCAGTGAGATGTCTTTTATGGTCTTAATTTTTTCTCTATGTCTCTAGTCAAACTAGAAATTATTTTGCCATATGGTGTGAGATAAGGCTCTAATTTGCATGTTTTCCCAAATAGCCACCTTCGCAGTACCATTTATTGAAAAATCCATCCCTTCCTTCTGTTGGTTGTGGAACTTCAAAATAATCAGGAGTCACAGGCAAATATGGAATTCCTAAAAGCCGTTCCTCATTCACTTGCCTTTTGCTTGTAAATGATAATGTCAAACCAGACGTCAGTGATGGGGGCATGCTCAGAGGCATCCAGTTTCCCTTGACACTGACCGGCAGCTTATATAAAGCAAAGATGACACTTGTTATATTGTGAAGGAGAAAATGCCAAGGAAACAGTATGTATGAATTAGGTAGTTTGGACTGATGTCACAGAATCCGGAGAGTTCCTAAGACCTGTAAGTTGAAATCAGCCACTTGTTTCAGCAAACACTCTTAGGTCTGCTACACCTTAGGACAGACAAATGAAAATACTCCAACTTAAGCAAAAATAATTGGAAAAAAAAAAAAAAGGCAATTCATCCCCCACCCCATTTTTTGCTTCCATTTTGGGTTTCAAAATGTGCGGGATTGTGACCTTATGAGTCCTAGGGGGGCACGTTTGTTTTTTTAATGCTGGGTTTTGAGTACAAGCATGGCCACCTGCACACAAGTAAGAATTTCCATTTGTTACTGTTGAGTGACAGCCCCTGTGTAAACCCTCTCCATTCTCTGGTCTTTAACCCACTGCAGGGCATGACCCCCCTGATGTACGCCTGCGTCCGCGGGGACGAGGCGATGGTTCAGATGCTGCTGGATGCCGGAGCTGACCTGAATGTCGAGGTGAGGGTGCAGAGGGCTGCAGGGCCCCTCGGCCTGGCAGTCCCCCAGGGGCAAATGAGCAAGGGGGGAGCGGGGCTTTTTCTCCCAAGAGACACCACTGAGTGTGCTCAGTCCAGCAAATAGGGCAGACCAGCTGGCGGATTTCCTCCATCCCAAGGCCCCAGCCCAACCGCAGGAGGAGCTGCCTGCTTGTACATTTCATTTAAAAACAACCAGCAAAGCTGCGGGGAGCACCAGCTTTTCTTTGCTTCAGCCGAACTGAGTCTGATTCTTACTGCTCATCATTCCTTTGGGGATGGGGCAGAGAGCGCTCTCCTGAGCCATCAGCCCTTTCTGCCTAATACAGAGCTGGTCCATGTACCCTGACCTGAGGTGTAGCTCCCCCAGATCCCCCGCCCTCCCAACCAAATCCTGATTGGTTCGCCTGTTGGCTGAGTGGAAGCCACAGGTCATAAAGCCAGTCGCAAAGCTTCCTAGAGGCGGTGTGGTGTATAGTGGAAATCACACCCCCAAGGGCTTTAGAATTTGACACTCGGGCTCAAATTCGGGAACTGCTGAGTCTTCGCAACTTGCTTTTGTGCTTGGGCAGGTGGCTTAACCTTGTGGAGCCTCGGAGTCCCCATCCGCAACAGGGAGAGAATAATCACACCCATCTCAGAGAGTCGCTGGAAGAAATAAATACAAAGGGTACCTAGCATAAGTTTGTGATTCAATTAATATCGGTTTCCCCACATACACCACGAGGCTTGTAATAGGGGAATTCATGCTTTTTGACCATATTCTATCCTGTCTTTCTGGCAGCCAGCTATTGGCAGCCCCAGAGGCTGGGAAGGTTGGCATGCTGCAAGCCTAGCTCAGCAACCCTGTAAAACCTTGTTAGCTCAAAATCAGATGTTCTTGTAGTCTTAGTACTGTGCTTTTTTTTTTTTTACTTAGTGATTTTGATATTCATCTGAGGAAAACAGGCAGTAGACACAGTTTTGCATCCAGACCATTTTGGATATCACAAGTTTCAAGTACTGGGGACTTTCTTGCCTGTTATGAATCCCCCAGCACCGTGCAGATCCCTGCAAGGGCTCCTCATCTTTGGATCCTGGTGGGCTTCTCTGGTCCTCTCTAGCCCATCCCATGGCTCCCAGTTCAAGGCCTCCCTTCCCAACCCACCAGCAGGTGATTAGTGAACTCAGCTGCTCTGAATGAAACAGGCATCATGGCTAGATGGCCCCAGGAGTGTTCAGGAGAAAAGCCATGTGTGGGTGCCGGTCCTGCAGGACCCCAGCCTTCAGCTGCCCTGCTGCCTCTCTTTTGGCCTAGGGTGTGTTGAGGCCCCCATACTGAAAGACCCAGATCAGATTGCTCACTCACGGTGTGTCCAGGGAAGGGTTTGTGCCCAGGTTTCTAGCAGCTTGAGGGTCCTTGTCTCCTAGGAAGCCAACCAAAGAGTGAAATGAAGATAGGTAGGGTGAGCTGTGACCAGATGGGAATGTCACTCCATCAGATGGGTGGTGGTCTTCCCTGGCTTGAAAGCTTGAAGCAGACCTCCCCTTGCCTGAGGTTTGCTGCTGCTGAGAATCTCCCCTAAAGGTGTGGATGTCATGGTCTGGCATCTCACACTATCTGACATGCTGTGGCCCTCAGAAGCACCACCCTTCCTTAAGCAGAAAGAAGGGGCAGGCTGGCGAGCTGGCTCATGGTAGCTGCCATTACAGTTCCTCCAAGGCACCATAGAGGAAGTCAGAAATCATCAGTTTAACTCTTTTCGGGTGAGAAGCCAAAAGGAGTCCTTCCGATGCACGGAGGACTTACAGTCACCACCCCACTATCACCAACATTTCCCAAAGGCACTTCCAGAATGCCCTCCCGTACATCTCTAGCCCACGTGCCCAGCCACAGATAGGTCCGATTTGCTAGTCTAAATATTGTGAAAGGTCACATTTTGAAAATAACTTCAATTTGTTTATAGGTTGTCAGTACTCCTCATAAATATCCATCCGTCCACCCCGAGACCCGCCATTGGACGGCTCTGACTTTTGCTGTGTTGCATGGACATATTCCTGTAGTTCAGGTATTAATGGATTTCCCTATCCACGTCTGACCTTTAATTTTACCTCCTCCATTATGCAAATCTGTACTTCTCCCGGCATGCACATTCCCTAAGGGATTCATATTGGTTAACTGCAATGAAGTATAGCACATTCATATCATATAAACGCAAATATCATATGTAATGATCTATATGGCCTGGCTTTAACCAATATGAAATTATCACAGACCCACACGCAGCTTCACACACACAAGTGGCAAACGGATGAAGTTGTTCCTGGTTGCTCGGGGGTGGGGCCTGAGCTGTGATGTTGTGGATTTGTTCATTTTGCTTGTCCTAACATGAACATAAGACTTGGCTGGTGTGAGACCTTAGAACCTCCCCTTAGGTGTGACCCTGGTGTTTGTGTAGAGTCTAGTGGTTTCTAACTACTGGAAAGAAGCATCCCCAAGTCGCCAAAGGAGCGGTTCTAAAAGACACTTGCTGGGATCCTACTTATTGAGAATCTGGTCCCAGAGGTCTAGAGTAGGGCCTTTGCATGTGTCTTCTGAAACAGCTCCCCAGGTATGGAGAGGTGTCCTCTTCCGAGGTCCTTTGCTTGGACTTTTTCTGGTTGTTGTACAGTTGTTGTTCAAGAACGAGCCATCCAGTACATTCTAGATCTTAAACTCAGTCTTCAGTGCATCCAAAAAAAAAAAGAAATCAGCATCCGGGTCCATTACCCCACCTGGCCTCCTAGTGCTAAGCTTTGGGTACATCAGGAACACTTGCTTTTATGTGGTCCAAGCCTCTTAGACGTCTGCGGAGCAGGAAAGAATGTTACAGGGACCACTGGGCAATGTTGGAGATCCACAGGAATCTTGGGTTGTTTCCTAGGTCATGGGACTCCTTCAGACAGATCCAAAGTCATGTTCCAGGGGGCAGAGTGTGTGATGTGTCACGCTGAGAGCTGACTTCTGCCTATAGAATGCTCTGTAGAATGTCATGCCCAGTTCACTCCTGGTAGAGGGATATAGTAAAGAAGGGATCGGGGGGCAGCCTAGTGGATACAAATGCCATCCCTTAAAGTGCAGTGGCCTCCCCAAGCCTTTAAATCAAGAATAGGAGTGGCAGGCAGCCAAGCAAAGCCAAATGAGAGTCAGGCCACCTCTCCCCTGCAGGTATACGAAGCATGGAATGCCGTCAGCAGCCCTCTCCCAGCTATGCCCTCAGGGAGCCCTGGATAGGTAGGAAAGAAGGCAGATTTCTCCCCCACCCATGTTCCGTTAGCGGTGCTGAGAGCACAGTCACTGTGAGCGAGACCCAGCATGGACAGCCTCCATCTTTAAGAAGCCCAGATATCTTCGGGAATGCACAGAACAGAGTAAACTCCTCAAAGCTCACTCTGCCACTTAATTGATTGATCTCACTGGCCAGGAAACTTGCTGAACTATCCTCAGAACTACCCAGAGTGTTCTAGAAGGGATTTGTGCCCTGGTTGGCCCAGGTGGTCCCCAGAGTCCTCCAGAACTCAAGATCCTGTGGTTCTAAGAGACCGCTCTAATGCTCTCCGAGGCTTTGTGTACCCAACCCCCAAAAGGGAGTCTCCCAGCACTCCGGTGCCACGAGCGTCATCTAAGCTACATGTCAATCACCTGGCGATCCTGCTGAAATGCAAACTCTCATTCAGTTGGTCCGAGGTGGTGCCTGAGAGCCAGCATTTCCAACAAGCTCCCAGGCGATGCCGATCCTGCTTTCCGCAGACCACGCTTGGATAGTCCGAGCTTCTAGGAGATTCAAGAGGCTGTCATTCACCCTCCGGCGAACACCTGCCCTCACCCTGTGCACATGGCCACTGACCCAGAGGGAGGGCAGGAACATTGGCATCACACTGACTTCTGCCAGCTTTTCCTCATGTGTCCTCACAGCGCATGTCCTTTAAATGTCTCCGTGGCCGCTCTTCCTCCACAGCTGCTCCTGGACGCCGGGGCCAAGGTGGAAGGCTCCGTGGAGCATGGTGAGGAGAACTACTCAGAAACACCCCTCCAGCTGGCCGCCGCCGTAGGTAAGAGCCGCCGAGCCTCGTCCCCGCCGAGGGTCTCCACCACCTTGGCCCTCAATGTGTCTGTGACTCTATCTTTGCTTGATTCGCTGATAAAACCCCCTTCTCTGGGCTTGCAGGAAATTTTGAGCTGGTTAGTTTGCTGTTGGAGCGTGGCGCGGATCCCCTGATAGGAACCATGTACAGGAATGGAATTTCTACCACCCCCCAGGGTGATATGAACTCTTTCAGCCAGGCTGCAGCCCACGGACACAGGTAGGCTAGGATGGGCCAAAGCCACAAGGTCCCAAGCGGTGCTTGTTAAAAATGCAGATTCCCAGGCCTACCCCAGACCCACTACATCTCTGGATGTGGGGCCCAGAGGCAGGCCAGACCCCAGGCCTGGCCAGAGTGGCCTTAACTGCCAGCTTCCTGCTCAGAGCCAACCACGCAGCGCACATCCACTCAGACTGCCTTGTTTTGTCCTTTCCCGATCAGCTTTCACCTCACAGAGACTCCACTCTGCCTGTGTTGGTCAGAACCCATCACCTCAGCTGCCAGGAAGGGAGAAGAATCCATTTTAAAAATAAGAAAACCCCTCACGCTTGGGTACTACTTGTCTACATTTCCTTCGGGGTTTACCCCATCCTATCTTCTTCCACATACCCCAAGTAAAGCAAATTCACTGTGGGACCCCATGCAGGCTGATGGTTAAAAGGGCACAGTTCTAGAACCTTCCGGATACTTGAGGAAAGCACTTAGCTCCCCGACTGCCCTCAAGGAAACATAGCCAGTCATGCCCCACCGTCTCCTCCATCCTTAAAACATAAGCACCCGTGGTCGGGCCTCTGAAACCACCGCCCTCCAGCGTCATTCCTGTCATTCCATTGTCTCACATGAGTGGTGTCCCCACGCCCCACACCCCGTCCCTGCCCCGGCAAAGCCCTTCCATCTCTGAGTGTCTTCCTCTCTGGGTTTGTGATTGACAGGAATGTGTTCCGCAAACTGCTCGCTCAGCCAGAGAAGGAGAAGAGTGATATCCTGTCCCTGGAGGAGATTCTGGCCGAGGGGACTGAGCTGGCGGAGACAGCCCCGCCTCCCCTGTGTGCCAGCCGCAACAGCAAGGCCAAGCTGAGAGCCCTGAGGGAGGCCATGTATCACAGCGCTGAGCATGGCTACGTGGATGTCACAATTGATATCAGGAGCATAGGTCAGTCTGGGCACCCTCCACGCAGGGCACAGCACCCCGCCCAGCCCTAGGTCACTCACATGCACACGCGCACACACACCACGGGGCCAGGGAGCTTCTCATTTGCTGGCTGGAGCACTTCTCAGCTAAAACGCCCACACGATCCCCAAAGGCCCATCCATCCTCAGGTCATTTTCTCATGATTCCCAGACTCTGGACCCTGAGAATTTAGGCGTTGGAATCACCTGGGAGCTTGTCCGAATACAGATTGCCAGGCCCTACACCCAGAGGCTCTGCTGTCGAGGGTCTGGATGGATAAAGGCCGGAAATCTTTATGTTTAACAATCATCCCAGGTGGTTCCCAGTGGTTGGTGAATCACTGCCGTAGAGCACCCAGATCCATGAAGCAGTGGCCAGACAACCAGCTAGGATGAGAGCATCACTTCCTCACCGGGCTCACCCACTGAGCTTCAGGGCGCAAAGCCACTCTCGGGAAAAGCTAGGTAGGGGTGGCTCTTCCTTGAGTGAGCTAGCTCGGATCCATCTCCTCCGTGTGTCCAGGGAGCGGGCCATCCCAGCCTTCCCAGTCTGGGGGCAGGGGCCCCGCACAGGAATAGTAGAACCTAGCGTGGGCCTTCCACTGACCTGGTGTGGCAAGTCGAGGTGAGCGGAGGGCCTGAGGAGAGGCCCCCCTGCCGCTGTTCTGGATGTGGGCCTCTCTCTCAGAGTGACTGTTTAGTATGTGGGACATTTATGCCATTGCCCCAAGAGCTTATTTAGCAGGATGATGAAGCTCCGGACTCTGAATGGCCTGTTCCTTATGAACAGTAGTGAGAAGCGCTCTTCCTCTGTGCCTATGAGCTGCTGGAGAGGTTTCTGTTACAGGAGGAAGGCCTGATGAAGCGCCCACAGATGGAAAAGTTGTTTAGCACAGGGGAGCAACAGGGGTATCCTCCCAGGTCTTCTCTGACATCCCATGTCCGTCCTGGATGGAGCGGTAGATGGTCAAGTCCACCCATAGGTTTCACCAGCTCTGAGCTCTCTCATCTGGGCATGATGTGCTGTCTCATCCCGGGCAAGACCCTTCCCCCCCTGAGCTTCCATCCCCCCAGAAGGCAGCAGGGGTGGAGGTGAACGGAGTCAGGACGCAGAAGTATGGAGTAGGCATAAGCATCGTGTGACAATTCCATGTGCTACCTGACGGTTATATCTGGTAAAATGCAGCTCCTAGTAATGTGAACGGCGTGCACAGATGGACACCCATAGCTAAGGGAACTGAATTATGATCTTCAGTTTCAACATCTGCAAGTCTTCAGGGAAAAAAAGCAACACCGGCGCTATTCATCCCAAGTCAGGCTCTTGTCTTGGTCTCGTCATTTGGTGCTGTCCTGGGGAAAGGCCAGCTTCCAGATAAAAACACGCCTTCTGTTGTGGTTGTTTTCTGTCTTGTCCTCTCCTCCCCTCCATGCCCTCCCCTCCCCCTCCCAGGGGTCCCGTGGACACTGCACACGTGGCTAGAGTCTTTGCGGATCGCCTTCCAGCAACACCGCAGGCCTCTCATCCAGTGCCTGTTGAAGGAGTTCAAGACCATTCAGGAGGAAGAGTACACAGAGGAGCTCATTACCCAAGGCCTGCCCCTGATGTTTGAGATCTTGAAAGCAAGCAAGGTAGGAGAAGTTTGACGCTGTTGGGGTCGGTCGGCGGCAGGGAACAAGAACGACCTCGCCAGCCCCTTAGCCTGGTCCCGCCCTTTGGGGAGGACCGTGTGCCCAGCTGGCTAAAGCTGCTTGTGTTGTCATTTGTGGGCCACTGTTTGTTTGTTTGTTTGAAGATTTTATTTATTTGACAGAGAAAGATAGCAAGAGCAGGAACACAAGCAGGGGTGTGGGAGAGGGAAAAGCAGGCTCCCCACCGAGCAGGGAGCCCGACGTGGGGCTCGAACCCAGGACCCCGGGATCATGACCTGAGCCGAGGGCAGACGCTTAACGACTGAGCCACCCAGGTGCCCCTGTGCGCCACTGTTTTGCTGAGCACCTGCTATGTTCCAAAGCCCTTGGGCACATGGGACAAAGTAGAGAGATACCTTCTAATCCAGGGAATTTACACGAAAGCTGGGGCAATCATGCCAACGCATGTGCCCCAAGGCCATCTGAGGTTTATGAAACAGCGTTCAGTTGGGTGGCATGGGCTCTGAGAGGTGTGAGTCGGTCAGGGAAGGTGTCATGGAGGTGCGGAGACATGAGCAGGCCTGGATGGACAGATAGGAATTCAGCGGGCAGAGGGAAATGGTACAGACCCTGCCGAGGATCCTGCAAAGCCAGGCCCTGGAGAAAGCTTTTCGGGTACAGAGGATCAGATGAGGGTCACCCCTTCCTCACGGGCCTCCTAATTCCCACAATAGGGAAATGCTGCAACCCCATTAAAACATCAGTCCAGCCCTTGGGCCATTATGAGATCAATTCTTAAAAATTTCTTTGGGGTCACTTGTTCGGCGCTACCATAGAGATGTCTGGTCCCAGCCAGTGGGCCATGCGGCATTATTGTGCGTGTTGCTAGAGAACTTTGAGGATGGACAGTGGTGGTGTGCCCATCCCCCAGCCATCCACTGGGGTGGAGAGCCAAGGGCAGGGGGAGACAGTGACCAGTGCCCCACCCCCGTGGCCACGCAAGCACCAGGGGTGGCAAGTCTGTCTGAGAGGCTGGGAGGAGTCTGTGCATCAAGTTCCACATAACCTGAGGGCTTCTCAGTGGCCCCCAAGGGCCTGTATGGCACAGTGGTTCAGAGCACAGACTCTGGAGCCAAACTGCGGGGATTCAAGCCTCGCTGTGCCACCTCCTAACCTTATGACCTCAGTCAAGTTACTTCACTTCCATCTGCCTCAGTTTCCCTACCTGAAAATGGGGACAGTAATTATATTAAACCTCTTAAGTTGGTTGTGAAGATAACATGGGTCAGCGCCCTTCAAACTGTCCCTGTAAATTAGTGAGTGCTTTATAAGTGACTCCGTCATAAAGATGGCCTCATCAGAGGACGTGACGCTTCCACTATTTCCCAAAGGGTGTTCTGTAAAAACCATCCCATTGCAGGGCACGTACCAAGCAGCCACGAACACTGACCTGAGAACAGGCCGAACGTCAGCTCTTTCTGCAGGCTAACATTGGATTACTCCAGTTTCTCTCCTGCAGAGCCTCGAATACCCTAATTCACAAAGGCAATCAGGGGTTTCCCAAACTCATTTGACCTTGGAACCCTTTTATAATGAACTGTCTCAAGACACAAATGAGGATATTTTTAAGCTAAAATATATATTTTATATTTACTATATGCCGGGCACTCTTCTAAGTGTATTATAAGGATTAACTCAATCCTCACGAACAACGTTTGAAGGAGGTAATGTTCTTATCCACATTTAACAGATGGGTAAACCGAGGCACAGAGCAGGTGATCACTTGCCCAAGATCACACAGTTAGTAAGTGGCAGAGCTAGGCTGGAACCCAGGCAGCCTGGCTCTAGCACCAGCCTCTTACCCCTTCGCTCCAGAACAGACTTTCTAGAACTCTGGGGTTCCCTCTAAGACAGTGGAGCCTCTGAAGTCTCAGGGGGAATGGGCCTCTGAACCAGAAGGGCAGTGTGGGTTCCCCTTGCCAGGCTGGGCCCATGGGCTGTCCAAAGAGTGAAGAGGGGAGAAGAGAGCTGCCCTCTCTGGATGTGGCAGTGTCGGTCAAACAACAAAGCAGCAACAACACGGCCCGTCCGCTGTCTGAGCCTCGGGGCACCTGGCCTGGGGTCCAGAACAACTCTCGTGAGATATTCTCGTCAGCAGCCTAGCCTTAGTCCAGAGTCTCAGGGCCCCCTGCGGGCTGGATTTGCACCTGATGGAAGCCCCACCAGGACCCAAAATGGGAGCGGGGGTGCCAGCCCTTGTGTAATAAGCCACAGCAATTCCACAGAGAGCAAAACCTGATGGAAGCATTTCAAAACCAAACTCTCCCTGCCCCTCACTCTTCACCCCTCCAACTCCGAATGAATGAATAGAATGAATGAATGAATGAATGAATGAATGAATGGAGTGGTACTTTCACCTGCAATTACCTAAGAAACCACTTTAGTGAAAAACATTCCTAAATCTGTTCCCAGAGTTAGCGGTTCTAACTTGTTTTTGGTTTCTTGGTTTTTGTTTGTTCCTTTTTTAGGGTATAGTAGGAATTCCAGAAATTACTGAGGCATCCTGTGTATTAAGTAAGCCTAATCCATAGGTTTTTAAAGTAAACTTTATTTTGGAGTTTTGGAGTATGACATACATACAGAAAAGTGCCCAGATCATAACTATAGAGTTTTCACGAGGTAAATATACCTGTGTGATCAGCACCTAGGCCAAGAAAGAGAACATTACTAGCACCCCAGCAGGCCCCTTATGCCCCACTCAGCTACTACCCCTTAAAGGGCAGCCAGTGGCTGGGGGGGGTTGGGAAGAAGGGAGGAGCCTTTGCCAGGAGATGTGGACTAGAGCCTGCTCCCCATCAGCCATACCGATCTTCAAGGGTGGAGGGAGCCAGGGATGAGGCAGGAGCAGCTCCTTGTCATGAGCGGACAGTCTGGGAAAGATGGTCCACTCAAGAGTTGGGTTTGCTCTTATAGGGGCTCAGGGGCAACCCCTACTGGTGAAGTGTGGTATTACACATCATGTATATTGCCAGTAGGAGGAAAGACGAGGTGATCAATTTCCCGTGGCTACATTGTGAAGCCAAGCATTCCCCAAGCACCAGTGATATCCCTATGGTCAAAAGAAGACTGGAGAGAGATGGGGGCAGAGAAATCCAAAGAGTTGAGAAAGCTCTACAAAGCTTGCCCTCCCATCCATCCTGTTGGAGTGATGGTCAATGGCCACACGTCACAGAACTGCCTGGCGTTGTTCCTTCTCCTTCCATTAAACGGGTCCCGTTCAGATCGCATCTGCCGTTCTGTGTGGACAGGGATCTGGTTTTATCACATGGATAAGAAATAGTGGATAAGGAGATAGAAATTCTGGAAATAAATTCACTTTATGGTCAACTCACAGGAATACAGCTGTCCTATAAATGAAGCATATGCCTTCCCATCCTTGACTTGTGCTCATTCATACATTACTTGATATCTGGTTGCAGATGTGGGTTTTTGTTTTTTGGCTCCCTCTTCTAAATTTAACTACAAAAGAATTCAGCGTCGGGCGCCTGGGTGGCTCAGTTGGTTAAGCGACTGCCTTCGGCTCAGGTCATGATCCTGGAGTCCCGGGATCGAGTCCCGCATCGGGCTCCCTGCTCAGCAGGGAGTCTGCCTCTCCCTCTGACCCTCCCCCCTCTCATGTGCTCTCTCACTCTCATTCTCTCTCTGTCAAATAAATAAATAAAAATCTTAAAAAAAAAAAAAAGAATTCAGCGTCTCTAGATCTTCCAGGAACAGAACAGTGTAGCCATTTCTTAATATACACCTGTTTAAAGAAAGTTCCTGGTCCGTTTCTCCCACACGTAATTCCCCAGAGCGCTGATTCATTCCACAGTCACCAGGTCTCACTACGCTGTAGTGGTGATGGGACCGACACATTCTTTCTCCTCCTGGAGCTTACTATGTCCAGGGGAGGGGCAGACACACTGTAAGCCAGGAATGGATCAGCAAAAGAGAGTGAGAGCTTGATACATGCTATGAAAAAAAAATTAGACAATGATATAGTGTCTGGGGGTGGGGCAGGCAAGGCGTAATCTAGACAAGATGTAAGGAAGGTCTCACTGAGAAGGTAGCAACCACCCAAGTGAGGAAAAGCTCCAGCCATGCAGGGGTCTGGGGCAAAAGCATTCCAAGTGGGGAGTGTGGGAGCTGAGGCTCTTAATGGAAATGTGCTTGGTGTGTTGAGGTGACAGGAAGAAGAGCAAGGTGACTGAGGCGGTGGGACAAAGGAAGAAGTATCAGAGATAAAAATCAGATTGCATGGAGTCATTCTCCGTGGTGAAAAGTGTGGGTGTCCCTCCACGTGCAGTGAATAGAACACCACTGGAGGTTTTAGACAGAGACAAGACCTGATCTGTGGGGGGTTTTTCTTGTGATTTGTACACTGTTTTATTTTTTCTCAATTCTTAATTGAAACATCTTAGTTTTTTAAACTTTTGATTCTGAGATCATCATAGATTCACATGCAGTTGTAAGAAAAACTGTACACTACTATGTAGCCTTTACTCAGTTTCCCCTATTGGCAGTATCTTACTAGACTATGGTAAAATATCACAACCACCATATTGATGTGATAAAGTCAACGTGCAGAAAATTTCCATCACCCACAGGATTCCCTCATGTTGCACTCTCCTAGCCAAACCCATTTCCCTTCTGCCGCCACCCCACTCTTACCCCCTGGTAACCACTAATCTGTTCTCCATTTCTCTAATTTTATTTCAAGAATGTAATTTCAGGGGCTCCTGGGTGACGCAGTCAGTTAAGCATCCGACTCTTGGTTTTGGCTCAGGTCGTAATCTCAGTGTCGTGAGATCGAGCCCCACATCTGGCTCCACACCCAGCAGGGAGTCTGCTTGAGATTCTCTCTCCCTCTCCCTGTGCTCCCCCTGGTCATGCACTCTCTCTCTCTCTCTCTCTCTTAAATAAATAAATAAATAAATAAATAAATAAATAAATAAATAAATAAATAAATAATTTTTTTTTAAAAATAGAATGTAATTTCAGTGGGATCATATGGTATATGACTTTTTAGAATTGGATTTTCTCACTCAACATAATTCTCTGAAGATTTATCAGGTTGTTGGATGTATTCATAGTTTGTTTCTTTTCATTGCTGAGCAATACTCCATAGCACGGACCTACCATGGTTTGTATACCCACCTACCCACTGAAGGGCAGCTGAATTGTTTCCAGCTTCAAGCTATTACAAATACAGCTGTTCTAAACATTCATGCACAGGTTTTTGTATGAATGTATGTCTTCATTTCTCTGGGATAAATGCCCAGGAGTGCAGTCGCTGGGTTGTATGGTAATTGTGTGATTTGTTTTTATTTTTATTTTTTTAAAGATTTTATTTATTTATTTGGCAGAGAGAGAGAGAGCAGGAACACAAGAAGGGGGAGTGGGAGAGCGAGAAGCAGGCTTCCCGCTGAGCAGGGAGCCCGATGCGGGGCTCGATCCCAGGACCCTGGGATCATGACCTGAGCCGAAGGCAGACGCTTAACCGACTGAGCCACCCAGGCGCCCCTTGTGTGATTTGTTTTTAAAGAAAGTGCTCAACTGTTTAGAGAGCGGCTGTACCATTTGACATTCCCACCAGCAAAGTAGGAGTGATCCAGTTTCTCCACATCCTCACAGTTTGGTATTATTGCCCTTTTTTTATTTTAGCCGTTCTGTTAGATATGGAAGTGACATCTCGTGGTTTTAATTTTCATTTCCCTAGACGGCTAATGGTGTTGAACATATTTTCATGTGCTTACTTGCCATCTGTACAATCCTCTTCAGTGAAATGTCCCTTTGTGTCTTTGCCTGTGTTCTAATTAAGTTGTTTGCTTTTTAGCTGTTGATGTTGATTCGAATCTTTTGTCAGACATGTGGTCTGCAAGTATTTTCTCCCATTCGGTAGCTTTTCTTTTTATCCTCTTGACAGGGTCTTTCACACAGCAAAAGCTTTTAATTTTGAGGAAATCTAATGGATCAGTTTTTCTTTTTATGGAGATTATGCTTTGAGTATCAAGTGTCAGAACTCCCCTTGCCTCGCCCTAAATCATGAATATTTCCTCATTTTTTTTCTAGAAATTTTAGTTTTATGTTTTATACGGACATCTGTGATTTATTTTGCATTCGTTTTTGTATGAGGTGTGGGACTTACTCAAGGTTTTTGAGTTTTGTTTGTGTGTGTTTTTTTGTTGGTTTTGGTTTGTTTGTTTTGCCAGTGGATGTTGAGTATCCCAGCTTCATTTGTCGGAAAGGCTATCTCTCCTTCATTGAATTACTTTTGCACATTTGTCAAAAGTGAGTTGGGCATATTTGAGTAGGTCTATTTCTGGGTTCTCCACTCTGCTCCACTGATCTATGTGTCTGTCTCGCCACCATTAATCATACCGTCTTGAATAGTGTAGCTATAAAATAAATCTTGACATTAGGTAGACTTACTCTTTCCATTTTATTCTTCTTTTTAAAAATGATGTTAGCCATGTTTTTTGGCTTTCCATATAAATTTTGTGGGTTTTTTTCAATTAAACTCTACCCTCGATGTGGGGCTCGAACTCACGACCCTGAGATCAAGAGTCACATGCTCTATTGACTGAGCCAGCCAGGTGCCCCTCCATATAAATTTAGGAATAAATTTACTGTATCAACAACAACAACAAAATCTTGCTAAGATTTTGATAGGAATTGTGTTAAACCTCTATGTCAATTCAGTGAGAATTGACCTCTTTACTATATTAAATCTTTCAGTTTATGAATTGTATGTCTCTTCATGTACTTAGATTGTCTTTGATTTTTTTTTTTTTTGAGATTTATTATTTATTTTAGAGAGAGAGGGAGAGCAGGGAGAGGGGCAGAGGATGAGAGAATCCTAAAGCAGACTCCCTGCTGAGCACAGAACCCCGTGCAGGGCTCCATCTCACAACCCTGAGATCATGACCTGAGCGGAAATCAAGAGTCAGCTGCTTAACCGACTGAGCCATCCAGACATCCCAATCGTCTTTGATTTCTTTCATCAGTACTATGGAGTTTGCAACATACAAGTCCTGTTTTTTTAGATTTATACATATGTATTTCTCTTTTTTTTGAGCAATTGTAAATATAATATTTTTATTTTTTTGTCCACGTGTTCATTGCTAGCTCAAAGAAATACAATTGATTTTTGTATGTTTATCTTGTATTCTACAACCTTGCTGAACTCATTTATTCTAGGATTTTTTTGTAGATTTACTGGGATTTTCTACTTAGGTAATCAGGTCATCTGCAAATAAAGACAGTTATATTACTTCCTTTTTCAATCTGGCCCTGAAGATTTCTTTGGGGGAGAGTTTTTTTAATTATGAATTCAATTTTTTTAAGAGCTATACAGCTATTCAAATTATCTATTTAATATTAGGTGCATTGGGGTACTTTTTTTTTTTCAGGGAATTGGTTCATTTCATCTGCGTTGACAGATTTATGTGGGTAGAGTTGTTCGTCATAATCCCACTTATTATCCTTCTGATGTCTACAGTCTGTAGTGATAGCCCGTTTCATTCCTGATTTTGTTAATGTGTCCTCTTTTTTTTCTCTGTCAGTCTTCCTAGAGGTTTGTCAATTTTATTCATCTTTTCAAAGAACCAACTCTGTGTTTCATTATTTTCTCTACTATTTTTCTGTTTCAACTTTCATTGATTGCTGCTCTTATCTTTATTATTTGCTTACTTTGGGTTTATTTTGCTTTTCTTTTTCCAGGTTCTTGAGTGGGAGCTTAGATTATTGAGACTTTTTCCCTTATGGATTATTTAACGGTGTGCTGTTTAGTTTCCAAATGTTTGGAGATTTTCTTATTATCGGCTATTGATTTCTAGTTTGACTCCATTGTGGTCAGAGAATACCTTCTGTATTACTTGATTATTTTAAGTTTTCGAGTTTGGCTTTATGGCCCTAAGTATGGTCTAACTTGATATCTTCCATGGACACTTAAAAACACTATTTTCTGCTATTGTGACATGGAGCATTCTGTAAGTGTCAGTAAGATTCTATTGGTCGATGGTGGTGTTGAGTTCTTCCATATCCTACAGATTTTCTCCCTATTCTATCAGTTTCAGATAGGGGTGTTGAAGTCTCCAACTATAATTAATGGATTTGTCTGTTTCTCCTTTCAATTCTGTCAGTTTTGGAATCACATATAAGGCAGTTCTACTGTTTGGTGCATACACATTTAGGACTACATTGTCTTCTTGGTGAATAAACCCTCTTATCATTAAATAATGCTCCTCTCTGCTTCTATTAATTTTCTTTGCTCTGAATTCCACTTTATCTGATATTAATATAGCCACTCTTGCTTTCCTTTGATTAATGTTTGCATGATATTTTTTTTCACCCTTTTACTTTCAACCTGCCTTTTTCATTATATTTGAAGTGATTCTCTTGTAAACAGCATATAGTCAGGCTTTTCATCCACTCTGCCAACCTGTCCTTTCATTGGTCTATTTAGACCATTTCTATTTTATTGATACTTTAGAGCTTAAGTCTGCCATCTTATTTTTTTTAAGATTTTATTTATTTATTTGAGAGAGAGAGGGAGGGAGAGAGAGCACAAGATGGGGGAGGGTCAGAGGGAGAAGCAGACTCCCTACCTAGCAGGGAGCCCGATGTGGGGCTCGATCCCGGGACTCCAGGATCATTATCTGAGCTGAAGGCAGTCGCCCAACCGACTGAGCCACCCAGGCGCCCTGCCATCTTATTTTTTGTTTTCTGTTTGGTTTCTCTGCCTTTGGTTCTCTTTTCCTGCCTCACTATGGGCTACTTGAACATTTTTTTGAATTCCATTTTTATTTGTAATGTTTTTGATAGCTTTTGTATACCTTCATTTAGCTTTTCTGGTGGTTGCTTGCAGTATTACATTATATATACATAACAGCACAATCTACTCATACCATCATTTTACCAGTTCAAGTGAAATAAAGAAACCTTACCTCCCTTTATGCCCATTTACCCTCCCCCATTCATGACATAATCATCTTTAAAATTTCCTCTACATCCATTTAGAACTATATCAGACACTGTTATAATTTTGGCATCAACCATCAAATATGATTAGGAAACTCAAGAGGAGAAAGAAGGCCTATTATGCTGACCCACATTGTTGTTTACCATGTTCTTTCTTTCTTCCTGAGGTTCCAAGTTTACTTTTTTATCCTTTCCTTTCAATTTAGAGAATTTTCTTCCGCCATTCTTTTAGGGAAGTCTCCTGGTGATAAATTGTCTTAGTTTTCCTTCATCTGAGAATGTCTGATTTCATTACTGAAAGATAATTTCACTGGTTATTTTTTGCTTGTTATTTTCCTTTAAATCAACTTACCATCTGTTAAATGCACTTAGAAAGGAAATGCTATAGTGCTGCCATAAATAGAAAGCCTGCATCCCATGCCATGAATAGAGGGGACATATCAAAATACACAGGTGACTATTTAAAAGCACTTTATTGTGTGTTCGATTTCATCTTGTCCACAATTCCAATGACAGACATGGGACTGTGCACTGACCTCAGGGAACTCTGGTGCCCCTCCCATCTCTTTGGTGCCCCCATACCTTTTCTGGGTATGCTCCAGCAGAGAGAGTCCCATTGCTCACAGGTCAACCCAGCATATTCCCCAAGGGAGGGCCCGGCTAGGGATGAACCACTGTTGACGATGGATTGAGCCAGAGAACTCACTGCCATTGTCCCCCTGAAAGTAACAGTATTTCCACCATCTCCTGAGTTTGAGATGTGGCTTTTTTCACCTTTTAGCATTTCACAATTTGAAGTGGGTGTTTGAAAACGGATGTGTGCATTTAATGCAGTGAGGTTTTTTTTTTTTCCTCTTCCTAAAAGCTGCCATTAATTGTATGACATTTTAGAATCTAGAAAAAGAGAGATGGCTTTGAAATATAGGAAACTGCTTTGTTTGAGGGGTTAAAAAATGGTCAAATCTCGGCATTTTCCTTTGGTTCCACTTAATGGTATGTTGTGACGCATTATCCCTTTTAGCTCTCCTAGCAACCTCACCAAGCAGGTATTTTTAATCCACTTTGGAAGAGGATGCCCAGACCCGGAAAAGCTGAGTAGCTTTCCTAAGGTCACAGAGCTAGTGAATGAGGAGGCAGGGCCGGGACCCAGCCCCACCTGGCCCCATTGTCCATGTTTTTACCACTGTGTAGAACCCCTGCCTAACTCACCTACAAAGGACCTTGGGGATCAATCCCAGAATTCCTTTCTGAAGAAAAGAAAATGTTTTGGTATCTTCTTAGGAGAGAAGTGAGGGTCCGAGGAAGAGAGGAGAGATGTCATCCCCAAATTCACAGGCGCCCATCTCAGGAGTCGCCTGCCAACCGTGGCATTAAGAACTTCACTTCATTCCCCTTTCGTTCTATGTAGCCACATGGTTCTGAGTCCTGAGGACCCAAGTTCACCCCGTGTGCACACCTGGCATTTTCCATGAGAGACCTGAATGGCTGGTACCCAGCAGCATACCAGTAACAACCACTAACCAGGTGCCGTGTACTCAGCTTGGCCAGACGCCCACCCATGCCCAGCCCACACCTCCTCCTCCTCCACGGGCTTGCCCTGGCCTCCCAGACTGGCCTACTGCCCCTGAGAGTCAAGCCTTGTGGTGCCTTTACCTAAAAGCCCTTCTCTTAAATGTACAACTCAGAGAAGAATATAGGCATCTTCCCAGCACAACTACCCCAGCTCCCCATGCCTCCAAAATAGGATGAGCCTCAAGTTTGGTTAATTCCATTCTGCTGCCTTCAGGTTTGAGGCCAGAGTTAACCAAACCCAAAAGATAACCCAGTTCCTTGCCCCAAACTCACCATCTAACCCACCGGGTCTCACCCCACTGGAGCTATTAACTGATACTAATTACATCACCCCTTCTTGCTCAGAGGAGCCTTCCTGGAGTCCTGATGCGTTTGGGTGCTGGGGAACTAGAGTGAAAGATACCAACAAAACCTCTAGCTGGAGGAAATGTACGGGAAAGGGCACAGAGCAGACGCCTCAACAAGCCCAGATGAATTCGAGGATAGAGTGGGGAGTTTTCTCGTGGGGCTCTGGTGTCTGAAAGAGAGGTGGCCAAGAAAGTCTTGAGAAAGGCAGCATTGAGGGTCCTGACCTTGGGAGCATCACCATCAACCTTTACATAGTGTCCGGCACTTAGTAGATGCCCAATAAATATTTGAAGAAAGAATTAATGTGTGAATGGCTACATCGCTTAGCACATGGTGTAATGTTCACATTCATGAAAACTTTAGGGGATAAATGAATAAAACCCAGGGAACTGTCAGGGTCCACTTTGACCCTTGACTCTTCCTCTTTCCCTTTCTCCTGAACTTCTACTACTTTCATCATAATTATCCTGTTTCCTCATGGGGCAGATTTTTTTTCCAATAATAGACTACATTTTTTAGAATGGCTTTAGCTTTACAGAAAAATTGAGAAGGTAGCACAGAGTTCCCCATACAACCCCTCACCCACATTCCCCTATTATTAACATCTTACCTGGTATGGTACATTTGTTTTAATCAATGAGCCAACACTGATACATTATTATTAGCTAAATTCCATACTTTATTCCTATTTCCTTAGTTTTTGTCTAATGTCTTCTGCTCCAGGATCCCATCCAGGACACCACATTACTCGTCTTGGCGGAGACCACTTCTCAAGACTCGTTTTTTGGTGACCTTGACAAAATTTGAGGAGTATCGGTCAGATATACTATAAAGGATGCCCTCTAGTGGAATAGGGGGTGTTTTTCTCATGGTTAAACTGGGGTTGTGGATTTAGAGCGGAAGACTACAGAGGTTAAGTGCCTTTCCCACCACATCAAGGGCACACACTCTCAACATGAGTATTCACTGCTGGCGTTGACCTTGATCACCTGGCTGAGGGTGGTGCCTGTCAAGCTTCTCACCTGCAGAATTACTCTTTTCCCCTTTTCCCAACTGTTCTCCTTGGAATCGAATCACTCTGTGCAGCCCTCCCCTAGGAGTGGGCAATGATGCTCCTCCCAGGTAACTTTTAAGCACTTGAGGATTGTCCCTTTGGACCAGACGTGGCCAGCCCTTGCCTTTACTTTCTCAGATGACACAGCACACACTGAAGTTAGACCACCACCAGTCAATCAGTCAATCAGCTGCCAAAGAAGAGCACCAGCTGCTCAGGCCTCTGTCACAGGCCACCGAGTCCAGGACGTGGATCTTCCTTTATTCCTTCACCCGAGGTGGTTAGACACTTGCTTATTTTTCCGTGGTTTTCACGGGTTGGAAACCGGACACAGTATCTCACTGAGCTCTCCGCTTAGGGTCTCACAGAGACCTGAAAACAAGGTGTCAACAGCGCTGTGTTCCTTTCTGGAACCTCCAGGGAAGAATCCACCTGCAAGCTCATTCAGGTTTGGGTAGAATTGAGTTCCTGGTGGGTGTAGGACAAAGGCTCCATTTCCTTGTTGGCTGCTAGCTGGGGGTCCCATTTTCCTCCCAGAGTTGTTGCCCGCATTTCCCCACTCAAGCTTGCCATGTGGTCCCCCTCATTTGGAAGCCAGTGACAGCACATCAGGTCCTTCAGGCTTCAAATCCCTGTGACTTCCTCTTCTCCCCAGTCCCTTCTGAATTCCTCTTCTGCCTCTAATTTTAAAAGTCTTTTTTTTTTTTAAGATTTTATTTATTTATTTGACAGAGAGAGACACAGCGAGAGAGGAACACAAGCAGGGGGAGTGGGAGAGGGAGAAGCAGGCTTCCCGCGGAGCAGGGAGCCCGATGTGGGGCTCGATCCCAGGGCCCTGGGATCATGACCTGAGCCGAAGGCAGACGCCCAATGACTGAGCCACTCAGGCGCCCCTTCCTCTTCTGCCTCTAATTTTAAGGGCTCGTGTGATTACATTGGGCCTGCCCTGATAATCCAGGATAATATACTTACCATAAGGTCAATTTAAACCTCAGTTAGTAACCTTAATCACTCTTGCACAGCCCCTTTTGCCCTGTAATGTCACGTATTTACAGGCATGGTATCTCATGATATTCTCAGTCCCAGGGATTTGGGGGATACAGTCTTCCAGGGGACCATAACTGTGCCCAGCACACGGTGCTTCTCAAACCTTAGTGTGCATGGGAATCATCCCCAGAGCTCGGTATTGTGGCTTCTGAGTCAATGGGCCTGGGGTGAGCGTCTGCATTTCTGACAGGCTCCCAGGCCTCACTGTTGCTGGCGGTCTATGGAACACATCTTGAGTGGCAGGCTTTAGACCAGGGGAAACAAACGTAATAGCCTCCAGCTCAGGTCAAACTCAAGAGAGAATATCCCTACATGCCTATGGCTCTCAAACCTAAGAGAGTACCAGAATCACCAGAAAACTTGTTAAAATATAGATTGCCGGGCCCCACCCCCAGTGTTTCTGAGTCAGAAGGTCTGGAATGGCACCTGAGAATCTGCATTTCCAACGCACCCAGGTGATGCTGATGCTGCTGGTCCAGGGACCACACTTTGAGAACTACCGCAGGAAGCCTTGAGACAGGCAATCACTTTGTGAGTGTTGAGAGGAGCGTTTAACACCTTTTGGTCATAAGGCATCATCTTTGAAAGCAGAATTCCTTTGTCCAATATTGATTGCATCCCCATAGGCACCTCGGTGGATCACGTCCGAGGCAACATGGTGCCTTTAATCAAACGGTCGAGTCCCTTTTCATGTGTTGAGCTGTAACCTTCTGCTTCGGGAGCACGATGAAATAGATTCAAGAATATCTCAAACCACGGACGTCATCAGTTGTCCCAAACACGTCTTTTAAAAATCAAAAATAATATTTATTGTGCGTATTACAAAAACAACACTTAGTTGTTTGTTGTAGAAAATGCAGGTAAAAAGGGAAAACCTTGTAAGCCCACCCAAAGGTGGCAACTCTACTCTTCCATTTTCTATACATATCTGTCAATCCACGTATATATACGTAAAGGGTTTTATTTCCAAAAATACATGGTACACACTGTGTTGTAACCTACTTTTCTTAATATATTGTAAATGTCTTTCTACCTCATCCCCATTTTCAGCCCCTAGTTTCAACCCCCTTCACCCAGTAAAAAGTATCAAATGCTGTGATTCATGGCTTCCCTCCCACGCACCTGCAGATGAAGGGAGATTGTTGACCAGCAGTGGGTCTCAAGGGGGAGAGGCGAAAACATGAAGGACATGGGGCAATCAGAAACAGGCTCTTTTGTCCCTGTGTGATCAGAGGCAGCTGTAGCTCTGTCCCCCCCCCCCCCCCTTTTTTTTTTTTTGGAAAAAGTGATTCAGCTGAGCATTCCTGGATCCGGATGTGCCTCAGCACCAAAATCACATTCCTAAGAAGCTGAATCAGGAGCATTTGTGTCTGGGTAATGGAGAGCAGTCACGGGATCACAAGGGCTTCCTGCTGCTATTTTCGGGATAATTCACTGCTTCCAGAGTTATGGAGCATTGATAAAGGTGTGTTTGGGGTAAAAACTTATTTTCCACTCTGTGAGCTGTGACACTTGCTCTCCAATGGGTGGTAAATGACTGGGGCGAGAGAGAAGGATTTAATTACAAATCAAGCTTTCACCAGTGAACAGACCAGAAACAGACAACAGACAAGCACAGCAAGCACATCCAGGGCCTGCTGAGCAAACTGAGTGTATGAGTGTATGAGTGTCTGGTGGGGGGGGGGGGGGGTGGTTCTTGGAACCTGCCAGAAGTGTGCGGGCCCCTCTCGCCTGGGGGCAGGCATTCCTACCGACAGCTTGGATGAGGCCGCGCAGGGCCCAGCAGTGTAACCGTTCTTTTTTTTCTGCAGAACGAGGTCATCAGCCAGCAGCTGTGCGTCATCTTCACCCACTGCTATGGGCCCTACCCCATCCCCAAGCTCACGGAGATCAAGCGCAAACAGACCTCGCGCCTGGGTGAGTGGTGCTATGGTTTGAGGACGCAGAGGTAGCAAACGCCCCCAGAGAAGCTAGGCGGTGTTGGAGGGCACATGAGACGGATACAGGAGTCAGGCAGGTGGAGATCATGGTATCACTTATCCCGTGATAACTGGAGACTATACCTTGGAAATGTGGACGAGGAGACTGGCCAATACCTCCTCCCTCTAACTAAGGGCCTTTGTCCCACGGAGACAGACAGACGGACAGCCCCGGGGCCCGTGCACTTCCTGCAGGCAGGTAGATTCCCCATTCCAAAGGAAGGCTGAGCTGTGCAGGCAGTTCTCCCCCTCCCCTCTAAGAAGTCCCTCTTCCTCCCTGAGGAGGAACAAGCAGGGGACAGTGACAGGCCAGCAGTGTTCCTCTAATGGGGTCCCTCTGCAGGGACTCAGGAGGAGAGGAAACAAGTGACCTCCCCCTCCACACACACACACAGACACACACACGGGGAACGTACCTGAGCTGAGGATACTGGACACTCTGAAATCCCATCGAGTAGCAGTAATCCATTTTGCTTCTGCTTGGATGCGGCGTGGGGCTGGCGCCAGCCAAGCACTTGACCTGCCCCACCTCAGGTAACCCTGAGGCCACCCCAGGGGGCAGGCACTGAGGGCCACGCAGTGTCTCAGCTGAAGAAAGGGAAGGTCGGTGCTACTGCACAATCACTTCAGGTGGGGCTGGAGCTTCCCAGCTCCTCCCAAAGCCGTAATTCCTTCCCGCTACAGTCCCAGCTTCTGGAATTTTCCAGAAGAAACCTTTCCATCAGGCACTGATTCCATTCAGAGGATCCTGGAGCTGTTGCTGTAAGCTGGCTGATCAGTCTGAGAAAAAAAGCAAAGAAATGCTGGGCTGCCTTGAAGCCTGAAACACGAGCCTTCTGTTGCAAGGGCCTTTCTCCTTGCTGCCTGGGGAATGACAAAATATTCAAGATAAGGAATGCCTTTTCCAATAAGGTTGGGGACTTTCCTACTCCCTCTGAACTTTTCCTGTAAAGACATCTGAGAAATGGGAGCATCTGAAAGTGCTATTCTTTAGCAGAACCATTATGTTTGGAACAGGTGAGCTAGTTAAAATTAGTGAAAAGTCTGAATTCCTGGAACCGTTTTAAAATACTTTTGTTCCTGTCATGAAGAACTTGCTAATTTAAATGATGCAACTTTTTGACTTAGTAATCAAGTCAAATCTTGTCTGTTTTCCTCTGTGCCCATTGATGTGGGCAAACTATGATGTACCAAAACCACAAATATTTCTACCTTGTAGAAAGCAGGTGTTGATTCAAATGTTATCAGGGCACCACATTACAAAGACCAATCATATTAACAAACTTCAGAGATCGAAGTTTAGTTACATTCCCAGGCCATAGCAATCATGTCTGACATCTCGCTGCCTTCACAAGACCCCCTCGTTAGAGCAAACATTTGCAAGGGCCGATTCAATGACACAACATAAAATCTGCTTTCCTGTAGTTATAGGTGAGGAGGGAACATTTTTTCCTCCTGAATTTGCTGAGCGTTCTTTCACCCGCAATTAAAGGGCCTGGTTTTCAGGCCAAGCAATAGAATTTTAGGGGTTAGCACCGAGAGAAGAAAGGCAGGCCTGAGAGGCTCAAAGCTCACAATATGGGAGAAGAGGGGCAGAGTCTAATTATGAATAAGTAGAATATGGAACACGTAGGGTTTGCCTCTTCAGTAGAGCATTTCCAGCTAGGATAACTGAAAGTTGCCAAACAGTGGTTCTTTAGGGACCTGCTTTAAAGGAAAGATAAGAGTGATCAGTGATAAGCGTCCCAAGCTGGAATTTCTAAAGAGCCAGGAGGCCATATGAGTGAATGAAATGGGTTCCATGTAAGACAGTAGGGAATGGTGGGGACTATGGCACACTGATGCCTGATTTTTTGTGACACGTTGTCCTCTTCCCCTCCCAGTGAATTCTGGGAGAGAGTGGTTAGAAGAGCCACAGGTAGGAGACCTTAGCAATTTGGGAAACAGGAGTAGGGCTGGTTGGTGGCAGACAGTGGGAGTGAGAGGGGGTGGTTGCTGAGAAGAGGGAGAACATCATTCCAAACTTTTAGTCTTTAAAGCAAGGGGAGAAGTGAATTTTAGTCAACTCCAAGGACTTCTCCTGTGGCCTCTCTTCTGTTCATCTGGGTTGTTTAGAAGTTTGTGAGTTTTTTCAATAAAATATTTTAATGATAGTGGGATTACAAGTGATTTTGACTATTTTATGCTTTTTTGATATGTTCTAAGTTAAAACTTTTTTTTAAAGGGAAGAAGTGAGTAGCTATATGTAGCGACAGAAATATGAACAGAGGGCCGCCTTATGGGGCTGCATAGGGACTGAGGGGCCACCCCACCTTCGAGGGATGGAAGAGGAGAGTCTGCCAGGATGGCAAATTCTGGGTCCAAGTAACAGCAGGGTCTGGGCAAAATGGGGCCAGGCCAGGGATCCAAGATACAACTGTCAGGGTGGGCCCAGCAGCTGGGATCATGGCCCCCAGGAATCCAGGGGGTTGGTCCCCACCCCCAATGGTTAGGACAGCCTAAACCCAGCCAAAGGAAGCAGCTAGAGTTTCATTTCAGGACAGCCCTTTAAGCCCTGGGCGAGGCCCAGCAACAAGCAGGTCCCCAGGCTAAGAAGGGGTCTGATGTCCCCCACAAGGTTTTAAGAACAAGACTGTGAAACAAGGGTCAAGGCATTCTTATGCTCATTCAAAAAAATATTAATGAAGCATCTACTACGATGGTCATGTTTATTGAGAGGAGTGCTGTGTGTCAGCCATGTTGCTGAGTGCTTTGCAAAAATCCACTTAATGCTCACTGAAACTCAGGTGTAGATGTACAATGGGCATCACCCATTAAACAGAAGGGGAGAGAGAGGCTCAGAGAGGTTAAACAACTTGCCGAAGGTCACACAGCTGAGAGCTCTGGCTTCAGAGCCCACCCCAGGGGCCATACAGGTTCTGTGAGAGCACAGGTGGGGGATGCTTGGTCAGTCTGAGGAGGGCGGGGGAATCAGGCAAGGCTTAGTGATGGAAGGTGTCTGCACTGAAGCTTGAAGACCACATGGATGAGCCAGGTTTGGAAGGGGTTGGAAGAGTGTTCTGCATAGAAGGAACAGCAGGTGAAGGGCCAGAGCTGAGAGCGTATAGCCCTGGTGTGGCTCAGCACGCACGCTGGTTGAGAGGGGGATGTGACTGGGGAGAGGCCAGAGAAGGCAGCGGGAGCCCAGTCACCGGGAGCCTTGTTAAGAAGTTTGGACTCTATCCTGGGAGCGCTGGGGAGCTATGGAAAGGTTTATAGCGGAGGAGGAGTGTAATCAGATCTGCCTTTAGGAAAGATGACTGTGGTGAGGTGGACCATCGGATTGAGGGGCCAAGAGTGGAGGCAGACACCAAAGAGGCTCCTGCATGTCCCCAGACGAGAGACCACGTGGTGGCCCTAGGGAGGGCTGCGGCATTAGGGATGGAGAGAAATGGGGGAATTGAGACACACTTAGGAGGAAGAGAAGACAGTGTTTGTGATAGACTGGGTCTGGGTAAGCCCAGGAGAGGAAGGTGTCCTGTTGCCTTTGAACCCTGGCTTGGGCAGCGGATAGATGGTGGTGCCATTCATGGGACCAGAAGCACTGGGCAAGGCACATTTTGCAGAAAGAATCTTTTTCACCTGAGCTGAGAACGCAGTGCATCCTCAGACTGGGGAGCTTGGGTGCAGGTGCCCCCAGAGAGGTCATCTTCCATTTAGAGTCTTCTAAAGACCCTCCCTGGGGCAGCGCAGCCCAGGTGGGCTCAGGGCAGACCTAAGAGGAAGCCCCACCAGAGGTTAGACCCACCTTGCCCTCGACCCTGTGTCCGGACTGACTTAGGACCTGAGCGGGGCCTTAGCCAGTCGGGGCAGGGATGTTAGTGGATGTTCCCAAGCAGCAGAAGCCCTGAACTGAGGACAGACTGGCACCTTCAGGAGCTTCAGGTCTCCGTGGCTAGAGTGACAGGCAAATCGGGGTTGAGGGGGGCAGGGGGGAGGCGGGGAGGATCCTAGTGTTGAACAAGGCCGGCGCTCCAATCCGAATGCCCGAGTTCAAATCCTGGCTCCTCCACCTGTCACTGGCTTGAACGTCTGTGTGCCTGCTTCCCCAGCTGCACAACGGACAGTGGTCCCTGTCCCCCGGGACCCAGTGCGTTTGCGCATGTGCAGGCCAGCTTGCACAGTGCCTGGCGCGTCCTAAGGGCTCAGTAAGTACCAGCTCTACCTTCTTTGTTATTGTTGGAGACGAGAGCAGGGAACTGGTTCGCATGCCTCTGACTCTGGGAGAGAAGCGCTTGGATTTCAAATCACCTGGAAAACCCCTTATCCATCAGGCAGGGAGGGCCCTGAGCCCAAGAAGGAGGAGCTAAGGTGGGGGGGTGGCATTCTTCAGAGGCAAGGTGGGCATACCTTTACCTTTCACATCCAAAAGTCATCTGCATCAGGCTGGGGATGGGTCTCCTCTGAGGAGATGCTACTTTTAATCACAACTAAGCTATGAAGATTTCCAATGCAAAAGTGAATTTCCGTGGTTTGAGTGCTCCTTTGATTGGTTCTGTCCCCTGTTGGCTCACTATCTCGCCAATGAGTATCGTATCCCCATGGTTTCCCTGTTAGCTCTTCTTGGCGCTTTCCAGAAGAGGAATGCAAACTTCACCCTTCTCTCCACTAAAGCTGCACTCTTTCCCCTTCCTATTCTAGATCCTCATTTCCTTAACAATAAAGAAATGTCCGATGTTACCTTTCTGGTAGAAGGAAGACCGTTTTACGCTCACAAAGTGCTGTTATTCACGGCCTCTCCCAGGTATGTACTGTAATAGTTCTCTGAAATTCAATTTTGAGGGTTACCTTCCCTAGACGGGAAGATTACTTTTTCAAAATCAAGAATTCAAGAGCAGAGGGCATTCGTGTCCCCGTGCTCACACCAGCATTCTTCAGAGCAGCTAAAAAGTAGAAGCCACCCAAATGTCCATCGGTAGATGAACGGATACACAAAATGTGGCATATACATATTTTATTTAGCCTTAAAAAGGAAGGCAGTTTTGACAAATGCTACAACATGATGAGCTCTGGGGACATTATGCAAAGAAATAAGCCAGTCACGAAAAGATAGTGTATGATTCTATTTATAGGCAGTACCTAGAGTAGTCAGCTTCGTAGGGACAGAAAGTAGGATGCTGGTTGCCTGGGGCTGGGGGCAGGGGAGGGTGGGGAGCTGTTGTTTAATGCGTCCAGAGTAGGTTCTGGAGATTGGTTGCACAACAGTGTGAATACACTTAACATCTCTGTATGCTTAAAATGCTTAAGACGGTAATTTTTCTAGTACGTGTTTTTTACCACAGTCGTAAAGTACAGAGCAGCCTCTGGCTTAAACAGCCGTGCCTTTGTGTGACTCAGGCAAGGGCACCCATTCCTCTGGGCGCACAGAGTATGTACCAGGCACAGAGCTTTGGAGCAGAGTGTGGATGGGACTTTAGCTCCCCCCGGCCCAGTGTCCAGCCTGAAACGTCTCAGGCCTGCTCTCCAGATATCCCAGAACTCTGGCATAAGCCACCCCAAATACACAGGTCTTGAACCTGACTTTTCCCTAACTGTGGACCCAACAAGGGCATAGCCCCCTCCCTGACAGCTCTGCAACTGCCCTTTGTCCTTTCGATCTGAGTTGAAATGAGTTGACCATTTAGAACCACATTATCCAAAGACCTGAACTGGGATCAGTGAAGGTGCGCAGAGGAGAAAGGAGAGGCCGGAGATGAGGAGGCCACCGGGGTAAGAGGAGGGGTGAGGACACTGTGTACCCAGAAATGGAACCTACTGCCAGAATGTTTGCTGATGAACCTGTGTGACCAGCACTCCCTGGGTTCCCCTGGCCTCCCACTGCCTACCCCCAAAGCCAAATACAAGCCCCAGATGTCTGCTCTGCCACCACGAGAAAAATATGCTGTGCCTTACATGGTTCTCCATTACGATGCATAGAAAAGCAGGAGAGATGTTGTCCCAGGGGTAATTCTTAGTTTTGACGGCCATGGATGTGTAGGACGCTACCATTAGGGGAAGCTGGGCGGAGGGCGTATAGGAGCTCTGTATTGTCTTTACACTTCGTCTGCAAATCTATCACTATTTCAAAATTAAAAGTTTAAGAAAAGAGACACAGTTTAGCTTATTCCTAAAGGTGTATCGATGTGTTCCCAGCCAGGCACCCCTGAAGTTAAAACTTTAAAGTTAAAAAGAGTGGTTCAGGGGAGCCTGGCTGGCTCACGTCGGAAGAGCATGCAACTCTGATCTCAGGGGTGGTGAGTTCGAGCCCCGCGTTGGGCGGAGAGATTACTTAAATAAAACACTTTAAAAAAAGTAATGAAGTTGTAACTTCACATTCAAGGATGACATCACACTGGGGTTGCGGTCGCATTAGGACATCTGTGGCTATATCATTAATGTATTGCAAAGTGGGGGGAATACAGGATTTTATGTGTCTCTCTCATCAGAGAGTGGAGTTTTTTGCAAACCATAGATGTGTTTGTGGGTCTTTTTATCTCCCTTCTTGTGTCCTTGTTCAGGTTCAAAGCGCTCCTGTCCAGCAAACCAACAAATGACAGCACCTGCATAGAGATCGGTTACGTGAAGTACCCCATCTTTCAGGTGAGCCCCCCCCCGTCCCCCCGTGGCCTGGAACATCGTGCTGGTGGGCACAGGGCACGGGCCTTCCCTGCAGACATCCACCTGTGGTTTGGCTACTGTAGAGTCATCAGTCCCCTGACTCTGGGCTCCTTCTCCCACCCCTTCCAGTTTACCATCGTTTTATCCCTACAGCATTTATTGAGCACTTACTGTATACCTAGCACTCTGCTGGGACCTGGGGACACAAGGATAAATGACCTTCCTCCCCTGGGGCCCCACAGTCCAGAGGGGGTAACTCTGAGTAACTAATCTCCTACAGTATAATGTGGGGATGGGCAGGAAAGAAAGGGCGGGGAGCCAACGTGCTCTGGCAACTCAGACTAGTGAAATCAGAGAAGGCCTCCTGATGAGGCATTAGCTGGAATAGTGAAGGCTGTGGAGAAGTTGGGGAACCATAGGAAGGCTTAGCGCTTAAAAAAGGGGGTTAGGAGATGCTTGGCAGAGAACAGCAGGAATGAGGTCCCAGAGCTGTGGTTGAGCCTAGTGTGATCAGAAGCCAAAGATGTGCTGTCCTCCCACCTGCCAGGGTTAGTGAGCCGACGATGTGGGGGACCCCGGGGCTGGAATCTGTGGGATTCTGAGCAGGATCTCGTTCCTGCAGTTCAGCTCAGGAAGCACAGCCCTGGGAAGAGCACACAGGTGGCTGAAGCTCAGGCAGGTCCGTGGGGGACTCATGCTCCAAGAGGGGTGTTGAGACTGCTCAGAGATCATGGGGGATGGGGGACGAGGCTGACTGTGACCAGCGTAGCAGGGCAAGGCTCCTGATCTGGACTTGGGAGGACAGAGCTGCAGTCCAGGACTGAAGAGCGGCATTTTCCTGTTTAAAATCAGTGTCTATCACGGGGCCTTGGGCAATTCACCAGCCCTTCCAAGGCTCCTTTCCTCATCTGGTGGATGGGAGAGAGGGGGTACCGCAGGGGGTGGAACAGCATAAACAAAGGCACAGTAGTGGGAAGTCATGGGGTGTGTTTGAGGGAAAGTGATTATCAGTCTATTCGGACAGGTCCTAAGGTATATTGGAGATTGGACCACGTAGTATGAGCCAAGTCAGGAGAAGGTAGGCCAGATGGTGGTTCTTTCCTCCGCCCTTGACCCTGGTCCCCCAGATCCTGCTGTCCAGAGAGCTGCCAGGAAGCCACCATACCCTCACACCAGGCCCTAAAGCCTGTTGAGGTGCCTGCATCTCCACCATTAGAGATGCATTTCTTTGGTTATGCTGAAACTTCAAAAGAAAGAATCCTTCCCAAGTAACTATGGGCAAGGCACTCTTCTCTGAGCCTCATTTTCTCCATTTTTAACAAGTTAATCATTATCACCTCTAGGTCATGGGTTCTTGCAGAGATTAGCAAGTAGGACAACGCGAGGAAGCATTCAACTTGGCAACTTTTAAGTGGGTTTTTGTTTTTCTGAGCCGTAACTGGTAAACCACCTCCTCACTCAGCACAAGGCCCTGTAGAATAGGTTACTTGGGACTGGCCGTGGGGGAAAGGGCAAAAGAGGTTTCCAAGGACAAGGCCAGTCTGGGTGAGCCATCCCACGGGGCCGGGGGTGGGGGGGAGGGAGGCGCACAGCGAGGAGGCTGGAGCCCCAGCGTGGGACTAGGGCATTGGCACACCCCTGCACCCAGCCTCTCACCCCAGCCCCTCACCACATTTCTTGCTGACAGCCCTTTCTGGAACGGTGGTGGCAGTGGAGTTTGAAGTTTTCCAGAAGAACTGCTGCTTTGCTTTAGGATTCGCAGTGGGAGGACAGTGAAGAAGCCTCTGTGGGGCTCCAGCTATGAATGAGACACTGACCTCTGCTCACCCGTGGTTATCTGGATTTTTTTTTTTAAGATTTTATTTATTTATTTGACAGAGAGAGACACAGCAAGAGAGGGAACACAAGCAGGGGGAGTGGGAGAGGGAGAAGCAGGCTTCCCGTGGAGCAGGGAGCCCGATGTGGGGCTCAATCCCAGGACCCTGGGATCATGACCTGAGCCGAAGGCAGACGCTTAACGACTGAGCCACCCAGGCGCCCCTATCTGGATTTTTCTTGCCAGTTTTAGAAATGAAGAAACTGAGGCTCAGAAAACTTAAATCCTTTGCCCCAGTCTTAGTGCTACTTAGGGACAGAGCCAGGATTGGAACCCAGTCCACCTGGTGTCAAAGCCTGGACACTTGGTTCTGGAATCCCCTTCCTAAAGGGGAACAGTGGTAAGATCAGCTCCCATTTCTTGAACGCTGGCTGTATGTCAGGCTCAAAGCCAGTGCTTCTCAAACCCCTGCTGGACACTGGAGTCACATGGGGGGCTTTAAAAATTTCCCGTGCCCAGGCCATCCATCAGAACCTGGGCTGGGGCCCAGGCATCAGCATGTTGACGTTTCTGCCTTCCTCCCCTTGTCCCAGAGTGCAGCCAAGGTGGAGAAACCATTCTCCACACTACGGTGGCTCTCCACCTTGAGCAGGTACCGGAATCTCCAGGGCAGAGGAGGAAGGGGTTGGCTTGATAAGACACCAAAGTTGAAATGCAGAGTCCTGGGCCCCACCCCCAGAGTTCCAGATTCTGTGGGCCTGGACTGGGGCCCCAAGAATTTATATTTCTTACAAGAACCCAGGTGATGCTGCTGGTCCAGGGACCCCGATCTAAGAACCACTGCTCTATGTCACCTTATTCCATCCTTCCAGCTGCCCCAGGACACAGACCCAGAGAGGGGAAGGAAGTGGCCCAAGCTCAGGCTGCTCATCACAGCCACACTGAGTTTGCAGCCAGGCCTGGCTGACTCCCAGACCTGATCTCCTAACTGCCTCCCTACTGTGGGGACTTGGGCCCTCCCCAAACCTCACCCAGCCCTGAGGAAAGAATCGTAGGCCCATTAGAGTCTGAGCATGAACTAAGTGCTGGAAAATGCACACCTCCCCACCTCTCCTGAGTGCCCGTGAAGGGGGCACCTGAGCCATTAAGCCTGGAGCTAATTGGGGAGGTTCCCGTAATAAGAACCTTGTAGTAGGCATTCAATCCGTGTTTGCCATGCAGATCCATTGAATGAGAGCCCTATGTGGGAAAGCTCGGCCCCAGAGGACTCCGAGGCCTGTAATTGCTTTTGACTGGGAAAGGTTTCCTGACCACATTAGCCTCAAGTTACTGTAACGAGGAGGGACGATTTAGCAGACCCCGGGGAATTCTCTGTGTGCTTGCCCCTTCCCCATAAAAGAAGAAAAGCCTCATTTGTGGCTTGAAATAGGCTGAGGAGGGCTGAATCCAACCCAGAAGGAGGCTCCCAGGGGCCTGTTCACTTCACTTCCATGCCGACAGAAGAATTTTAGTAAATGAGACTGCCTTGCGTTTCCTCCCCGCAAGACTGTTTAGCGTCACATGCAGGCGAGCGCTGGATGCAGCCGAGGCTGCACCTGGGGCCTCCGGGAGGCCGTGAATGCCGATGAACTGAGGGCTTCATGCAGGTATCAGCTGCCAAGGGAAACAACTCCATAAACAGGCCCTTTGGCCTCATAAGGCTTTGTTTGCCCCCTTGCAGAAAAGGCCTGTGTTGGCAGAGTCCGAAGGCAGAAAGGGCCAGCCCAATTTAAATCCCATTAGCCCCAGGATCTCCATCCGCTAAGGAAGAGGCATTTTCAGTCCACAGCCTGACCCTGAATAAATGAGATGACACAATGGAGCAGTGCTTTGTAAACGGAGGGGCCCTGTGTTCGGGGCAGTTGCTGTTACGGGTCTTACTGTTGTTGTTATTGGTTTGACCATTATAAAAGAGAGGCGCCAGGGGAATCCGTTGACGTTTGTAAGAACGGGATCCCACCATTCGCTGACGTGGTATTTTAGATGCCCATGAGCCATCAGCATGGGGGTGGGGGGGGACCCGAGGCCGTGTGGTCCTTTCACAAAGTCTCGGCCACCACTGTCAACACACCGCCATCTCGGCGACAGGGGGGTCGTTGTGGCATCCCACAGTCAGCACACAGAGGCCCAAACACAAAAGGAAAGGAGAGGGCTCGTGTTTCTGTTTAAAGTGCGCTTGCTGAGCGCAGGCACTGTGCCAGGCGCGGGAACGCAGAGATGGGCGGCCCCCGCCGGTGCCCTCGAGCTCTAGTGGGAAGTCACACTGCAGTCGTGGATGAGGTGCTGCCCAGCCTCGGGTTGCAGCTAGCAGATCTGAGAAGACTTCAGCAATGTGACCACTGAGCTAGATCCCAAAAGAGGGGGCCGAGTTCAACAGATGGAGAATCCGGGCAGAGGGAACAGCTTGGGCAAAAGCGTGGGACCGGAAGTGGTGGTAGGTTCGGTTAAAGGCAAGTGGTTGAGAGTGGTCAGACTATAAAAGGTAGATGCTGTCGCGATTAGGAGGAGAGAGAAGGGCAGAGTGGCAGATGAGATCGGAAAAAGTACATTGATCCATAGCCGCTGGATTCCGAACAGCAAAAAAATTGGGAACAGTCCAAATGTCCCCAGGCTGATGAAAGGATACACAAAATGCGGTACGTTGTTCAGCAATAAAAAAGAATGAAGGAGAGATCTGTGACAATGAAGGTGAACCTTGAAAATGGGACGCAGCCAGACCAAAGAGCACCTGTTGTAGGATTCCCCTCATATGAAATGTCTGGAGCGGGCACATCCACCGTGGGTGTCAGGACTGGCCCAGGAGGAAATGGGAACAGTGGGTAATGGGCACAGGGTTTCTCCTAGAGGTGTTGGAAATGTTCTAAAATTAGACGGTGGGACGGTCGCACAACATCGTGAATCCACTAAAACCACTGACCTGGGCACTTTAAACAGAAGCAGTTTGCACTATGTGAAATATAGCTCAGTAAAGCTGTAAACACTGTATTTTTTTAAGAAAACTATTACTTGTAAACACACATGCAAAAGGTAGATTGAAATCAGTCACAAAGGACCTCGAATGACCTGAGTGAAAACACAGCAGAGGCACTACTGGAGAAAGATGTTTCCACCTCAGAAAAATCAAAGAGCCAACATTTACTGAGTTCTTGCCACGTTCCAGGCCCTTGCTAGCCCTGTTCCATGTCATGTAATCCTCATCACATGAGGTATGTAATGTTAGCCCCACTTTACAGATGATGAAACTGAGGCACAGAGAGCCTAACCTAATTCAGGTCACCCAGTGTTTAAGTGGCAGAACCTGATTGGAAACTGAGGCAGCCCGAGTGCAGGGTCCTTGCCCTTCACCACTGCCCTCTGGTGGCCACAGACCCACTGGAGCCTGCAGGGACCTTAGCGCACAGCCCAGCCCCAGGGCCTCATTTTACAAGTGCCCAGAGATGGGATGTAGCCAGTCTACAGATGTTTCCAGCACAGCTGCCGTGGGGCGAGACAGGGAGTCCGTGTGTCATAAGGCAGGCAGAGGACGATGGTGGAGAAGACCATGCCCACTTGGAAAGCCTACGCACCACCTAAAAAATTAACAGCTTCATGGGAAGTGGTGGCGGCCAGTTCTGCACATCTGGGGACCTCGTTCTAAAGGGACACCAGTTGGCAAAGCTCTGGGACTTGGCACACCATTCAGGCCTCCTGAATCACATGAACAGAGCACAGCCTGGCTCGGACTGCTCACACCATCAACGAGACATTGAAACCCCCGACCCCTGACAGCTTCATCCCGGATCAGGTAGTCCCGTGGTAGCCCAGAGTCTCTCTCTGGATTTAAGTAAGAATGGTCTAATCAAACCGGGCCATGCTCCCAGAGGGGAACAGCCGCTGGTGCAGGCTCTTCAAGCCAAGTGTTTTGGGGGCAGCCGGATGGGGTGGGAGGTGGGAGGGGAGAGCGCCGATTGCCATCTCTAGATGGAGAGCAGAGCTGGGGGTGCACCTGGAACCCAGCAGAACCACAGGGAGACAAATGGCAGCACGCAATAAGGAAAACTATCCAACTAGGAAATGTGTCCTAAGTGGAACTTCTCCCATAAGGCAGCGATCCAGCAAGAGCAGATGTTCTAGAGGGACGCACAGACTGCTCGGCTGTAAGAGGATTGTGTCTGTGTGCTGACCCCGGACTGACGCTCTGCTCTCTGTGTCCTTTCTTCCAGCTGGTCATGCAGTATCTCTACCATGGTGGCCCAGAGTCACTGCTCATTAAAAACAATGAGATAATGGAGGTAAGGCATCTGTTGTGCTGTTGGGTGGGTGGCATCTCTGTAAACTCAAGGCACCGACATGTGTTGGCAGTGTCTGGGGGGGACCTGTGTTGGGTTTTCACTTGGGTGCAGACTTTGGGGTCCTGCCTGCCTCCTTGGGCCTCCCGAGGGCTTCTCAGCAGAGCCCCTACCTGGGAAACCAGGGTGCTTGGTGCACTTGCAATAGCAACTCTGCAAAATCCAACATTAATTGGCTTTGGGGCGGGGTACGGGAAGTTTACTGGGGAGGCTGAGGCCAGTTCTACTCTAGGCACAGCTGGGGCGCAAACATCAGGAGCTATCCTCGGTGACTTCTAGCATCGGAAAACATTCCTTAAATCACAATGTGTCCATTGATGCGGATGCCGGGAGCTGATTATAAGGGCTCAGGATGACTCTCCCTTCTTCCCAAGTCTCCTTGGCTCCCCCCTACCTGCTGCCTACCTCTCCGTCAAGCCTGTCCTCCCCTTCTGAGTCCAGGGGCCTTGTTTCTGCTCCCTTCTGCCCAAGGCCAAGAGTCCCTGCCCCTTCCTCAAAGTGGAGCCCTTGTGGGTTTTCCTACCAGAAGCCAAAATCACTCTGGGAATCCCGAGCAAAAGGAGCCAGGATCCCATTCAGGTGTCCAAAGTCCAGGGTGCCTGGCTGATTAGAGATGTCAGAGCGCTATCAGTCCTTCAAAAGGTAACCACACACTGTGGTGAAAACACAGACTCTGGGCCAATCAGGGTTTCGATCCAGGCTCTTCCCCTTCTGAGCTGTGTGATCTTGGGCATTATTTAAACTCTCTGAGCCTCAGTTTCCTCACCTGGAAATGGGAATAACAAGATCTACCTCATTGGGTTTTTAAGATTGTAAGATTATATAACAAGGTGCCTAGAACGATGCCTAGCACCTGGGGATATTCCGTAAGGGCTGTGTGTTCACTGGGTGGCCCATTTATCCTTCCCTTCGGACTCCGCAAACCCTTCCATGGCCATCGCCCCCCCCCACCACCACCACCACCCCACAGTTCCTCTCTTGTTTCTCTGGACCGCGCCTCTGATGCTTCTCCACCTGCAGACCAAGCTACCATCTGAGGACGTGGGCTCTTTTGTCACATTTGTTTTTATTTTAAAATTGAAATAACGAATGCACATGTAAATCACATAAATAATGCAGAAGAGCTTGTCACCAAAAAGCAGCTCCCCCTGCCCCCACCCCCGCCCCCATCCTTTCCTCACAAAGTCAGTCCCTTTGACCTCTCAGGGGCCGCCACGGCAGTATGCAAAGGGACAGAGACCCCTGCCCTCTCGGGCTCTCTGAGGGCGACAGGCATGACATCATGTCTGCTGGGAGAAGGGCTCAGAGGACGACTGAGGCCGGGTAAGGAAGCCAGACAGTGACGGAGGGAGGTGACCCGAGGTGGCATGGTCCGGGAGGCTTCTCCGAGGTGACCTTTGTGTGGACACCTGGTTGAACAGAGGGAGTGAGCCGCATCCATGTCCATCTTGCTAACTAAGGGCGTTCACCCTTATTTCCTTATTTCTGGACACGGCAACTGTAAGCATTTTTGCTTGACCTCCCGCTAGAATAGCCGTGAATCTGGTTCCCTTCAGCCCCCTCCCCTCGGCCAACTTCCTCCGCAACAGAGTTCCATCCCTGTGTCTCATTTTCTAGGGTTTCCTTTGTGCTTTAAAGTGACAGACCCACACCTGTGCTCCCAGCCCTTCTCCTTGGGACATCTCTGTGGAAAAATGAGGATTTTCCCCACTGTCCTCCCTTTATTTCCACCTCCCAACCTCTAACAGGCTCTTCTTATGATTTTTAGCTTCTGTCTGCCGCTAAATTTTTCCAGCTGGAGGCTTTGCAGCGACACTGTGAGATTATCTGCGCAAAGAGCATTAACACTGACAACTGTGTGGATATTTACAATCACGCCAAGGTAATCAATCCTGCCCGGGCTGCCCGGAGGATGCGCCGTGGACCCAAGTGGCTCGGGGCAGGGAGCTGATGCTGGCCTGCCCACTCCAGGCTGAGCTGCCTGCATTCCTCCCCCCTCGGCCTCCCGCTCTAGAAAAGATGCCTTGCCCTTCATCTCGCCCCTCCAGAATACAGTGAGAGCAGGAAGTTTCAAAAGCAGAGTTGTTTCTGAAACAGTGCTTCTCGAACACAAATGTGCACTTGGGTCACATTGCAGACCCTGACTCAGCAGACCCCCAGGTGGGCCCTGGTCTGCGTTTCTAACAAGCTCCCAGGTGAAGCCTCTGCTGCTGGTCTAAGCCACACCTTGAGTAGCAAGGTTCTGGAATAGTGGCTCTCCAGGTGTGTTCTCCAATCCAGAAACAGCCTCGGCGGGAAACTTGTTAGAAATATATATTCTAGAGCCCCATCCCAGACCCCCTGAACCAGAAACTGTGGGGGAGAGGCCCACCATCTATGGCTTTGCAAGCCCTGCAGGTGACTCTGGTGCATGCTCAAGGGTGAGCACCACACTGTTCTAGAACTGACTACACAGGAGAATCACCTGGGCTTACCCAGGTCACTTAAAATCCCTATGCCTGGGGCCTATCAAAGACCAATTAAATCTGCCTCTGGGGGGTGGAACCTGGTAAAAGGTATTTTCCAGAGCTTCCCAGGTGACTTCAGATATGGCCAAGGTTGAGAACAGCCCTGGAGACCCCCAAGGGGTCCTCCTGGTTAGGTGGACCCAACACCTAATCAGAATCACCTGGGGAGAGTCTGAAATTTTTAGCCCTCTACCCCCCAGTGGTCTCTGCAGTGGGGCTCAGGAATCTGTATATATTTTTTTAAAGATTTATTTATTTTAGAGTGAGAGAGCACGTGAGTGGGGGTGAGGGGGAGAGGTAGAGAGAATCTGAAGCAGACTCCAAGCTGAACGCAGAGCCCGATGTGGAGCTTGATCTCACAACCAAGAGATCATGACCTGAGCTGAAATCAAGAGTTGGGCACTTAACAGACTGAGCCAGCCAGGTGCCCCAGGAATCTATATAACAAGCTCCTGGGGTCCCTGTTGTGACTTCTGCCCTAAGGCCAGTCTTGACTCCAGTGTTGGGGGGCTACTGACCTCATCCAATTCATGTCACCTATGGGGATACTGGGACCAAGAGAATTCAAATACTTTGTCCAGATGCCATTTCATTTGGTCCCATGTGCTCAGGACAGGCACATTAGCATTTGCTAGAAGAAACGAAATGAGTTGCAAGCAGGAATTAAAACAAAAAAGTCTTGTTCCGTGTGACTGGAGCTCAGGACACATCTCCCACATCCGCAGCGCTGTAGAGTGACAACTGACATGAATTACGCTCTCACTTTTTGGGAAAACTCAGGTTACCTTTGAGATGTTCTCTCTCTTACGCCAACACTCAACAGGCCCTTTTAGCGTGCATTTGCCTGTGCTAAGAGCCTTGACACACCTTCCTTTTCAACCCTCCCTGCAGCCCTTTTAGGTAAACACTATCATTAGTCCCATGTCATAATAAGGAAACTGAGGGGCGCCTGGGTGGCTCAGTTGGTTAAGCGACTGCCTTCGGCTCAGGTCATGATCCTGGAGTCCCTGGATCAAGTCCCGCATCGGGCTTCCTGCTCGGCGGGGAGTCTGCTTCTCCCTCTGACCCTCCCCCCTCTCATGTGCTCGCTCTTTCTCATTCTCTCTCTCTCAAATAAATAAATAAAATCTTTAAAAAAAAAAAATAGGGGCGCCTGGGTGGCTCAGTCGGTTAAGCGACTGCCTTCAGCTCAGGTCATGATCCTGGAGTCCCAGGATCGAGTCCCACATCGGGCTCCCTGCTCGGCGGGGAGCCTGCTTCTCCCTCTGCCTGCTGCCTCCCCTGCTTGTGCTCTCTCTTTCTCTGTCAAGCAAATAAATAAAATCTTTAAAAATAATAATAATAATAAGGAAACTGAGGCACAGAGAGGTGAAGTAACTTGCTTAAGGTCACACAGCTATGGAGATTTTTTTATTGTAGTAAATGCACATAACATGAAATTTAGCATTTTAACCATTTATTAAGTGTACATTTGACGGGCATTAAGCACATTCACACCGCTGTACAACCATCACCACCATCCGTCTCCAGAGCTTTTCATCCTCCCAAACTGAAACTTTGTACCTACAAAACACTAAGTCCCCATTTCCCTCTCCCTTCAGCCCCTGAAACCACCACTTAACCTGTCTCTGTGGATTTGACTCCCCTAGGGACCTTATGTAAGTGAGATCATGGCGTATTGGCCCTTTGTGACTGGCTTATTTCCATTAGCACAGTGCTCTCAAGGTTCATCCATGCTGTAGCATGTGTCAGAATTTCATTTCTTTTTATTTTTTTTAAGATTTTATTTATTTATTTGAGAGAGAGCACAAGCAGGGGGAATGTCAGGCAGAGGGAGAGGCAGGCTTCCCGCCAAGCAGGGAGCCTGATGTGGGACTTGATCCCAGGTCCCTGGGATCCTGACCTGAGCCAAAGGCAGATGCCTAATGACTGAGCCACCGAGGCGTCCCATTTCATTTCTTTTTAAAGCTGAATAATATTTCCTTGTATAGGGAGACCACACTGTGTCTATCCATTCATCTGTCATTGGACACTTAGATGGCTTCCACTCTTTGGCTACTGTGGATAATGCTGCTATGAACATGCCGGGGGTGGGGGTGGGGGGGGACAAGTATCTGTCCAAGTCTCTGCTTTTAGTTCTTTGGGGCATATACCCAGAAGTGTAAGTCTAGATTTGTCTTACTCCAAAGCACAGGTTCCTAACTTTGTGTTTATTGTCTGGCCTAATAAATGTTTGAAATATGTGCAATAATTGTTGATACTCAGAAAAGATCTTCTGATTGGTCATCAGTAAATCAACAACTACAAGCTGTTTCCTATACACACACACACATGCACACACATGCACGCACACGCACCAGGTATTTTAGTTAAGTGAAGGTTTTACCAAAATCTGGTTTCTCAGGACACAGTACATTTTTTTTTTTTTAATCTTAAACTGATGACTTTGCAGGAAAGCATCCAGAGGCTGCTCTCTACCCAAGAGGAGAGCCTGATTATTAGCTTGTAGTTCTTCCCCTCCCCTGGCCATGGACACTCCAAGTGCCCTGTGAACCCAGCATCCAGCAGTGGATTTGCCGTGGCCCGTCCTCTTGACAGCGATCCATTTTAATCACTCCAGGCTCCTTGGCAAGCGGCTTCCGTAGCTCTCATATTTAATAATGCAGCCGGATGCGGTGTGAGCCCAGGCTGGGAATACACGTGTGCTGCAGGCTTTGAATACCTCTGGCAGGGAGCTGCCCCTTTGGCGTATACACCTTTGTAGCCAGAGCTTTGCCTTTTACACACACCAGCCACTGCGGCGGGCCCCAGGCCACATCCTGCTGTGTCTCCAATGCAAAAGTCGGCCCCTTGTGATACTTGCATGGAGGGCAGGGCAAAGCCAGCCAGCCCGTGCCCTTTCTCTGTGCTGCTTCCCTGGGCTCTGGGTCCTGCCCCACCACTGATGATCACATGCTGCCTGGGTTCTATTCCTGGCAGACTGGGCTGCAAATTGAGGCTAGTTTAGTAAAAGATGGAAAAGAAAGAAACCAACTCTGGGTTTGGAACCCCAGGAAACACAGGCATTTACACGCTAATAACAATTCTCCAAATGTCAACGCCCTGGGCAACAATACCTCTATATGACATCTAACTGAGACAGCTGTGGAATCTTATACAGATGAGAAGACCATCCCATAAATGCATGGCTTAGCCATCTTGTTTTCCCCCAGCAAAGCTGTTCCAAACTATTCAGTCATGAAAAGGGGGTCCTGGGGGGGCGCCTGGGTGGCTCAGTCGTTAAGCGTCTGCCTTTGGCTCAGGTCATGATTACAGGGTCCTGAGATCGAGCCCCGCATCGGGCTCCCTGCTCCACGGGAAGCCTGCTTCTCCCTCTCCCACTTCCCCTGCTTGTGTTCCCTCTCTGACAAATAAATAAAATCTTAAAAAAAAAAGGGGGGGTGTGCCTGGAGCTTCTGATGGCCCTTTCGGATTATCTTTCAACCTGGGAAAAAGAATAGGCTGGTTCATCAAATTGAATCTAAGCTAGTGCAGTAAGCTCAACAGTGCACTGTGCTAGAAAGAACACAGGTTTGGAACCCAAGGGATTCATTAGTGTTCATCGAGCACCCACTATTTACCAGGAACTGTATTCATCAGAATATAATAAATTAGTAAGACATAGTCTCAGCCCTTGAAAAATTATAGTCTAGGGACAGAGGTCAGCAGACTTTTCTGTGGAAGGCCAGGTGAATATTTCCACACAGGCCATACGGTTGCTGTTTTACCTCCTCGACTCTGCCGCAGTCACACAAAAGCAGCCACAGATGATACGTAAATGATGGATGTGGTTGTGTTCTAATAAAACTTTATTTACCGAAGCAGTTAGTGGGCCAGATTTTGCCCACAGGCCCACAGTTTGCCAACCACTGGTCCCGGAGATGAGAGTCCCCACCCCAGTTCTGTCAGTAATTAGCTGTGTGGAGGTAGTCAAGGGTCTGATGTATAGTCACCATTGAATAAATATCACCAAATATAAATGTAAGTATTTACTGTTCTCCATTTACACTTACTGTTCCCCACTTACACTACCTTATGCTGAGTGACATTCGTATACAAAGTGAATGGCCAGGTGTGGTAAAGGGGGATGCTCTCTGTGTCCACAGAATCAAAGATAGGCAACTCTGAGCCTCAGTTTCCCCATCTGTACAGTGAGGGCTTTTACTCTGTGACTCTAAGAGCAGGGTTCATGTTGAAAGAATGAAAGCGGGCGCCTGGGTGGCTCAGTTGGTTAAGCGACTGCCTTCGGCTCAGGTCATGATCCTGGAGTCCCTGGATCGAGTCCCGCATCGGGCTTCCTGCTCGGCAGGGAGTCTGCTTCTCTCTCTGACCCTCCCCCCTCTCATGTGCTCTCTCTCATTCTCTCTCTCTCAAATAAATAAATAAAATCTTAAAAAAAAAGAATGAAAGCATTCCTAAGATCTCTCCCAGCCCCAATGTGAACATTGGGTGGTAACAAGCCCTCTCACCTGATAAACCTCACCACATCTTCTGGATCTCTCAGAGACCTCATAATTACCTGGTGCCTCTGGTTCATTCCCTTCATTCTATAACTGAGGAAACTGAGGCACAGAAGAGTGATTTGATTTGCATAAGGTTGCACATGGTTTTTATACACAGAGTTGCCGTTGGCTCAGTGAATTAGCACATGACGTCAGTGAGTTCATGGTTACAGGCGTGGTCCTTCTAAGGGCCAGTTAGCTGGGCTAGGTTCTTTTTTTTTAAGATGTATTTTTATTTATTGGCGGGGGGAAGGGGCAAAGGAGGAGAATCTTTAAGCAGATTCCCCACAGCACGGAGCCTGATGTGGGGCTCAATCCCACGACCATGAGATCATGACCTGAGCCAAAACCAAGGGTCAGATTCTCAACCAACTGAGCCACCCAGGCACCCCTGGGCTAGGTTCTGTAGATACAGTCAGTTCCCTTTCTCCCAGCCTGGCCATGTACTTTGTCCATGTGGGTCACTGGATACCAGTTGGTGAGAAGGAGAGTGATAGCTTACATTTATAATGACAACTAGCAGTGAGTGCTGACTACAGTTGACCGTTACTCTGACACTCCTTGCATTATCTCATTCAGTCTCAACAACAGACTATTAAGTAGGTATTATCATCATCCCCATTTTACGGATAGGAATTTTGAGGCAAAGAGAGATTATATACTTGCCCAACAGCTGATGGCTAAAGTCATAAATCAGGAAGGATGGAAGGAGGGAGGGAGGGAGGGAGGAAGGGAGGAAGGAAGGAAGGAAAAGGAAAGAAGGAAGAAAAGATCCCAGAGTCCCCTCCCTTAGCTCTGCCTCTCCTAAGTGTGACAAATGACAGAATCATGCCATAAATCATCCCAACAAGACTTGGGATGCTGGTGTCCTAATTCTCATTTTGAAAATGATGAACCCAAGCGAGGGGCCAAGTGACCCAGCCCTGGTCACATATTCAGGAAGGTGGGGGAGCCCCAACTTGAAACCAAGTGTTCCAGCTCATTCCACTGAAACCCTGTTAGCACTGCCTCGTTATCATTGCACCATTCCACATCTACCAACTTAAAGTGCATCTCTAGTTTAAAGGACAGGATATTAGGGAGTTCAGAAGAATGATTCAGCATTTAGATGATTTAGATAATTCATCTAAATAAAACAGCAGGATGTCATCTCAAGGGGCACTTAACAACTTCTGAGCATCCAGTTCATTGTGATAGACTTACAAGCTTTGGAAACTGTAGAAAAGGTCTGAAGACAGCCAGCCGACATATCCACATTTACTTCTGTGCCTCAAACCTGAGTCCCTCCACCAGGCACACGCATGCAGCTAAATACCCACCCTCTGAGTAATGGTGTCAGGCTGGAGGCAATGTCTTGGTGGTTAAGCACACAGCCTTAAGGATTGAATTACCAGGGTTCCATTCCTGGTTCTGCCCTGGACGCACTGCATGATTTTTTTTTGTAAGTTACTCTCTTGTCTGTTTCCTCGTCTGTAAATTGGAGGTGGTAATACGCCTGCCTCCAGGAAAGTTGAAGATTAAATGAGATGATGCACGCGAAGTGCCTTGCAAGGTGCCTGGCGTATTGTAAGCGCTCGGTAAATGTTCACTGTGAGTCTGTTACTCTGTTAGTTAACTGTTCACTCATACATTCAACAAAGCTAAGTGTCTGCCATCTGCCAAGCCCTCGGCGTGGCCCCTGAGCTAGGTCAACATAATCCCTTCCCTACTGGCTTAGTCTGTGAGGAACCCCGTCTCTAGATCACTTTCTCAGCCTCGGCACTGACAGCTTGAGCTGCAGGATCCTCTGCGGCAGGGGCTGTCCTGTGCATCGTGAGAGCTTTAGCAGCATCCCTGGCTTCCACCCATTAGATGCTGATAGTACGTACATCACCACCACCACCCAGTTGTGACAACCAGACTGCCTCCAGGCTTTTCCAGATGTCCCCTGGGAGGCAAAATCACCCCTGGTTGAGAAACCACTGCCCTAAATCCGGGGCGTAGGTCGTCCGTGCCCACTCGGGATTGCTGTGAGAGTCGAATGGGTTGATACTTGAAGAGCTTAGAGCTGTGTCTGCAACTCCATTCATGTGCGGGTTAGCTACAGTACAACAAAGAAACGCAAAACCCAACGGTTAAACCAGTAAGCACTTTTCAGCCCCTGAGTCGACAGGCTCTCACTGAGCCTGGCGGAGGGACTCAGGTTTGAGGCACAGAAGTAAATGTGGATATGTCGGCTGGCTGTCTTCAGACCTTTTCTACAGCTTCCAAAGCTTGCAAGGCTTCTGTCTTTTGGTCTCCACGGGCCTTGCTTCTGAAGTCAGCTGGCTGGTCCTCTGTGCTTGGCTCTGGTGACCCTGGCTGGGCTCTGCCCCTGTCTCCTCTCAGTTCCCTGGAGCCGCTCACCCTCCAAGCAGGCTCGCCTGGGCCTGTTCTGCTGCAGAGCCCGGGTTCTGAGCAAGAGCAAGAGCGCCAAGTCCACACCTGGCCCCTTAAAGCTCGCTCGGGATTGGCAGCTCTCACTGCTGCCCCCTGCTGTTGGCCTGGGGAAGTCACAGGGCCAAGCCGCGGAGAAATGAGCCCCGGCCCTCTAGGCGAATACAGGGCTGTTGTCGTCGTCAGTCTACCTTCACGGCTGTTCTCCACTCATAGGCATGCAGGCAGCCAGGTGCATTTCAGAAACATAATCTCCTCCTGCTTCCTGTCTCTCTCCACAGTTCCTCGGAGTCACAGAGCTCTCCGCGTACTGTGAAGGCTACTTTCTCAAAAACATGATGGTCCTCATCGAAAACGAGGCCTTCAAGCAGCTCCTCTATGACAAAAATGGCGAAGGGACAGGCCAGGATGTGCTCCAGGACTTACAGAGGACGTTGGCCATCAGGATTCAGTCAATCCACTTGTCCTCTTCCAAAGGTTCTGTCGTATGAAACGTCCAGAGCAGGGAACGGTCCCCGGGGACTTTCCAGATGCTGCTGCTGCATCGCTTCACACAAACACATACCAAGTTCACCTGGCGTCTGTTTTTGGCTAGGCCAAGGAGCTGTCTACTGCCTCAGCTTCTCTCGAATAAGCAATTTCAGCTCCCGTGCGTTCCTGTTGAAAAACAAAGGACATGCCACTGGTCAGATGGCAGTGGGGCCCAGCGCGCGAAGGTCAACATGGGGCAGCCAAGCCAAGCCCATCGGAAAGCACCCCTGGGGCGGTCAAACACCCATCGCCGGGACCACCGTCCAATGGATGGATTGAGGACTAAAGGTCGTCTGGGTTGCCGGTTGAGAGCCGGAGAACGTAACTGGTCTGACCCTGACGAGCGTCGTGTTCCCATGAAGGACCTTCGTCACTGCAGTTCAGGGAGAGTCAGCCATGGTAGCGAATTCGCGAGACTGTTACCAATAGCGAAGAAATAATTTGGCAAATTTTTAGGGGTGGGAACTTTTTAAAATGTTCATAACAAAACAAAAAAACAGGGCAGCCTTGTAGTTTAAAATCTATTTCTAAAAGCTTAACAGTTCATTTTCAATTGAGTTGTGTTTAGGGATCTGTGTTTTGAGCTTTGTTTTTTGTTTTCGTTTTTAAAAAAACAGTAAGTTGCAGGTCTATACTATATAAACATGCATTTGACAAGATATTGCTGATAGTCTATACAAGGTAAAATAATAATCTTGCCTTAGTGATCATGGTTACACAGAGAGGTGCACTGCCAATAATTATCTCTAACTTGATAGTTGAAAACAATGTGCATGCTAATCGTGATTTCGGGGTGAGAATAAAACACCCCCACATAACAAGACATGCATTTGCATGGGCCCGAACCAGTGAAATGTTATGTTTGTGCTTCATTTTTGCCAAGGTAAAAAATGTTCCATCACTTCTTGCTAAAAATCCATTTGGTGAAAACTAGAACATATTCCTTTCCTTTAACAATGATTCTGGGATGCTTTTGCAGAAATGTGTTCATAGATGATGCTGATGGGGGGTGGGGAGGGCGCACGCCAGGGGATTTACTGTTAATCCCAAAGTTTTCTCTGTATTCTCAGAAGATGTTAATAGTTTGTTACTAGCCAGATAATATGACTATGTTAGATTATTTTTAAAGATGAAACATGTACGATAGGAAGGATTCTTTCTGTATTCTGAGAGTGTACAGTTATAGGGTTATCTGTAATGAAAGTTTATATCGACAGGGTTCCGTTTTGCTCTGCCATATATTATAAGCAAAAGAGATTGGTGAAGTGCCACAATATTCCAAGTAATTTTTGAGTTGCTGCCTTTTTTTTTTTTCTTGTCCGTTAATTTGAAACCTAGTTAGAAACGAGAATGACTTTCAGCCTTTGGGGTTGGCAAAGTCTCATGGGTAAACCTCTTTCCTAGCATGCCTTTGCGAAGTCGTGCCCAGACCCTAGACTCTAGAGAAGCTGCTGTTACCCATCGTACTTGCTCCCTGAGCCACCGTCCAGAGGACTAATGCCAAGTTACATGGGTGTGACCCATGGAGCGCCTGGGCCGCGTCTGCCTACATCATTGGCCCTCAAGTGATTTGGATCCACGAGGCCTCTCTCCTACTTGGTCATTTGCAAACCTCCCCAGGCCCTACCATCAGATGAAGGGGGGGTGGGTGGGGGGAGAGCGAAACTGCCTGCGGAGGAGGCCACGTTCCAGAAGATCCACAGCCAGTGTGTGAGTCACCCCTGCCTCCTTCCTCCTCTGTGTTCTCAGAAATGCTGTATGATGTTCCCTTCACCACGACTGACTTCCCCGCGAATGTCTTATGCTAGCTGGGGGCCTCTGGCCTCCGAGTTGTACCGGGGCAACTCCCGACGGGCTTCTGGTATAGTCTGGTGTGTGCTTTCTCTGTCATTAAATGATTTTCCCAAGCTGCGCATCGTGTGTGTGGTATGAGCGAGCTCTTTCCCGGCAGGTGGGGCCTGAGAACTTCATTCAGTTGAAAGACTGGAAAATGTGGCCCTGCAGAAAGAGTCGAGGAAAATGAAGACACGAGGTGAAAGACGGGCTCGTGTCGTTGGCAGTGGGCCGCCACCTGTCCGCTCTGTCAAGCAGAGGTTGGTGTGCAGGCTCGAGTCCCCGGGGTCTGCATACACCTGTGGGTGCCCCCCCTTGGAGGACTTACAGGCGCCACCACCCCGGCCACTGGCCTAATGCAGCTAATCGGCCTGCAGAGCGTTTAGCTCTGGCTGTCACTTGCGTGCCTTAAGGAAGCTTTCTGGGGGGTGGGAAGATGGAGAAAAAGAAGTTTTCCCCACATGGCGTGTCTCCCACCGAGGGCCAGCCTGACTTGATGTTTGTGGTGGTGGCAGCATTCTGGGGTGGAGGGGGGTCACAGAGGGACAAGCAGCTCTCTTCTTGGGTATCCTCATCACTGAGGTCAAACCAAGGCCCCACCTGGTCCACTCTGGCCCAGCCCGGGTCTGGGTGGAGATTGATATCCCCTGGCTCACCCACAAGACCTACAGGAAGCCAGGGCAAGGAGGCCTGGGCCAGGGAGGCCCAGTAAACTGCTGACCTCACTAGCCCCTGGGCCCTGCTTAGCAGGCAAGCTCTGTTTCTTTAAGAAGTAGCCGAGGGCCGAGGGCCGGGGGCCAGAACTCTGAGTCAGGCCTGGAGAACAGAAGGTCGATTTATTTTTGGCCCTGCATCACCCTCTGTGTGGCCTCGGGTGAGTACGCCATTTGATTTATTCCTTTTGCAAAGATCAAGTATATGGTACTGCATTTGCCTTTTACTTCTCTGACGGGAGGCTTTGTCATTCAGTCCTTTGTCATTCAGTCCTTAGTGAAGCCCGTAGCATATGAGGCCCTTAACAGCTTGAGGGGAGAAGGCTGAGCCCACCTGCCCGCCACAAAGCACCCTCCACCCCTTCCACGGCTAGGAGGAACTGGAAGGAGGGTGTGCATGCAGCCACCTGATTAAACACAAAGGCCCCAACTTGGCTTCTGCGGCCCCCCAAATGCCCATGTGTGGTTGGTCTTGTATATACTGTATTTAAATGTCATCCATGCTTCCCAAAAGAAGGAGAAGCCCACCCAAAATGGGGATCAAGGTGTGAGCTCCCATCACGGGAGGCAGAAGCTAGAAGACAGTGTAGTCACCCCTCAGGGTCCGGTTGGATGGAAGGGCTTCTAAGATTTTCTCCGCTCCTCAGATTGTTTAGTCCTGTGATTCCGGTTCTGTGGCTTGCGTTGTTTTTCCCTGTGAAGCCCCAGGCCAAAAGTGTTAGTCCAGCTGGGCCTTGTTTCATCCCACCTCGTCTATTACTGCGCCGTGTTCAGGCAGGGTGGATAAAGGGTAAGGATCCCACACAGCCGTTGGAGAAAATCTTTTATTTCCCTAGTCCTGGGTTCCCTGTCGTCTTCAAATTCCACGCTCACTCCCTCTGCCCCCCGCTTGGCAGTCGCTAGCTTGAGTCACAGACGAATGGGCGCAGATCCATATCACACCACTCTAGATCCCTTTCCGACTGGCCCGACCAGACACACTGCAAGACGGTTTCCTGGGCTTCTTGGCTTGAGGGTTCACGTCAGGGAGATGCACAGCCATTGCCAAGCTTCGGGCTGCAAGCTGGTCTGGAAACGTTCACGTGTCCAAGCCAGTACAGTCCCTGGCTAGCCCTGAGACACTGGACAAGTCACTCACAAAGTCCAGGTTTCGTTTATCTCTTCTGAAAAATTGGTGTAAATATAACTAGTTAATAGCATCGTTGAGAAGATTAAGCAAAATATTTTGTACAGGCCCTACACAGTAACAGAGAAAGGCACTTCCAGACTTGTAAGACCCAAGCAGAGGGAAGGAGAACCTGATGAGTCACACAAGAAAGGGAGGGTTAACAATTCTGCCCTTCATTCCTTTTTTTAAACTATTGTTATTTAAATTCAATTTAGTTAGCACATAGTGTATTATTAGTTTCAGAGATAGAATTTAGGGATTCATCAGTTGCATGTAAGACTGAGTGCTCATTCCCTCAAGTGCCCTCCTCAGTGCCCATCAGCTGTCCTTCATTTCTAGAACTTTCTACCGCAGCCATTCCCAGGGTGGTTTGTGATCTCTAGGGTTGTGCTACTTGTTCCAGGGAATGTGGAGAACTTCTCCAAAAACAGCTCTATTGCAATCCTAGTTCCTAGCATGGTACCTCACACAAAGTCAGTGATCAAGAAATGTTTAAGTCAATGGAAGCCAAGTTCAACTAGATTTTCCTTCATATAAGTACTGTAAATATTTCATATAAATACTAAATATAAGTACTAAAAATGCTTTCACGCTATTACTATATTTGCTAAATATTAGAGTTGCAGGGATTCGCTCTCCCTAACTCCTCATCTACTCGGGAACGTGAGACTCACATTTGTGACCCATTTGACGTGAGTCCAACGCCCCGCAAATGACCGAGCAGGGACAGACCCACTGGTTCGACTCTCAGTCCAGGGTTGGGGACCATGGCTGAAGAGGAGACAGGTAGTCACAAATCCCCAGGGGAAAAAAACACCAATTGTCAACTCCAGAAAATGCCAGGATCACTGTCCTCAACAAAGTGGCAGCTAGCCCTCGTCCTTTCCTGCCACTTGAGTATGTGGACCCTCATGCCCCACCCCTCCACTGAGAAATCCTCCTGGTGAAACTTCACATCACCTGTGTCCCTCCCAACCTGGCCCGTGCCTTGGGTAAAACAGCATGTGTCTTGGACAGGACCACCGGGAAGCTGGTAGGATGCCTATTTTTTCACACTCTTTAAAAATAACCCAGCAGATTTTAAACTTCCTGCTTGGTAGGAGAAAATAGAACTCGTACTCAGCAATCACGTTGCACATTAGTTCCCATTACTGATGAGGCAGTGGGGTAATGAGTGCCCTATGAAAGGACATGCCTCCAAGTTTAGCTCCGAACATGAAAAGACAATCTATCTGCGTGAATAGGCAATTAAAAGAGATGCCCTGTTGGCATTGATGCGTTCTTTGGATGTTGCTTTCAGAGTTAACCTCGGATGAGTTCTGAATTTTAATGCCACCTCAAAACTCTGGGATGAAGAGCTGCCAGGAGAGTTGGCAGGTGGGTGGAATGGAGGGGCTCTGGGCTCCGGGCTGGGCACCAGATCCCGCCTCCAGTCCCGTTGCTGCCATCGACTACTTGGTGACTTTGGCTGGGCCCCTTCTCCATTCTGGACCTACTCTAAATGAAAGCCTTTCTGAGCTGATGTTCTGTGCGCCTAGACTGAACATGTCACACTCCTCTTGCTACACTCATGTATTAGAACCTTGCGGTAACACCATTTAGTGGGAAAGAACATTCTGGATTGCATCCAGGAGGACTTAGGTAAAGGAACCTCAGTGTACAATGATGTCTTTGGTAAAAGAGGCAAGAAATCAAGTAAAAGCCTTACAACAAGGCTCCATGGATGTTTTACAGTGAGGATGCATCTCATCAAATCATAGCCTTCGTGACCACCATCTCCTTTTTGTTTTGTTCTTTTCGCTTTTCGTTTTTAAATAATTACAGATTCACAGGAAGTTGTGAAGATAGTACAGAGAGGTCCTTGTACCCTTCACCCACTTCCCCCCAATGGAGGCATTTTAACTGTCTCTAGTATGATATCGAAACCAGGAAATTGACATCGGCACACTGCGTGTGTCTAATTCAATGCCATTTTGTCACGAGTATAGATCCATTTTACCACCACCCCAATCACTGCTCTGCACCACAAAGGTGTCCCTGTGCCCCCCCTTCCTAGTCACTCCCACGCCCTTCCTCCTCTCATACGATCCCAGCCCTGGCAGCCACAGAACTGTGTTTTACCTCTACAGGTTTGTCATTTGGAGAATGTTCTATAAATAGAACTGTTCAGTAAGTGGCTTGCTTCACTCTGCACAATGCCCTTGAGATCCATCCAAGGATGTTGCAGGTATCAAGAGTCTGTTCCTTTTTATTGCTGAGTAGTATCCCCCCCCCCATGTCCCATGTCCTTTTAACCAAATGCAGGCGTGTGTCAGGAAGTATGGCAGGAAGACAGCTTGGCTCTGACGGCTAGTTCTCTGCTTGTAGCTCCCAGAAAACAGTGATGTGTCTTGAGAGCCGGACATGACTTTCTCATCCTGCAGCGTCGAGGGGAGACTGTTTTGTGACGTTAGTCCAACACTTGGGTGTTGGTCATGGATCATAGGAGACCACTGCTTTCACATGGCCTAAATGGTCCTTCAGCTTCTACCATTGACGGACTTCTCCATACACCTCACTGGTGGGGTAGGGAAGTGCTTCTCAGGCTCACTCTACGTGCACATCACTGGGGATCTCATTGAAATGCAGGTTCTGATTAAGTAGGGCTGGGTCAGGCTTGAGATTCAGCATTTCCAATAAGCCTCTAGGTGATGCTCATGCTGCCAATCGGGGAGGCATCACTTGAATAGCAGAAGTGTCAAGTATGGAGGTCAGAGATTCATCTCCAACTCTTTCTGCTGCCAGACTAACCCTTGGCTTCTGTCCTGTCACCCGCCTCTCTGGAATCTCAACCTTGTGGGTTATTATGAGCCTTTCCTTCTGTCCCAGACTATGAAGACATTTTAGCCATACATCTGGGGAACTCATTTGAAATTACATTTTCCTAGGTGGAGGGTGCAAAGAGCCCAAGGAATTATTCACCCACAACCCCATTCTACCTTCACTTTTCCTGGTCTGCTTTTAGTCCAAATCAAATGTATTTATGCGCTGGGTGTTTACTGATGGCCTAGCACGCATGTGGGACCTGCTTCTCTGTTGTGGCACAGAACATCCATCCTTTCTCACTTTGGTTTTCCGTTTTCCTTCAGTATTGGTGGAGGAGGAAAGAAGAAAACTCTTGTTTATTGTAAGACTGTTTCATGAGACTTCTTTCTGGGCTCACAGAGCCCTCCTGAGAGTGGCAAGGACACCAAGGAGGACCAAGAAGGGAACAATCAAAGACAGCTGTCCCTCCCATCTTTGCTAAAATTACTTGGATAGTGGAGGAGGATGAGGGAAGCATCTGGTTCAAAATGGCTCCTGGGTGAGCTTGAGACTTGTCAGCCAGTTGCTGTGGGGAATGAGTGGGTGGGAAGAGGAAAGAGTGGCAGGTTTTATCCATAGTTACTCTCTACTTTCTTTCCCTGTCAAGCGAATGACTGAATTTTCAGCACTTCAAAGGAATCACTCTCATATATTAAATATTGTGGTTGTGGGGGGCGCTCAGAGATTGTTTTCTGTTGAACCAGTAATAAGAAAATACAAAGTCTTTTTTTTCTAGAAGTTCCTTAGACCAGGGAATGAATCTCTACCCCTGCTATGTGAGAGTTTCAGCTGGCCAGTGAGTTTAATGAAAATCAGCAATATGATATAGTTGCTTAGAAGAGCTCATTTAGCTGTAGGCTATGTTAATAGAAGCATAATCACTAGAATGAGGAGGTGATGATGCTCCTCTCTGCACTGAGGAGATCCCTCCTGGAGTCGTGCATTCGGTTCAGGGTCTGCATGAGTCAGGGTTCCTAGAACAAGCAACTCTGGCAAATTTAAGAAGAAAGGGGATTTGGGGCGCCTGGGTGGCTCAGTCGGTTAAGCGACTGCCTTCGGCTCAGGTCATGATCCTGGAGTCCCTGGGTCGAGTCCCGCATCGGGCTCCCTGCTCGGCAGGGAGTCTGCTTCTCCCTCTGACCCTCCCCTCTCTCATGTGCTCTCTCTCTCTCATTCTCTCTGTCTCAAATAAATAAATAAAATCTTTAAAAAAAAAAGAAAGGGGATTTATTCAAAGATATTAGACAATTCAGACACTTGATGGGCTAGAGAAACTATTTGAAAGGCAGAGCTTCTGGGGATCACTTACAAACCATGACACAGGAAAGGCCTGATGAAGTCCTTGCTGCCACTTCTGCCACCAAATACTATGAAGGCCGAAGTCAGTAATGGCAGCTCCATGGTGACGGAGAACTTGATTTCCAGGACGACTTCGGCCACAAGCACGAGTACCACTCCAACCTCAGGACTTAACCTGCAAACCCAGCAAAAAGTTCAGCACCTCTGCCTCCACTTGAACCACAAAACGGAAGCTCCCATTCCCTGGTGGTGTCCCCTTCAGAGTTAGACTTTCATTCCAGCACAGCCGACTGGCAGAACCTCGGTCACATGACTATGCTTACCTGGGGCGGGGGGGGGGGGGGGGGGGGGGGGGGCCGGGAGTTTCAGTTCTCGCTGCTGCCTTCAGGGGACAGGACGGATCCCAGGGGATCTCTGCGGAGAAAGATGATGGGCGACCATGAACATGACAGATGTCCCCTGTACTTAATGAAGGTCACAGACTTATCAGAAGAAAGTAACCCGACAGTGAAAGAGCGGCTGAAAGAACTGGGATGTTTGGCCCGTAGAAAGGAAGACTTGGGTATGAATAAGAACTTTTAAAAGTCAGAGCAAAGCATTCCAAAGATGGAATGAGCTGACACAGGGGCAGTGAGTTTCCCATCACAGGAAGCATTCAAGAAAATGCTAGTCAACCACTTGATAGAGATTCAAGCAATAAATGGGGGGTAGAATTTAAAGGTCCCTTACGACTCAGAGATATTGTCATTATCAGTTCTCTCCTTCTGATATTAATCATCTATTTGGCCTCAGAAAACCGATCCATCTTGATATATCTTTTATAGAATTTGTAATGACCTCCCTGCCTTCATTTTTTGTCAGTGCCGGATTTTATTAAAGCCTGCCACCCCATTTATCCTCATCATGTTAGTGAGGCAGCAGATCAATTCATTACTCCTACTTATCTAATACAGAAGGAAGAGAAATGGTCTACAAAACTCACCAGCTGGGAAGAGAAAAAGCAGCTAGCAGCAAATCAGTTACTGAAAAATGGGACTTCTTTTTATAAAGGGGGAAAAATGGATTTCAGTAAAGCAATCGAGTTAGGGAAGGGCCATTTCTGAGAGTAGAATGAAATCCAGGTCTGGGAAATTGCACGTGTCAACACTGCATCAGTTGCGCATTTTTAAAACCAGATTCAACAGAGAAAAACCAGGAGTCATGCGTCAGTTTGGCCACGGGTGCCTGCCAGCCTCAGTCTTCCCTCTACGTAATGGGGATGTCGCTGCATTGACACAGCAGGTGAGGGAGAGGCCCGACTGAAGTGATGGCGGGAGGTAAGGCTCAGTCACAACGCAGCACTCCTTGCCCCCCAGGCAGGGGGGATGCAAGAGGGAAGCTGGCTGATGGGCTCACTCCACCTCGGTCCCCCCAGGCCCGCAGTGGCTCTGTCGGCATCCTGCCCAGGGCCGCCTACCAGCTCCCCTCCTAGCACACTGTTGGCTTCCAGGAGTCACCCACCAGGGTCCACTTTAATTCATGACACTCCCTTGACAGCCTCACTCCCTGGAGCCCCCGGGGGGGACCCCAGCCTTGTGTTCCTCTCCTGCTCTGAGCTCTCAGGTACGGAATCTTACTAGGTACCTGTCAGCCGGTTGTCACATTTCGTCCCAGAGGTGATGGAAACAATGCTCAAGTATCATGCCTCTGTGTGCCACTTCGAAGATGCTTCCATGTGGCTGAAATGTCATTTCCAGTGCACAGGAGGGTGGTGCATTTCTCATCCCTCTATATCGCATGTCCCTCTTTTACACCTTTGAGTGCAGAAATTGGCCTGGAAGGACAGGGTCGGTTTTAGAGAATGCTCTCCTGACAGATGAAGGGCTGCCACAGCTCAATCCTGTGCAAGAGACACCTGCAATGTATAGAAATATGAAAACAAGTAAAATCCGACATGGCTGTGACTCATCACAGTGAGATCTAATGTTTATTGAGCTTTTATCATGTGGCAGACACTGTCCCGAGTGCTTTATGTGCATTATCTCCATCCTCACGAAGACTCCTACGGGATGGGGATTTGTATTCCCATTTTACAGATAGGGAAACTGAGGTGCAGACAGCAAGGCTAAAAGTGCGTGCGGCGCCAGAATGTTGGTGCAGACTGTGTGGGTCTGACTTCTAAGCAAGCTCTAAGTCTTCGCCATGCTCTTTGTTTAAAATGCCTCCTTTCAGGGCCCCTGGCTGGCTCAGTTGGGGGAGCATGCAGCTCTTGATTTCAGGGTTGTGGGCTCGAGCCCCATGTTGGGTGTAGAGATTACTTAAAAATAAAATCTTTTTTTTTTTTAAGATTATTTATTTATTTGACAGAGAGAGAGAGAGCGCGCACGCATAAGGAGGGGGAAGGGCAGAGGGTGAGGGAGAAGCAGGCTCCTGGCCGAGCAGGGAGCCTGATGCAGGGCTCTATCCCAGGATCCTGGGATCATGACCTGAGCCGAAGGCAGATGCTTAATGACTGAGCCACCCAGGTGCCCCTAAAAATAAAATCTTAAAAAATAAAAAGAATTTAAAAATTAAAAAAATAAAAGAAAATGTCTCCTTTCAAGGGAGGTGGGAAAATGAGATCCTTCTCTCCTCTCTGCTGCTTTAAAAGAAAATGACCATTCAGATAGCTATTCAGAAGAGGAAGAAAAAGCCTTCTGGGGTCAGGCGAAGGTTAATCATGTGTATCTGTGGTGAACTGTTATGCCAAGGTCAGCTTCTTCCAGATGCAGTTTTTTGTGTGTGAGTTTTATTTGGGTGAGACAGGAATGTTGAGTGGTGTAAAGGTTCAGATCAGATGGACCAGTACTCAATGGGTATTGACCACCACTGGGGAGAGAGGCAAGGAAGCTGGGGTCCCTCAAGGTGCTTCCTGACACAGACACAGTCTGGGGACAGAGTTGCTGCCAAGCCAACTCTTGGCGTGAAGGGAGCCCCCCACACACACACCTCTTGGGCAGATGGGCCCAAGGTCACACTGATAGTCAAGGTCACGCTCAGCAAGGCCATGGGTCATACAGGAGACATGGTTGGCCCATTATGCCTCTGAGCCCACACCTTTCCCATCTCAGATTTTTGGCTCTTATTGGGCCGAAGTCCCACCCACCTGGGTCCTCAGCCGTGCTGATAAGTAGAGAAAGCCCCCGGGAGAAGTTCCCTAATGGCTAATTTCACCCCCGAACAGCGACTCGGTGATGGGCATCGCTGACCCAGGGGCGCATACCTAAGAGGCTCCTCCTGGCCTCTAAGACTTGCGCTCTGTCACTCGGGGGATGCAGGGAGCCGGGTGTGGTTTATTTCTCTTTCTGGGCCCAGGGAACAATCTGAATTTGGGAGGTTTGGGTCTTAGTCCCTTGTTAGAGCCGAGAAAGACTTCAAAGACTCAACTGCTTCACAGAGCTTCGTAAAAGAGGAAAGGCCCCCAGAGCGTGTGAAGTAAGGCCTCCTTCATTCCCTTCCGAGGGGGAAGACGGTGAACCCCAGGCCTCGTGCCTGCTCCACATTGACCCAGCCGCTCCTTTTGGCCTCCATGCAGAGGACGAGCGGTTCCCTTGCTCTCTGCTGCCATGGGCACTAGAAAAACAAATTTTGCTTTTAGCTGCAACCTCTCAGAAGCACCAAAATATAAGCCACCAGAAACTCCTCAAGCTTACCTGGGCATTCTAGTTTATTCATGGTTGTTGGGTTTTGTTTTATGTTTTAAGATTGATTGATTGAGGGACTGATTTTAGAGAGAGAGCGTGTAGGGAGTGGGAGGGAGAGGGAGAGGGAGAATCTCAAGCAGACTCCCTTCTGAGCACAGAGCCCAATGCAGGGCTCGATCTTACCACCCCGAGATCACAACCTGAGCCAAAACCAAGAATCAGACACTTAACCAACCACACCACTCAGGCTCCCCAAGGTTGTTTTTTTGTTTGTTTGTTTGTTTTAATGGGCCAGTTTGACCTGCAACCCAGTTCTGTCTGCTCCCATTCAGACAGTACACACAGCATCTTCACCTTCAAAACCTCTGTACTCCAGGGAGCAGAGCCCAGGGGCAGACTGAGAAAGCCCAGGACACGCATGGGTTTTGTTGTCTCGCTTTGCGTTGGTAAAACCAGGAGACAGGTGACTTCTAGTTCTGCGCTTGTCAAGGCAGCGGGAAGTCAGGACATGGAACAACAGATGGTGTGGCCGTGGGCGCAGGCTGAGCTGGGAGGAGGGTCGTCCGAGGGGCTTTCAGGAACACCAGCCTCAAGGAAGGGCCTCATTTTGGGTCTGTGGTGTCCATCATCCCGGGCTTGTGTTAAAGCAGAGTGGCAGAGAGTAGGTAGGATGGGCCGGAACCGAGGAGTTTTCTGGTTGGGTAAAGTCCTTTAATTGTCCTCCGAGAAGGTTACAGGTCAGATGCTTCTCCTTCTGGGGCCTCTTCCATTTCACAGGAGAAAGAGAGCACAGCAGAGAGTAGGACCCCGGCCCCGGGACCAGCGCACCAGCCGCATACCTCCTTCGCCCCCGCTGTTGTTGTTGGCACCTCGGGGCAAGTCCGATGCTTCCTCGGCTCCCCCATTGTTTCTCCACTGCTTGGGGTTGGTAGCGTTTCCTAAAAGAAGTGCTCCATTCCCTTGCTTCTCGGAGTGGGGCCCACAGACAGTCGCATCGAGCTCATGGGGAGTTTGTTGGAAATGCTGAATCTGACCCCTTACCCCTGACCTAATGCCCTGGAATCTGCATTTTCCCCCGAGCACCTGGAGTCTGAGAAGGGCAGGCTGCTGTGACTGCATCAGGCCCTTCTGTCTCTCTAAGGACACTGCAGATGTGCCTGAAAAGGTGATCTATAGATGGCAAGGACTTGGGGAGCAGACCGGGGTGCGGTGCGGGAGAAGATCCTTAGGGTGTTTGATTCATTGTGCTATAATGAGTCATTTTTAAGACCGCCACGCTCTCTGAGAGTCTCAGAGAGTCAACTGTGCATCCTTCTCTTGCCAATGGTTTCTCCCCTGACTGGAGGTGGGAGATGCTTTTCCAGCCTGCTGTCAATGTCTAGTAAATTACCTTACCTGCTTCTTTCCTGATGTCTCTCACCAGGGCAATCCCCCTTTCCAGCCACCTGTTTCTGCTGACAACTTTAGGAATTAGCTTCTTTAACAAGCATTAGATAAAAATCATCCCACTCTGAGGAAAAATGACACAGAAAATTAAGGGCTGTTTATAAAACTGCATACACATGCATGAGGTTTGCCAAAAACAGCTTGTGTCCCAAGTAGGGCAGACAGGCCACTATGGGCAGGAACGGAGAAGAGGACTGAAGGAAAGAATTGTGAAGGCTTGAAAGAGGATGTGTGAGCTCGGGGACCCTGTGGCAGTCTGAATCGGCTTCCTTAGAAATGCTCATGAGAGCATGAACCTTATAACAAGAAACTGTGATTTTTTTCAGAGTGCCCCAAACTCCTAGGATTCCAGCCCTTCGGTTCTGTCTCTATATCCCTATTGATGAAACATGACTTTTTTTTTTTAAGATTTTATTTATTTATTTAAGAGAGAGAGAATGAGACAGAGCACATGAGAGGGAGGAGGGTCAGAGGGAGAAGCAGGCTCCCTGCCGAGCAGGGAGCCCGATGCGGGACTCGATCCAGGGACTCCAGGATCATGACCTGAGCCAAAGGCAGTCGCTTAACCAACTGAGCCACCCAGGCACCCCGAAACATGACTTTTTCATCCCCGGGAGACCAAGGCTTTGCCTCCAATGCAGCATAGAGGAGAATGGATCAATTATCTAGATAATTCAAGGACAACCTCCCACTTCAGCCACCTCTGTGCACAAACCATCGTCATGTCCTTCACCAAAAATCTCTGGCCAGGGACACTAACCCCATGATTGGGACTTGGTTTAGCAAACCACCTGCCTTGTGACACTATGGCATGGTTGCGGGGGGGGGGGAAGATTTTGCCCCCCGGGAGCATTTGGCAATGTCTGGAGGCGTTTGTCGTTGTCCCAACTGAGGGAGAGAGATGCTCCTGGCATCTAGTGGGCAGAGGCCAGGAGGCTGCTAACCATTTCACAAGGCACAGGACACGTTCCAACACAGAATTATCCAGCCCCCAATGCCAGTAATGCCAGAGTGGAGAAGCTCTGTTCCAGGGAGATGGGTTTGGGTCTCCACTCACTGCGCAGCATGATGGTATGGAAGGAATTTCTTCCCCATAGGTTCCTGAATCACAGGAAAATCAACGGGAACAGTCTCTAGCGATGAGCTCAGATTCTCCACTGCCTCCCCCAGAGCCATGGTCAACCACATTCAGCCGGGTGATCACGGGCTTCCTCAGACAGCAGAGCACGCTCATTTATATTTCATCTTCCAGGGCATCTCTGGGGGTTAATGTTTCGCAGTCCTGCTACTTTGGCATAGATCGGGGCCTCTGGGAGGCCAAGAGAAACCCAGGTCACATCTGTTTTGGAAGCTCCAGGTATAAAAAAAAAATGAAGAAAGGCAAAAATAAGATGATAAAAATTTCAATTCATTTTAAAGATTTGCAAATAAGAAATTAATACTTCTACCCACAAAGAATGGAATCGATATACCCAGACCGGTCACAATATAATTGCAATATCTATACATTCCATATATTCATTCATAGTGTCTACAGGCAGGGTCGTCCTGTAATGGGGTCTAACCCTGAGAGTCCACAGTGAAAGTTGTCCTTTCTTGAGTCCTGCCAATGTCTCTCTGTGACCATGAATAGGCCTTACTTGGAAAAATAGTAAAGATCTAAATGTACAGCTATTTGAGGCTATGTCATAAGGAGTGGCAAAGGTCCAAAGGCAAAAAATAGTAGTTAAAACATACAAATACTTATTGGAGGTCCCAGATAGTAATCTGAGGGTGTGTGTGTACGTATTTATGTACATACATACACACACACACAATCTCAACACTTTGTTGTCGTTAATCCCATCTGACAGGAAAACCAAAGTAGAGAGAAATGAAGTGATGACCAAGGTCACATTCCTTATCAGTAGGTCTGTGAATAGAATCAGGTATGTAAGTAAAACCAAGGGAGTTTGACTCCAGAAACCACATCTGCAACTCTCAAAGGGAGAGGTGCAGGTTTAAGAAGATGTGTAGCACCATAAAAGGGCTTTAGAAAGCATCGAGAGGAGGTACAGTGCAATGTCAACCGGACAGGAGTTGGAGTCACATGGATCTGAATTCAAATCCTGGTTCGGACCCTTTGCTGTGAGGTCTTGGGCTCCTTCCTTAATCTAAAGCCACTTTCCTCAGCTGTAATTGGGCCTGGTGGCCCCACACGTCCAATGAGGCTGTATTAGGGTCCGAGCATTAGCCCAGGAACGTGAAGGGCACACAGCATTGTGATGATAAAACTGAAGCTCAGAGAGAGTAAGTGTGTTGCCCAAGGCCACACAGCAAAGCACCGACAGGTCTCTGAATACCTGGTCCAGTGTTCCTTACACATCCGCTGCTCTAAGCCATTTCACCTATCCGGCCCCCTCCATCCCCTAACAGTGTCTTTCTCAAATTGCCCATTTCAGAGCTCCAGATAGGCTTTCTCACCTGCAGGGCTATGCTGCCATACTTGGGGGGCTGTGCCAAACTGGGTGAAGTGGGAATAAGCAATCACAGAAGCTCCACAGTTCAAAAAGAAAGTGGGGGAAAAGGTTTAAATTCCAAGCATAATCCTGGAGTGTCCACTAGGTGGAGCCACACTTCTGCATTCCCGGAGTCCCAAAGTTTTTCTGGATTAGAGCGTGAATTTGGCTCGTGAGGGACTGAGAAAATTCACTCATTCATTCACTCACTCATTAATCCGATAAATATTTACTAAACCCCTACTCTGTGCACGGCATGATGGTACAACAGTAAACACTGTGGTTATTTTTTTTTAATTTAAATTCAAGTTGGTTAACATACACTGTAGGATTGGTTTCAGGAGAACACTGTAGTTATGAACACTGTAATTAGAATCTGACAACTTCTCTGCTTCCGTAATGAACCTCACAGCCAGGCAAGAACTTTATCCTTCCACTCACTCCATCCTCAGCGTGGGGCCAGATTTCTTCCCAAAATATGTATTTGGCATGTATTTCCCAGCAAGCTCAGAGAACACGGAGAGGGATCAGACACAGCCTAGTGGAGGAGACAAACCCGTGACCCGCGCAGCCAGCCTGCCCTGGGCAGTGACTGCTACGTGCTACTGTCTGGAGGAGCCCAGAGCTCCTCTTCAGGATCCTTTAAAATAAAGCCAAGTCTTTTGTCCTTTGGCATCCTGAAAGGGTAGCTCAAAACCTTCGCCCCCACCCATACTTTCTCTGCTTCTTGTTAACGATTGGCTCCAACTTGCTGTCCCCCCAGAAATCTCCATTGGTGCCACTGAGGGGGGCTTGAAATGGCAAGAATGAGGTTGATTATTTTTAAGACTTATTTATTTATTTGAGAGAGAAAGGAAGAGAGAGAGCCAGGGGAGGGGCAGAGGAAGAGGGGGAGAGAGAATCTCAAGCAGACTCCGCACTGAGCGAGGAGCCCAACGTAGGGCTCGATCCCACAACCCTGAGATCATGACCTCAGCCGAAACCAAGAGTCAAATGCTCAACCGACTGAGCCACCCAGGTGCCCTAAGATTGATTTCATTACAGGTGGATTAAGTGAAAGTGTTCACTCTTCCCTGGGCACATATTTCTGCCTCCCCTTCCAAGAGAGGCTCTGTGGGTGTTGGAACCTCATGAACTGATGTCAGGAGGCCCAGGCTCTGAGCCTAACATGATGTGTGGTCGTGGATCAGTCGCATTCTCTTTCTGGCCTCAGTCTTCTCATCTGTGGTAGACTACATATGGCCACAAATTCTTTACAGACCTTCCCAGCAGGAGATGGTGACTTTCCCCCACTTTCCTGGATCCCAGAGCCAGCCACCCTCCAATCCACATCACATCATCTCCCCTAGATTAGCCATAAGGATCCTGCCAGTGGTTCTCCAGCCGTCACTCTGCCCTGACATGCATTTCACACAGAAGATCGAATGACATGAAACAAGTTAGATCACATCATTCGTCTGCCGCACACCCTCTAACCACAGCCAGCATCCCTTCCGAACTTCAAGACTGGGCATCATCTGGCTCCCTGCCCACCTCTCTGCCTGTCTCCCCCTTGTTCACAGTGTGCCAGCCTCATGTCTAGGACTGTGACCCCAGGGCCACACAGCTGGCCATCTAGAGAGAGCCTGGAGCTGAAAAGCAAGGCAGAACTTGAGCTGGAAAATGTATGGGATTGAAGTTTCACTTTAAGATAAACATTCCCCTACCCAGAAGCTAGGGGAGACCAGAAAACCACTCCTTGAACCTGGGGGGAAAGTTTTTCTAAGAGGAGGAGATGGTGGTGGCATGAAGGAGGGTGGGCTTGCAGAAACGCGGTTTCTGGTGGAAGCTAAGGGGTCAGAAACCTCAGCTGTTGTCCCGCAGCTAGACGGTGAGCAGGTGAGTGAGTCCCCAGTCAGGTGGCTACAACCGCATTTGATTAATCTTATTGGTTTTCCCTTGACTTACGGCTCTGACCCTCCATTAGAGTAGAAGCTCCTGGGACATATTCACCTCCGTAGCTCCCTGTCTCCCCAGCGGAACTCTGCACAAAGGTGGCAGGGAGAACGTTTGCTGAGTGTTGTGAGCAACAGTCCTTTCTCGCCAGTCACGCCTGGTAGCAGCACCCCAATTTTCTTCTAGGGCACGCTCCCTTCCCTGCTCTCACCCATGTGCTCCACGTAAGGGCTCACTCCGTCCCTGGCTCCAGAACTGGACACATGGCTCAGGCCCAACCAAGCAAAACATCCCTTTCTCCCGACCACACTTCTGGATCAGGAATGGGCAAGTGACCATTCCAGGACTGGGGAGACAAAGGAGACTGAAGAGGGGATAAAGGCAAGTGCTCTTCTGCTAAGGCTGCAAGAAGCAAGGATGCTGCAGGCTTGAAGCTGCTGAAGGCCCAGAATTAGCCAACACAGTCGAAGCCGGAGACAGGTTGGGAGAGGTCAGATCCCGGTGACATGCTTTAAGCCCCTGAATCCAGCTGAGTCAGAAGCCATTCGTGTCACTGGATTCTTGAATCATCTGAGCAGATAATTTCCATTTCTTGTCTAAGGCAATTAGAGTACCTGTCACTTGCATCCAAAAGAGTCCTGACAGATGAATGAATGAATGAATGAATGAACCAGAAAACACCAGCATAGAGGAAAGGATTTCTGTGCTAGGAGCCAAGACAGTGTCTTGCCATTTACTATGTGACACTGGGCAAGTTGCCTGATGTCTCTGGATTTCAGTTTAGAACTCTGATATCATTCATTTATTCAATATTTATGGGCATTAATCATGCCAGACATCATGCTAAGTGTTGGCTCTTCCATGGTAACAAAACCCTCATGGTTCCTGTTCTCGTGAAAATGGAAATGAAGTTCACTCTTAGAAAAACAAAGTGACATTTCTGCAAACCTGATTTTGTCACCGGGAAATGTGTTTGTGGTACAAGTCTCTAGCACTTGGTAACTGGTAATGATCTTGTTATTCCTTCCACTCCTCATCAGTGACTTTTGGGGTTAGATGGAGGAGGGGTGGGAAACCAAGCCTCATATGATCAGAGAGGAGGGTACCCAGACTTCACTTCCTTCCTGAAGCTCATGGCCAATCAGAACTAATGTTTATGAGCCTAATTATACACAGCACTGAGCTAGAGGGTGTAATGAGAGCCTGGCTTGGGCCTGGGTCCTATCCTTTGGGACCTTTAGCTCTAAGAATAGCCAACGTGCAAACAAGTACATTTTTTCTGGCCTCTGGCAAGGAGACTTTTCTGAGTCAAATATGCTCATCAATGTTCCCAAGAATCAGGCTTAGAAATGGAGCTACTTAAGCTCGATCGCTTTCAATCTTGTTATAAAGAATTAATAATGCCAACTGAAGTTGGATTTTTATTTTTAAAGGGAATTCACAACTTGGGTTGAAATGGCAAAATGTGCGACATAAATAAGCCCAGTATCCAAGTGGAAGCTTAGCAGGCCCCAAATAACCAGAGTTCTATCCCACCTTCTAGGATTTCATTTGCTCATTCATTTAATAAATAGTTATTGGGCGCCTGGGTGGCTCAGTCAGTTACGCATCTTAGCCTTCAGCTTAGGTCGTGATCCCAGGGTCCTGGGATCGAGCCCCGCATCGGGCTCCCTGCTCAGTGGGGAGTCTGCATCTCCCTCTCCCTCTGCCCCTCCCCCTGCTTGTGCTCTCTCTCCCTCTCTCTCTCTGTGTCAAATAAATAAATAAAATCTTTAAAAACAACAGTTCTCAAGTGCCTACTCTGCACCAGGCACCATCATGGAAGAGCAGCTGTCTCCTAAGAGGGCAGCCCACGGAGGGGACAGATCCAGAGGCAAATATTCAAACACAAGCCCATTCCTTGTATTCCTGCGTGCACACCTGACTGAGCCCAGCCAAGCGTTAATAAGTCAGCCTCTACCAATAAATCATTTCACGTGCTCTATTCTAAATATAGCACAGCTTCTTGCCTGTTCCAGTTATTATTGCTGCATTTTAAAAATGACCTCAAAACTTAGTGGTTTGGTACTTAATGCCACTGAATTGTACATTTAAAAATGGTTTAGGGGCACCTGGGTGGCCCAGTCGGTTAAACGTCTACCTTTGGCTCCGGTCATGATCTCAGGGTCCTGGGATCGAGCCCCACATTGGGCTCCCTGCTCACTGGGGAGCCTGCTTCTCCATCTGCCTCTGCCCCTCCACTCCCCACTCTGTTCATGCTCTCTCTCTCTCTCTCTCAAATAAGTGACATTTTAAAAAAACTAATAAAAATGGTTAAAATGGTAAATTTTATATGTATTTTGCCATAATAAAAATATTATGGGAGAATAAAAAAAAACTTTAATGGTTTGAAACAACCATTTAATGAAGCTCACAGATTCTGGGGGTGAGAATTTGGGGCAGGGCACAGTGGGAACAGTTCATTCCCGCTCCATGGTGGCTGGGCCTCAGCTAGGGAGACTCGAAGGTGGGAGGTGAATCAGTGTCTGGGTCCTGGCATCATCTAAAGGCCCTTACATTTACATGCCTGGGCTGACTCAAAAACTAGGACTGCCCACTGGAGCACCCAAATGTGGCCTCTCCGTGTGTGCCTTTCTCACAACATTGTGGCCTCAGGGTAGTCAAACTTTTTATTTTTATTTTTTTCAAGTAGGCTCCACACCAAGTGCAGAGCCCAACACAGGGCTTAAACTCACAACCTTGAGATCAACACCTGAACTGAGATCAAGAATCAGATGTTTAACCAACTGAGCCACCCAGGCGCCCCTCAAACTTTTTATATGTTAGCTCAGAGCACCTCACATGAGTGTTTCAGTAAAAAAGGGGGGAAAAAGACAAAACCTGTATCCCATTTATGGCCTAACCTTGGAAGTGTAACTTCTGTCATAACCAGAGTAGTCATAAATCTACCCAGATTCAAGGTTAGGGGGTGGGTAGAATTAAACTTCATGTTTTGATGGGGGAGTATTTAAATTACGTTGTAGAAAAACCTGTGTGAAGGGAGATCTTGTTGCATCCATTTCTGGAAAAATATACTCTGCCATACCACCTTTCTAAATGGGCCAAAAGCAAAGAAACCACAGAAATAGCACTGGAAGAGGCCTTAATGAACACATAATCCGCCTACCCTCAGAATGAGAAATTCACTCCTGAGAGGATCCTTCCTCAGGCTGGTAGAGTGCCAAGGGCATGAGGCTGAATAGATCGAGATGGTGGTGTCTGGTTGGCATTCTATCAGTTCCCGACTGTGTGTGATCTCAGAGTAGTAAGGCTTTTCACCACTGGGAACTCTAACTTCCTCATCTTGAAAATGGAGGTAATTCTTGATCATGTTTCATCAGTGTTGTTTTGAGAACCACGCAAAATATCTTATGTGAAGACAAGTATGTTGCAAAAATGCCCACAAATTGACCCCACAGGTGGACAGCCCCGTCTGGCAATGCAACAGGGGAAGACCATGTATTTCCCATTTGTCTTTGCCCCTACTCTTTCCCATTGCAGCCGCCCTCCTGGTTTTGCTTGCCTGTCTGAGGTAGGAGAGACAGATGGAAGCTCAGGGCAAATGACCTAGATGGAGTCACACAGCTAAGAAAGAAGTCAAAACCCAGATTCTTCGGGGATGTTAAGACTTGCCATTCTACAGTCCCCCCAGCCACTGACATTTTCTCTAACAGGTGACTCTGACCTTAGCTGAGAGGCATGGCACAGAGTACAGCCAGTTTCTAGGGTCACACTGCTGGGTTCATATCCTAGCTACACCACTTCGCAGCTGGGTGACCTTAGGAAAGATCATTAATTCTCCCCCATGTGTAAAATGGGAAGACTTCCCACACAGGGTTACGAAGGAACCAAGTTAACATCAGCCATTTAAAATGTGCCGGGCACATAACAAGCACTTTGTGTTTGCTTCTGCTACAACCACTGTGTACTTAAATATGTAAGTCCTAAATGTTTTAAGGTGAGGAAGTAACACCCAAGAATGTAGTGAAATGTAACGGCGGAAGTAGCTCCTTGAAATGACAAGTCTATTTTGGAGAAAGCTTTAAAAAGAAAACCACAAATCTCTACCATTTGTCAGCGAAAAGTCTATGGAACTGCAGGCAAAATAAAGGTCTCTGACCCCTACAGTTCCAGTTTTATTTTTCGCCTCCGTGAAGTCTGCAGAGACTGTCACAGAGGGGACAGTCTTGAAAAGCCCATTCACGTGACCGCACTCGGCGCGGCCCACCCCACGTGGACTCCTCGCCCTGCCGCTTCCACTTCCGCTTCCAGCCCTTTACCCACCCCTTTCCCATTCGGCGCCCTAGAATGACGTCATAAGCGGGCGCGGACGCGCAGAAACCAGCGCCTGCGCGTGCGCTCTGTGCAGGCAGCGGCCCACGGCTTGTCACCGAGCCTGGCGGCTGCAAGGCGACGGAGGTCCCAGGGCTGCTGGGGCCGAGTCTGTAGCGTGAGGCGTCCTTGAGCTGAGAGGACCATGAACCGCAGTCGGCAGGTGACGTGCGTGGCCTGGGTCCGCTGCGGCGTGGCCAAAGAAACACCAGACAAGGTGAGGCCTGGTCGCTCGGAGGTGGGGGAGCGGCCTCCTGGCGGCATCCGCGTCCAGGCCCGCCTGGAGAACCCGGACCCGCTACACGCGGCCCTGGCCTGGCTGGTGTGACTGGGCGGGGTGCGGCCGGCTTTGGCCTGACGTGGTGAGGGGCGCTGCGGCTCCGGGGCGGGAGTCGGCGGGGGTCGCGCCCCACACGGTCCCGTCCCGGGAGTCCAGCCCCACCCCCCCGAATTCACGCGCACGTGGGCCTGGCGGGCGGGAAGGGGGCGGGGTTTTGCGCAGAGTGGGAAATCTCCCAGAGCCGTATTGACCCAGTGAAGCCTCGCGCCCACCCTGGTGCGTGTTCAGGCATAGCGGGAGCGGGAGCACGTGTGTGACACCCCTTTGCACTCGTGGGCTCGGCGTTCGGAGCAGGACGAGAGCTGTGGTGTAGAAAAACTCGCATGGAGACTGATGTCGTGAGGCTGGCAGTTGAATTAGGAGTTTCTTAGGGTAATCCAAGTGAGATGTTGTGACAGTGGGGGATGAGAGGTAAACGTGACATATTAAGAAGGAATATCCTACAGAAGTTCAAGAATGAGTCTATGGTAGAGGTGAAGATTATTTAAGTTGTTCAGCTGATACTTGTTAAGTGCTTTCTGTGTTTGGGGCATTGTTCAGGGTCCAGGGATAGGCATAAACAAAACAAAAATTCCCTGCCTTTATGGAGTTGACATGTGCATATATGTCTGGGAGGAAATGCTATGAATGAAAGAGGTGGGCGTTGGATTGAATGTAATTGGGCCAATGATGACAGAGGTGAGAAAAGTGATAGGAATGTAAGTGGCTGGGAGGTGAAGTTCACAGGAATGGGGGATTGGAAGAGCCCCTGAAGGTTTAAAATTCCACCAGCGCACAGACTCTGCTTGTTTTATTCACCAGTTTCTCTGGTGTTTGGCTCCAGTAGGTACTTACTGCATATGTATATATATAGAGAGAGAGAATAGGGCCAGGAAATTATCTCATTAGAAATTATTGAAGGAAGTATTAAAAAGGGGCATGTAACCTTAAATTTTAAAGGCCATGTGAGTTCCAAACATGTCTACACACTGGAACCACTTGGGGAACTTCAAAAAATACTGATGCCTGGGGCACCTCACTAGCTTGGTTGGTGGAGCCTGGGCTCTTGATCTCGACCTCTGAGTTCGAGTGCCACATGCCCTCCCTACCCCCAATGGGCATACAGCTTACTTTAAAAAAAAAAAAAAAAAATTACAGTGCCTGTGCCCCGTCCCACATGTTGTGATTTAATGGGTCTGGAGTGTGAGAAGATTCCCCCCACGTGGTTTTAATTGCAGACAAGTTTGGTAACCACTGCTTGAAGAGTTTGTTTATTTTACAGAATCAAAATAGGAAGAGATTAAGTTTATTCTACAAAATCCCAGAAAAACTGAGATCAGTGAGAGTAATTAGAAAAATAAGTATCTTAAGAAAAATCTTTTTTTTTTTTTTTTTTAAGATTTTACCTATTTGACAGAGAGACAGCGAGAGAGGGAACACAAGCAGGGGGAGCGGGAGAGGAAGAAGCAGGCTTCCCGTGGAGCGGGGAGCCCGATGCGGGGCTCGATCCCAGGACCCTGGGATCATGACCTGAGCCGAAGGCAGACGCTCAACGACTGAGCCACCCAGGCGCCCCAAAGAAATATCTTTTAATTAAACTTAAAAGCTCTTAATTTCTGAAACAATGAATGTCATCCCTCAAGAGGATTTCCATATTACTAGAGGTAGTTTAGTGCAAACTGAGTGCTTGACTGATTCATCGTTTGTCATCAAGCATCCATTCTTGCCATGGGCTGAGCCCTGAATTATGTGCATAAACACAACGACAAGTTGATTTCTGTCTTCAAGGAGCTTACAGTTTAGCAGTGATGGGATGTTTTAAAAGGTACTGAAGATGGATTAGGTGAAGGAATGCCAGTTTTGAAGTGAAGAGAATGAGTCCAATGATCCTTTTGAACAGGATCTCCCAAGTGGAGAGTCTTAAAGGCAGCTAGAAAGATGGAACTGGGAGGGGAGCCTGGGAGGCTCAGTTGGTTGAGCGTCAAGACTTGATTTCGGCTCAAGTCATGACCTCAGGGTCGTGAGATTGAGTTCTGCTGCGTCAGGCTCCAGGCTCAGCAGGGAGTCTGGAACAAAAAAGGGGGGGGAAGAAAGATGGAACTGGAGTATGGGACTAGAGAAGGATGAGTTTGGGATAGTCAGTTCAGAGGTGATAGTTTTAGTCTTCAGAATGAATGAGCTTTGCAAGGAAGTGACAGCATGTGACTCATAGTGAATATTTGGCAGTGAGAACCGGGAAAAGAGTAGGGGACTAAGGCAAGAGTGGTTTGTTTAGGAATACCCATAGGGAAAATGAGAAGTAGCCGAGAAGAAATCAGAATAATTGAAAGAAAACGAGATGGACTATCACAGAAGCCAATTTATACAAGTTAGTCCTTTTTGAAAAGTCTGGGAAGTAGACTGAGCAGCTTTTTTTTTTTTTTTTTTAACAGTTTCAGGTGGGAAATGGATTTAATTATAAAGACCTGTGAAAATTCCATTTACGGTAAATTTAGGGAGTCTGGATTGAAGTTTGATTCTTGATGTCTTTTGAAGTTATATTTTACATTAGTTTGCAAACTTTTTAATTCAGAGATTTATAATTTCCTTAACTGTATGGTAATGAAATGTTTGCTCTCTTATAGGTAGAACTTAGTAAAGAAGAAGTAAAACGTCTCATTGCTGAAGCCAAGGAAAAATTACAGTAAGTTTAGGATCGTTGATGTCTAAAGTCCAGATGAAATGTAAATTTTAAACAGTGATGACAAGGTGATCTTATCATCAAATGGTACCATTTGGGTGACTTACCCTTTTTGTTCCTTGGCATAGAGAAGAAGCTGGCAGTGATGAAGAGGAGACAGGCGATCCTTCGGAACATGGCATGCAGAGCGCACGTACCCAGGCACGACCAAGAGAGCCCCTGGAAGATGGTGACCCAGAGGATGACAGGACGCTGGATGATGATGAGCTGGCTGAGTACGACTTAGATAAATACGATGAGGAAGGCGACCCAGGTTAGAGTTCACTCACTTCTCGTTTTTAATCACAAGCTCAGTGTATTAGATCATGCTTCTACTGTTTCTGAGCTTTTGTTGTCCTTTACGCCAGTTAAATAATCTGGCTCAAGGCTAGGGCAGATAGCATGTTTCCTAAACTAGTTTAGAAAATAAGCTAACCCACTATAAACTAAGATCTAAAAAAGCATAGTATTGTATATTTATTGCAAGTAGTCGGTATGATCTGTAACTCAGGTTGGGGGATGGGCAAAATGGGCAGAGGGGAGTGGGAGATAAAGGCTTCCAGTTACGGAATGAGTAAGTCTTGGGAATGAAAGCTACAGCATAGAGAATATAGTCAAAGATGCTATGATAGCACTGTATGGTCACAAATGGTTGCTACACTTGGGAGCGTGACATGATGTATAAGAAATGGTAAATCAGGGGCGCCTGGGTGGCTCAGTCCGTTAAGCATCTGACTTCAGCTCAGGTCATGATCTCGGCGTCCTGGGATCATGCCATGTGTCGGGCTCCCCGCTCAGCAGGGAGTCTGCTTGTCTCTTTCCCTCTGCCTCTCTTGCTCGTGCTCTCTTTCTCTCAAATAAAATCTTAAAAAAAAAAAAAAAAAATTGCTTCTTAATAATCCCCACACTGTGTGGATTATTGACCGTCTTTCTCACCCAGTTGAAATTCCCATCTCTGTTGCCTATCAGATGTTTAAGACCAAATAGTCCTGCCTCCTTAAAGTAGCTTTCCCTAACAGTATATTTCTTCTCCGGAGTTTTATGTTAGTTGGGGTCTACTCTAGGTCACCCTTGCAGATACGCCGTAAGAGGATTCCAGTTGGAGATAAGTTTAGTGAAAGAGGCATAATAGCACCTCTTCCAGATTCACAGCAAATTAGCACATCAGCAGTTCTGAGAACTCTTGCAATAAAGAAACCCAGTTAACTTTGTGAAACCCATCATTTTTTTATTTGATTTGACCAGGCAACCCTTTTTCTGTGTCGATTCCAGTGCTTTAGGATAATTTTATCTCTTTTTAATAATGACTTTTTAATAATAACTACACTTTTTGGGGGGGGAGGGGCAGAAGGAGAGGGAGAGAGAATCTTAAGCAGGCTCCATGCCCAGCACGGAGCCCAATGTGGAGCTTCATCTCACAACCCTGAGATCACAACTTGAGCTGAAATCAAGAGTCAGACGCTTAACTGACTGAGCCATCCGGGTGCCCCATAACTCTACTTTTAATAATGACTACAAGGAGCAAGGTAGAGAACCTGAGCAGAGTGCTAATATTTTCTAAGAGAGAGCTTTACAGTTTAGTTTTATTAGAACATTGTGAATACCAAGACTGTCAGGTATGCATTCCAAGGTCAAATATAAATGGTGTTTTTGTTTTTTTGTTTTTTTAAGATTTAATTATTTGAGAGAGAGTGCGTGTGTTGGGGGGGAGGGGCAGAGGGAGAGGGAGAGAGTCTTAAGCAGACTCCCTGCTGAGCACGGAGCCTGATACAGACCCTGAGATCATGACCTGAGCCGAAACCAAGAGACATTTAACTGTGCCACCCACGCCCCCCTATAAATGGTTTTTAAATTCCTGTTTATTATTCAGTATTTCTTTTCCCGACTATGGATGACCCATTTAGTTATGAAATAGATAGTTGGAGCTAAGATGGGATACCTTAGGAAAATGCTTTTGTCGAGATGACTTTTCAATTTATGAATTCTTACAGATACTGAAACTCTTGGTGAATCTCTCTTGGGTCTTACAGTCTATGGAAGTAATGATCAAGATCCTTATGTTACTCTGAAAGATACGGTAAATATTTATGTGGCTTTTCTAATTATGCTTCTTAAGTGTTTGGAAAACCTTACCAAATATCTGCTTCTAGTTAATGACTTATTCTCTCCACTAGGAGCAATATGAACGTGAAGATTTCTTGATCAAGCCCAGTGACAATCTTATAGTTTGTGGCAGAGCTGAACAAGACCAGTGCAATTTAGAGGTGCACGGTAAGTGGGGGACAGCCCTTAGGGAAAGGTTCTCTAAGATGAAAGTGATCACTATAATAGTTACTATGTGAATTTTCAGGCACCAGATCCTGCTGGATCTCATTTAAGTTAATGATACACAGTCTGTAGATATGCTGGTCATTGTGCCTGGGTATGTATGGTCTGGTATGTCGCTCGGACCTGACTTTTATTTATGGAAATGGGTCTCCTGGAAGGTGCTAATGGGGGGGCGGGGAGGAGTGTTAAGTTTTTTATTTGAACATTTTTGCCAGTTTTTCACTCCCCCTCTCTCCCCATTGGAGAAAACCTAGAAGTAAAGCCGTATAAAAATACAGGAAACAGTTACAGTCCTATTACCCTGAGGTAACTTGTGCCTTGGTTTTTTACTCTAGTCTCTTTTCTGGGAACTTTTTCTTTATGTGGTGAAGATTATACTCAATAGACAGGTTTTTAGTCTGCTTTTTTCCAGAGTCATTTAAGATATTTCCCCTTTATTTCTTCACAAAAACTCAATGCAAGGGCTTCCATTCCTCTGGTCTCCTTTCCCAGTTAAAGGAATATTTGCACACAACAGAGGTGAATGCTTTGAATCTGGAGTAGGCACTGATCTGAATTTTTCTTTTTTATTTGGGTTTTTAAATCGGATATACTTAATGTTGATATTTATTAGGTTAATCATTAATTGAATAACTGTTTTCTAAAAAAATAGACCTTCAAGATGTCTACAATACTCTGCCTCTAGATTTTCCCTTTTGTTTTTCTTGTCCCTTCTCCTGTGCACATCCTCAGACATGTTTGTCCTTCCTCAACAATCTACTAGTCATCTCTTTAAAATTTGAAGCTTTACAGATATTAGGCTAAGGCCTTTTATTATAGAAACACAGTTGCAGGGGCGCCTGGCTGGCTCAGTTGGTTAAGCGTCTGCCTTCAGCTCAGGTCATGATCCAGGGTCCTGGGATCAAGCCCCGCATCGGGCTCCCTGCTCAGTGGGAAGCCTGCTTCTCCCTCTCCCACTCCCCCTGCTTGTGTTCCCCCTCTCGCTCTCTGTCAAATAAATAAATACATAAATAATCTTAAAAAAAAAAAAAAAAACATGGTTGCATAGCTCGAAAATTAAAATCTTTATGTTTAATGTTTTTTTTTTTTACATCTTCTAGGTTACCTTGTCACTTACTCCATTTTGTAGCGTGGCTTTCTGGAACTCTTCACAATCTTTAAGGCTGCCTTCAGGAAGTCTGTAGATTAGGCCATTTTAATCCCATGGCCCATTGTGGATCTATTTATAAAATGAAAAGGCTTTAAATAGCAGAAACCTCAGTGTGAAGTTATTCTTCTAATGATCTTTGAACTTTTTACATATTTCAAATGAAAACCTTGTGGTGAAATTTTTAAAAAACCAATTCTAATTTCAGAAAATTGAAACTGTTCACAGTTTGCCATCAATTTTTATACATTTTCCTATGAGAGCTTACTGGAGTCATTCCTTTGAATTTAGTGAGTAGCAGAGAGGGGTTAAGTTAAAGTAAAAATGGTATTCCTACTTCAAGCTAGGTCATTAAAGAGATATTTGGATCTGGTGTGGATCTCCAAATTATTTATTTAGCTTATCTCTAGGCAAGAATAAATTCAAAATTGCACTCAAAAGCTGATCTGAATGTTGATTTGACATGGATAAAAGATTTATTTTAAAACTTCATCATTTTTATCTAAAATGTAAGCTGAGTACATTGATCATAGTTAGGTTCTTGCAGGACCACAAGCTTACTACTTTGAACATTCATTGTGAAGTGATATGATAGAACATGACATGGAATCTGCTGATCCAGGATCTAACCCAGATGTAGAGGTCTGAGGAATTTTTTTAAGTTTTTATTTAAATTCCAGTTAGTGAACATACAGTGTAATATTAGTTTTGGCTGTACACTTCATACATCACCTGGTGCTCATCACAGCAAATGCACTCCTGAACCCCCATCACCTATTTCACCCATCCCCCTGCCCCGCCTCCATTCTGGTAACCATCAGTTCTCTATAGTTAAGAGTCTGTTTCTTGGTTTACCCCCTCTCTCTTTTTTTGTCCTGTTGCTTGTTTTGTTTCTTAAATTCCACATACAAGTGAAATGATACGGTATTTGTCTTTCTCTGACTGACTTATTTCATTTAGCATGATACTCTCTGGCTCCATCCATGTCATTGCAAATGGCAAGATTTCATTCTTTTTGATGGCTGAGTAATATTCCATTGTGTGTGTGTGTGTGCGCGCACGCGCATGCACGCGCACGTGTATGCATGTACCCGTCTTTTTCCATTCATCAGTCGATGGACATTTGGGCTCTTTCCATAATTTGGTTGTTGTAATGGCACTATAAACATCGGGGTCCATGTATTAATAGTATACTATTTTTGTATTCTTTGGGTAAATACCTAGTAATGCAATTGCTGGATCGTAGGGAAGCTCTATTTTTAACTTTCTGAGGAACCCCCATACTGTTTTCCAGAGTGGCTGCACCGATTTGCATTCCCACCAGGACTGTAAGAGGGTTCCCCTTTCTCCACATCCTTGCCAACATCTGCTATTTCTTGTGTTGTTGATTTTAGCCATTCTGACACGTGTGAGGTGATCGCTCATTGTACTTTTGATTTATAGTTCCCTGATCAGTGGTGTTGAGCATCGTTACATGTGTCTGTTGGCCATCTGTATGTCTTCTTTGGAAAAATGTCTATTCATGTCTACTGCACATTTTTTAATTGGATTATTTGTTTTATGGTGTTGAGTTTTGTAAGTTCTTTATGTATTTTGGATACTAACCCTTCATTAGTCATTTGCAAATACCTTCTCCCATTCTGTAGGTTGCCTTTTAGTTTTGCTGATTGTCTCCTTCTCTGTGCAGAAGCTTTTAATTTTGATGTAGCTCCAGTAGTTTATTTTTGCTTTTGTTTCCCTTGCCTCAGAAGACCTATCTAGAAAGTGGTCTGAGGAATTTCTTTAAAAATCCTTAGCCTCTCTTAACATTGCTTCTTTGTAATAAAAAGCACATAGGTGGGGGGATTTCTGTTTGGGCTCTGTTTTATCAGTGTTTCCTTACATAATTTTTGAAAGACTTCTTAGTCATTGATATTAACAGTATTTTTGCTCCTTAACATTGTAACTCAGAATGATAAAGAGCCAATTGTTTTAGTTGTCATATTCCAAAAGAGTGTTCTCAAGAGCTTAATTTACATCATTGGTCTTTAAACATTAAAGAAGTAATTTTTGACAAGCATTTAGATTTCTAAATGTGAGTTATTTCTCTCCAGTGCTATTTTTTGTTTGTTTATTTTTATAGCCAGATACTCCTTTAAAAGATAATAAAGTACTCCTTATGGAGCCCTTACGAGCATTTGTTTTTGTAGTGGGTGGACCAGAAGATGGGACCGTTCTAACCAGTGCACATGCAGATGGAGTGTTCAGGCAAATGTCAGTTCTCTGTCACTGTTCCTGTTCCCTTGGAGTGCACCAGGTGATAGGAATGTATGAGACCTGCGGAATTTTGGCCGAGCACTAACAACTTTGGAGGCTCCTTTTGATGCCATCAAGTGTGTCTCGAGCACATCGGCTCCTATGGGTTTAACAGGGAGAGTCTGTCCTTTTCAGTGGGATGTGATTTCTTATTCCGACTCAATAAAGTCTCTTCCCAATATTTTCAGTTTATAATCAGGAAGAAGATTCCTTTTATGTGCATCATGATATACTGCTGTCTGCATACCCTCTAAGCGTGGAATGGCTGAATTTTGATCCTAGCCCAGATGATTCTACAGGTAATTAGAAAAGCTTAGATGGCGCAGTGGTTCCTAGTCCTGTATGTTATTCCTAGCCACATAAGTTATGTATTCTGTATGAATGTTTTCAGAATTGTTGATTTTTTAAATGAAATTGTTATTTTATGAAGTTACATAGTTCTTAAAACACAATCACGTAATTGTTTTGAGTCTGTGTGTCTCCAGGCTTCAGATAAAGAGGTAGCTGCCCTGCTGTAGGCAGAACAGGCTGACAGCATTAGGGGTTGCCAAACTGTGTGAAGTCCTCATAAAAACCCAGTATAAAGTAGCATGACCTTTCTTAGAAAACATCAAGTAAAACCAAAATGGAGAAGTACGTTCCTGTGTTAGTTGTTCTAGCCACAGCTGCACACTACTAGGTGCCCCATCCTACTTCTTAATAAAGGTAAAACCTGGTAATACTCATACTTTACGTCTCGTTTGCCAAGCTTATTCACATGCATGTTCTGATTCAGTCCTCATTTTCACGACACTAGTGAAGGTGGAAGATGGTTTTTGTTCTCAGAACCTAAGTAGGGCCCCTGGGGCCAAAAGACTGAGCCCTTGTTATTCAAATTATGGTCCAAGGACCAGCAGCACAGTATTGGCATCACCTGGGAACTGGTCAGAAATGCAGATGTAGGGGTGCACTCAAGACCCCTGAAACAGAATATGCATTTAAACAATATTCAGGTGATAACGCGTGCATGTGAAAGTTTGAGAGAAAGTGCTCTAAGACATTACTCAATCTACAGTGCAATATTTCTCATTAGAAATTTTTTAAATCAAATACCTCATTTCCTCCTGTAGGAAATTATATTGCTGTGGGAAATATGACCCCTGTTATTGAAGTGTGGGACCTTGATATTGTGGACTCTTTAGAACCAGTCTTCACACTTGGAAGTAAGCTATCAAAAAAGAAGAAAAAGAAAGGAAAGAAGGTAAACAAGTTAATGATTACTTAAACTCTAATGACAGAGAAGTTTACTGGTGGGGTGGAGGAAGGAGAACATATACTTTGTCAGACACTTTGGTGGAACAGGACAGATAGTTATGAAGTTATTGTAGTTTCTAGTTTCAAAAGGCTCATCCAAGGAAAAACTGATCTCTGCACAAAACTTCCATTGGCACATTTTTCGTCCTTACACAAACCATTTACTCCCAGGTTATGATCCTTTTTGATAATAGTAACTATTCACACTAATAGGCTTTTTTGAATTTTTGAAAAAATTCTGTTTAAGTCTTTAGTATGTTGAATTCTAAATATCCATGTATGAATTCCTGTAGCTTTTAAGACTTAACTTTGGGGTGGGGGTTGATATTTATAGAACCGTCCCACCTAGATAAAGAACTACTGTAGTTTGTCTTCTGTAAAGAGTATTTATCATAGATCCCTAAAGTAACAGGAAGACAAGGTATTTCTTTCTGTAGGTCTTCAAGCAAGTTTGCTTAAGATCAAACAGTAATCTTAAGATTTAAAGAATCTTTCAAATGAACATCAGTTACAGGGGTCACTTTAATACAAACAGTAATGAAACAATTATTACAGAGTTCCTCAGCAGAGGGGCATACCGATGCTGTCCTGGACCTTTCTTGGAATAAGCTGATCAGGTAAAAAGAAAAAACATTTGGAGGGTTGTTAGAGACTATATACCCACTGTCATCTCACCTCATGCCTGCACCTGTCTCTGCGTTGTGTGTCGGGGGTCTCTGTGTCTGCGCCTTCTTCCCCTGTCCAGTATATGCCGCTTGAAGGCAGGAGCTTTGCTGTCTGTATCCTTGCAGCCCCCACGTCACCTGCCAGCTCTGAGCTCTGTAGGGGCTCGGGCTCGTTATGTATCTGGTGACCAGTGCCCCCCCGACACCACTGGGGAAGCACTGCTCCAGAGCCGGTGGTGCCGAATTGTCGTTCTTTTCATGGAAGACATTTCTCTCACTCGTTTAGTTTGCACAAAATTTCATCCAAATTTTTTAAATTGATTTAATTGTGGTAAAATATACATAATATTGACCACTTCAACTATTTTTAAGTGTATAGTTCAGGGGACATTGTTGTGCAACCATCACCACCATCCAACTGCAGAACTTGTCATCTTCCAGAAGTGAAACTCTGTATCCATTAAACAATAACTTGCCATTCTCGGCACCCCCAGGCCCAGTAACCTGCTTTGTGTCTCTGTGAATCGACCCTTCCAGTTAGTTCATATAGGTTGGATTATATAGTATCTGCCCTTTTGTGACTGGCTTATTCACTTAGCACAAGGTCATCCATGTATTGTAGCATGTGACAGGATTGTTTGGAAAGCCCACATTTTGTTTATCCATCTGTTGATGAACATCTGTGTTTCCACCTCCTGACTATTGTAAGCGATGCTGCTGTTATGCACATTGATGTACAAATATCGGTCTTAAGTCCCGGCTTTCAGTTCTTTTGAGTATATCCTCAAAAGTGAAATTGCTGGCTCATATAGCAGTTCTGTGTTTACCATTTTGAGGAGCACGTTTCAGGTGCCAATTGGCCCATTTGTATATATCTTGGGAGAAATGTGTAAGTCCTTTGTCCATTTTTGAATTGAGTTTTTTGGTTTTTCATTGAGTTGTAGTTCTTTATGTATTCCGGATATAATCTCTCATCAGATAGGCGATTTGCAAATATTTTTCCCCATCTGGTGGATCACCTTTAACTCTCTTGATAGTGTCCTTGGATGCACATAAGTTTTTAATTTTGATGTCAATTAATTTTCACTTTTGTTGCCTGTGCGTTTAATGTTATATCCAAGAAATCATTGCCAAATCCTTGTCTTGAGGTTCTTCCCTTAAGAGTTTTTACAGTCTTAGCTCTTACGTTTAGGTGTTTGATCCATTCTGAGTTAACTTTTGTAAACAGTATAAGGTAAGAGTTCCACTTCATTCTTTTGCATGTGTCATCCACATATTCTTTATGCTGATCCTTAAACAACAATTACCCCAGAAGGCCATTTTCCTAATAGCGTAGTTGGTTTAAGGGGCTTCGAAGGCAAGGAAGGTAAGCATTAGGTTGAGCTTACTTGAGCTGTAAGAATGAACTGGATTGCCCAAGGCACATTTTCTTAACATCTGTGTTACACAGGATACTTTGTAATTGTGAGCACTCTAAGGAGGATCCCAGCCATCCGGCTTACCTAGGGATATCCTGTCTTCTTGTTTATGTTCAAACCTCTTCAGCGTTAGAACCATTTGGTAAGGGGCATCTGGCTGGCTCATTCGTAGAGTATGCGACTCTTGATCTCGGGGTTGTGAGTTCAAGCCCCACATTGGGTGTAGAGATCACTTAAAAAATATTTTTAAAAAAACAAAAAATAAAGTGCAAGTTCCTGGGCTCTAATCCCTTCGAGATTGAGTCACATCTGGAGCAAGGGCCCAAGAATCTGTTGTGTTGTGTTGTTTTTTAAAGCTTCTCCTGGTTTTGTCTGCATTGGGCCCGTTCCTAACTAATGGGCAGACGAATAAGAGATCGAATATGAGTGTGCCCTACTTTTAGGAGCCCAGTCGTTTACAAATCTGAACTGTGAGAGTAAATGACATATGCTAAATTCTTACCACATAGCAGCTGTCAGTTTGAGTAACTTGAGTTTGTTCTGATGGAACAGCCCCTCATCAATTCCAGCAGATTCAGCAGTGCCTTTCCCCAGCCACAGTCCCTAGCTCTGTGGAGGCACTAGTACCCCTGTCCCGCCCCGTCTGCCCTCGTGTCTCCTTGACTGCAGGGCCACATGTGTCTTCGTTCCTTAACTCTTCTGCTTTCTCCATCTTACTACAGACCTTGTTTCTCTTTTCCCCTTTCTTTACTGAAAAGGTACAGAATGCTTTTAAATACTTTGCATACATACCCTGGTACAGAGAGTTTGGGATCATGGTGAAGAATAACATGTTGACGTTGTTACTAGTTGGGGACCTTGGGACCTTGGTTTCTAGTAAAATGCTCCCAGTAACAAAATGCATGTTCTTTGCTCATTCATACTCCTATTGTAGTGCTCTTCTTGGGAGTATAGCATTCAGGAGTTGGGGGGAGGGGGTAATTTAATTTTAAGCCTCATACAGTAAGAATTTTAATATGAAAGGAATCTCAGATGTTCGGGGAAGGACTAGGGTGAAAAATGTACCATGAAATTTTAACTTTTTGCTGTTGGCAGGCATTGAATATAAATAAAATATTGGGAATTTAAGTAACATTTAAATCTGTGACATGCCAAGGACTTAAAACATTAATGACTTGTATATGGGACTTAATCATAGAAGTTTGAAATTCATTGATTAGAAAAAAAGAATATCCATGATCCCCTTAAGAGACCCTACCTGTGTCACTGAAATGTAAGTTATAAAACTGAAAGCAGTTTGTATAATGGAAGTATTTCTTAAGGAAATAATATCCAAAGATGAACCCATCGACATTTTAATAGGATATTGGTTTTCTGGGCAAATATTACTCCTAGTAATGACTTAATTCTGTATCGAGCCATTTCAAACCGGATATTGAAGAATGAGCTTTCAGTTACAACAAGAAAAGGCAGGCAAATAACATTTATCAGGGGCCTACAATATTCTGGTCACTCAGCCATGAACTTGAATTGTAACCCTTTGAAGTTGGTTGTAGCATTCTCATTGGCAGGCAAGGAAGTGAGACTGACTTTTAAGACTTACAACTAATAAATAGTAGCACCAGGAATCCATTTCAGGTTTTCTGGGCTCTAAGGCCTGTGTTCTCTTGTAGAATGACATTATTAGCACTTGATACCTAAGAGGTAGGCATATTGTTTTTCCCTATTAATAGCATTTAATGACCTTTTTTTATTTAAAAAAAGTTGATATATAAAATCACGTCATAAAATTCAGTCTTTAAAGTGACTTGGGGTGTATTCCCAAAATTGTACAACTATCTCCACTGTCTAATTCTATAACATTTTCATCAAACCAAAAAGCAATCCATACTATAAGCAGGCATTTCTTATTCGCCTGTCCTTCCAGTGCCTGACAACCACTAATCTTTTTTCTGTCTCTATGGATTTGACTATGTGGACATTTCTAGAAATGGAATCATAAAATATGTGGCCTTCTGTGTCTGGGTTCTGTCACTTTTGTATGTTTCCAAAGTCCATCCTATTGTAGTATTTATTAGTACATCATTCCTTTTTATTGCTTGAATGGATATACTATATTTTGTGTATCTATTCACCAGTTAATAGATGTTTGGTTTGTGGGGGGTTTTTTGCCTATTATGAATAATGCTACTGTAAACATTCATGAGCAGATTTTTACACAGACCTGTTTTCATTTTCTAGGATATATACCTAAGAGTGTAATTGCTAGGCCATATGGTAGTAGTCTGTACCATTTCCATTCCCACAAGCAAGGTAGCTAATTTTTCTGTTTTGCTAGCACTTATTATTGTTTGTGTTTTTCATTATAGCTGTTCCATGAGTGTGAAGTGGTATCCCACATTTTCATTTCCCTAATGAACAACTTTTCACATGCTCATTGGCTATTTATAGATCTTCTTTAGAGAAATGTCCATTCATATTTCTTTGCCCATCTTCTGATTGGGTTGTCTTTTTATTATTTAGTTGAGAGTTCTTTATTCTGGAATCAAGTCCTTTATCAGACATATGACTTACAGATAATTTTCTCCCGTTCTGTGGATTGTCTTTTCACTTTCTTGATGATCTAATTTGCAATACAAAAGTTTTTCATGCTGTTGATGTCTGGTTCATTTATGTCTTTTGTTTCTTAGGCTTTTCGTGTCATACCTTAGACACCATTGCCTACCCCAGGGTCACAAAGATTTATACCTGTTTTCTTCTGAGAGTTTAATAGTTTTAGCTCTTATATTAGTAGGTCCATCCGTGATCTATTTTGAGGTAGTATGAGTTAGAGATCTAACTTCATTCTTTTGCATGAGGGTATCCAGTTGTCCCTGAACCATTTGTTGAAAATACTGTTCTTGAACCGTGAATAATCTTAACATTGTTGTCAGAAACAAATGACAAAGGATTTATTCTTCATTCTGTTCTGTTAACCGGTATGTCTGTCCTTAAGCCAGTACTACATTGTTAGGATTATTGCGGCTTTTCAGTCCATTTTGAAATCCAAACTGTGAACTTTTCAACTTTTGTCTTCCAAGATTATTTTGGCCGATTTGAGTCCCTTTCATACGAATTTTCTTAAAAGATTTATTTATTTATTTTAGAGTGCGCATGAGTAGGTGGGGCAGAGGGAGAAGGAAAATGAATCCCAGATTCTGATGAGGGGCTCGATCCCATGACCCGTGAGATCACAGCCTGAGCCAGAACCAAAAGTCGGATACCCAACCGACTGAGCAATCCAGGAACCCCCCATATGAATTTTAAAACCAGCTTGTCCATTCTCTGCAAAAAAAAGTCTGCAGGGGTTTTGAAAGGGATTGGTTGAATCTATAGATCAGTCTGTAGATGGCAGTATTTCTGTCTTAACATTAAATCGGGGCACCTGGATGGCTCAGTTGGTGGAGCATGCAACTCTTAATCTCAGGGTCATGAGTTTGAGCCCCCCATTGGGTGTAGAGATTACTTAAATAATTAAATAAATCTTTAAAAAAAAAAATCTTCCAATCCATGAACATGAGATCTCTTTCCATTCATTCAGATAATCAATCTTTCTTTTGTAGTTTTCAATATATAAATCTTGAATGCTTTTGTTAAATTTATTTTTAAGTATTCCTTTTGATGTTATAGAAAATGGAATTTTTACATTTAGTGCTCTTGACTTTAAAAACAATTACCTAATTTGTCTCCTCCCTTTCTCAGAAACGTGCTGGCAAGTGCATCAGCTGACAACACTGTAATTCTGTGGGATATGTCCTTAGGGAAACCAGCAGCTAGCCTTGCTGTACACACAGACAAGGTATGGTGATTGAGTGGTAGATAAAAGGGATTCTAAAAAATATGGGACAAATGTTGGCTACAATAATCCCAAACATTTATATATGGCTTTTTATGAATTACAAAGTGTTTTGACATGCTGTCTTATTGGATCCTCACAGAACCCTGTATGATAGTTAGAATTACCCATTTTAGAGATGCAAATGTGGAGACAGATGAAGTGACTGGAAACATTAGTATTTTGTTGCACGTTTACAGAGACCCATAAAGAGACAGGGGTGTCGGTCACCAGATGAGGTTAAAGAATTTAACAGATCTGTTACTGCAGAACTCAGGGATCAGATGTGCTGGTGTACGTTGTGGGACTTCAGAGTATGTAGAGTTGCCCCATAAGTTTGACTGCTCCCTTTTTTGTTCTCAGAATATTTAACATTTGAGGGACATAGGTATTCTGCCAACCATGACTTGAGAAATGCTGCATTGAAGATTTTTTTTGGTTGTTTTTTTTTAAGATTTTATTTATTCACAAGAGACAGAGTTTGAGAGAGAGAGAGGCCCATGGAGAAGCAGACTCCCCGCCGAGCAGGGAGCCCTAAGCGGGGCTCGATCCCAGGACCCTGGGATCATGACCTGAGCCGAAGGCAGACGCTTAACGACTGAGCCACCCAGGCGCCCCATTTGAAAATGCTTTGTCCTTTTGATTGTGTAATACATTTGTTTCTTTAAATAGTACTAAATGTCAGAGGGAAAGGTTTATAAAAACTGCCAAATTGGTTCTCTTAAGTACTGAGCAGTTTTACCAAAACCAGACCAACACAGATCGGCTCACTTATGTTTTCTCCTGTTAGGTCCAGACTCTGCAGTTTCATCCATTTGAAGCACAGACTCTGGTTTCTGGCTCCTCTGATAAGTAAGAAAACGCTGCAGGAATCGCTGCTGCTGCCTTTGTCTCCTAATTCAGAAAGTATCACCTGATGCGCAGATAGAATATAACACTGAGTGCTTAAACTTCTGGCAATACTTGTCCCTTTCAGTCTGCAAGGGAATGTGGTTCTGTCGTAATAATGTAGTTCCTAACTAGCAACTACTTTGCCTTTTAGAGGCCAGAGGAGTAAGCCATTGCTGTGGAACAGGCTGCCCCCAAATCCAGTGACTTAAAACAATAAACATTTCTTAGGCCACTTCAAGATTAAGCTAATCTAAGCTAGATTCAGCTGGTAGGTCTGATCTTGGCTTGTTTTGGTGGGGCTTTGGAGATGTGGCTCTCCTCGTTTCACATCCTCATGGGACCAGTGGACTAGCCCACACATGTTCTCATGGAGAGGTCAGAAGCTTACGCAGAGATACCAAAGCCTCTTGAGACCTAGGCTCAGAACTAGTACAGTCTGTCTTACGTTCTGGGCCGAAACAGATAACATGGAGTGGGAAACAGACTGCCTTTATGAAAGAATTCCTACAGTTCCTGACAGGGGGTGTGGATATAGGGAGAGGTGAGGAATTAGACCCATTACAGTCCATCACAGGGGGTTTCCAGGCATGCATGTGCATCTTTTTACAGATTGGGTCTGAAGGTGGGAGAGAGAGGTAGTGGAAGCAGAAACCAACTTGCAGTCTTTATTTTCATTCCTTACTCTTTTGAAGAGTGATAGGTTTATATTTTTTAGTTGGAATTCATTCAGAATCATAAACATCTTCTGTTGGCTCCCCCAACACAGTAACCTGCCTGTGGAGAGTAAATGTGGCTAAGACATGAATTATCTGGCTCTGAGCACTGCTGGGAACAGGAAAATTCAAAGTTGTCCTGGATTTTTGGAAATAGAGAGGATTCATCTTGTAAGTTGAGAACTCAGCCTAGAGACGGTCAAGGCTGCTGTGATATCCAGAGCCACCAGTGCCTTCAAGTGACAGAACCAGAGTCCACCAGTTAATGAAAGTCAACTCCTCTTTTCTACTTTTAGAACCATAAAATAGGCTTTAAATAATTGGATCTTGAATTCACAGTGTTGTTTTGTTACCATTTCATTATAAATAAACGTAAAACATATAGAAGAATTGAACTCTTAAAACCCTAACTTGGCCTATCTGTGTCCAGGTCAGTGGCTTTGTATGACTGCCGAAGTCCAGATGAAAGCCATCGAATGTGGCGATTCAGCGGGCAGATTGAGAGAGTGACTTGGAATCACTTTTCACCTTGTCATTTTTTGGTAAGACTACATACTACTGTTTTGCTTATCTAGGTTACTAATGACTTGCTCTAACTCCATTGTAGAGAGAATCTCTGAAAAGCTTTTTCTGATGGTGGTTTGTTTTGGGGGAGGGTTGGGGGGTTTTTTTGTTTTATTTTTATTTATTTTTTAATGCTGCATTAGCATGCAGGCCTGAGTCACTGATTTATTTTTTTTATTTTATTTTTTATTAAGATTTTATTTATTTGATAGAAACAGCGAGAGAGGGAACACAAGCAGGGGGAGTGAGAGAGGGAGAAGCAGACTTCCCGCTGAGCAGGGAGCCCCCCATGTGGGGCTCGATCCCAGGACCCTGAGATCATGACCTGAGCCAAAGGCAGACGCTTTAACAACTGAGCCACCCAGGCGCCCCTGTTTTGTTTTTTTTTGGTTTTGGTTTTTGGGTTTTTTTGTTTGTTATTGTTTTTTGTTATTGTTTTTTAAGTAGGCTCCACACCCAATATGGGCCTTGAACTCCTAACCCTGAGATCGAGAGTCACAGGCTCTACCAACTGAGCCAACCAAGTGCCCCGCTTTTTCTATATCAACACCATGAAATAGATTTTAGAGTAAAAAATTTTTTTAACAATGGATCAGCTACAGGTGGTTAACATGTAAATGATTTTGCTAATTTCCAGCCATTTCAAAGGGCCACATTTTAGTTACTAATTTTGATTGTATTAATGTGTTTCTTTGAAATATTAAGCTTAGCTAATCTATGTTTTTTAATGGTTAAGTTCATCCAAGAAGATACTCTTTTATTTAAATTAAATGGAGCTCCAGTGATGAGAATGCTAGCCTATTTAACTAATATAGCAGCCTCCCCGATAGGAAAAAGTGTTAAGTTCTTTGTTTAAATATCCTTAATATGTGTAGGATAACAGTTTTCTGTGTAGCATCCAAAGATTCCACAGACTTTTCAATCCATGGAGAAATAAAATCCCAGCTTTCATCAAGAAGATTAAAGATACATCCATTAATTTCCTAATTTTCCTAAAGTAAAATATGTAGTACTTTATGAATGAGGGAAAAACAGCTTTCTTAAAATAAGTGGACAGTTTTAATAAGGTTCCTGAAACAATGATTCTGAGCACATTTAATCTCATCTCTGTGCTCAGAGGTACAGTGCCGGTCCCAGCTGCATGGCCTGAAGCCAGATTCCATTTCGTGGTGATCAAGAGTGAAGTCTCAGTTGTATTTGAATGTTGTGTTGGTTGTACTTTGGCTCTCAACACTCAGGCACACATATTTCCTGAAGTTATTTGCTAACAAGTTTTCATTAGTACTAAAGTCACAAATATTTAAGAAAATGGGAAGTGATTACAATAAAATGGTTTGCCTCCTTTGCTCCAGGCTCCTAGAATGAGACCTCTGTCCTCTTATGTTTTTGTCCCCTTCGCAGCCCAGCCGTCAAGACCGTATCACTTGTCCCCTTTTCCCCTCCCTGTTTCCTGTCGTGGCTGTCGCCCTCAGCCAGCACACAGGCCCAAGTCTCTCTCCCATCCTTGACTAGGTCTGTCTCTTGGTTCCTTCTTTCCTCCCCTTTCTTGGAAGTGTAACAACCCACCATAATCTGCCTTCCTTATCTGATTAAACCTTTCCACCAAAATGTTGACACCGTTCATCGCTTTCTTCAGAAGCGCTGTTTCCTTGGCTTCCCTGATGTCCTTTGTTATACCCTCTCTCTGATTCTTCTGTGAGCTCCTCAGCCTGCACCCTAAGTGCTGTGCTTCCCAGGCTTCTGTTCCCTTGGATCTGACCTCTGCTTGCACATCTCTCACCCTGGCCTGCACCACCACCAGAGCTTCATCCTCATACCCACTGCATGGTACACACACCAGCTGCATCAGTCCCTGCAGGAACAAAGTCCGCTTATACCCAAGTAAATTTTTCATGTTATTTTTTAATAAGCTCCTCAGGTAAATAGCTGGTTTTCACTATAATTTATACTTTTTACCCATTGCTAAATTTCATTGCCATGTAGCGTGACCTTGCCCGTCTTTTACTCTTTCCAGGCTAGTACAGATGACGGCTTTGTATATAATTTGGATGCACGTTCAGATAAGCCAATTTTTACACTTAATGCACACAACGATGAAATCTCTGGTGAGCACAAACTGTTTCATTTTGTTAACTTATGATGACGTCAATCTGCATGTCAGAGTCTGAACTAACCTCTTCCTTTAGGTCTTGATCTAAGTAGTCAGATCAAGGGCTGCCTTGTGACAGCATCAGCAGACAAATATGTGAAGATCTGGGACATACTGGGAGACAGGCCAAGTCTGGTTCACTCTAGGGACATGAAAATGGTAAGAATTTCTCTGGGCATCTTTCTTTTCTGCTTTTTTCTGTTTCTGACCTGTATTGTCATCTTTCCCTAGGAATTTTTGAGCTTAGTCACATTTGGTGAGAGGTTTGTGACTTAGTCATTGATTTCCTCTAAAACTGTCCTATCTGGTTCCTCTCCCACCTGACATGATTAACAGTTGTTTAGGAAGAAGGGTGGAAAGAGGATTTTCTAGGACTTAAGCAGAATGGCCAGGGCTTGCTTTTTTAACCCTGAATTGAGGACCATCCCAGGAAAGCTTGGACCTTTAGGGCACTGTAGCTGGTAGGGTCAGTTTATCTGTCACTACCTCTGCATAACTAGTTTTGACTACACTGAAATGGATTACTATGTAGTAGCAAAAAAAATTAGAAATAACCACAATTCATTTAGCAAATATTTATTGAGCACCTACTATATGCCAGGCACTGAATTAGTATAATTGTATATGTAGAACACTGCACATCTGTGTGTACAAATATTTATGGGGAAAGTAAGTTACAGACTCAATTATATAGTACTATATATCCAGCTTATATTAAAATGCTTAAATGTTTATATTTAAATTTAGAATATCCTATCCCAAAACATGAAAAAATATAAAAATCTTACAATCACTGTTTAATTACATATGCATTATAGAAAATATAAACAAAAAAATTACAAGTTTAAAAAATCATTTAATGGTGACCTGTAGTAGCATCATTGCTTAAAAAGGAAAATAAAAGTTTCTAGGAATACTGAGCGGATTAGAGACCTGAGTAGTCAGAGTGCACACATCCTCACGGAATGGCCATCGTGCTGAACTTGTGTGGCTTCGTCTATGGTAATGGTCCTGCCACCTTGATTCTGAACTACTTTGCAAGAGGCTTAAAAGAGGTACTGGTGAGTTGGTTCAAGTTTGTGTAGGCAGGAGCAGGGGTTTAGATTGGGGCTTTCTGGAAGGACTGAAAAAACTGATCATCTGTTTTCTTCTTCCTAGGGAGTTCTGTTCTGTTCTTCCTGTTGTCCTGATTTGCCGTTTATTTATGCCTTTGGAGGTCAGAAAGAAGGGCTTCGGGTCTGGGATATAAGCACAGTCTCATCAGGTAAGAATCTTAATTCCCTTTTTCTAAATGAGAAAAATGTGTGGCTTGAATACACGAGGTAGATCCAGTGTTCATCCTGTAATGTAGTCTGCTTAGGGAAATAGACAAGATCACATGTAATTTGGAGATGTTCATGTTCACAAATTTGTCTTCACAATTTAAATGTAGACCGTTTTAAAAATATTTATGACAGGGCGCCTGGGTGGCTCAGTTGGTTAAGCAACTGCCTTCAGCTCAGGTCATGATCCTGGAGTCCCGGGATCGAGTCCCGCATCGGGCTCCCTGCTCGGCAGGGAGTCTGCTTCTCCCTCTGACCCTCCCCCCTCTCATGTACTCTCTCTCATTCTTGCTCTCTCAAATAAATAAATCTTTATAAAAAAAAATATTTGACAAAATTTGAATTTATGGGAAAGCTGGAAGGAAATATAACGTGGTCTCTAAGAACAGTCCTCCCCTTCCCAGCGTGAATAACCTGCCTTTTCTCAGCTACTTGCTTCAAAATCGAGCTTTCCCCCTCCCTTCAGGGGAACCTGGCTGCTTATTTATTACCTTGAGGTAGTCTGGTTTGTCCTATAAACACAGAAGACGTAGCTCCACTGATTCCTGAATCTTCCATGTAGAACAAAGGTTCTAAATCCAAAACAAGTTTTCTGCTGGTTAATGAAAGAAAAAAGTCACTTTATCAAGGTAGATTAAATAAAACCAGGACAAGGCAAAGAAAGTTAAATGGTAGACTAATTTAAAACACGATTAACCTCATTCAGAATGTTAATTTGGGCTTATTTCATTTCCCATTTATAAAATGTTAAATTTATTTTCCTAGAATTTCCACACTGTTCATTTCTACATCTCTATCTAATCTGGTAATTTCTTAACTATTTATGTTGTAGTAAATGAAGCATTCGGAAGACGAGAGAGGCTTGTTCTTGGCAATACGAGAAGTTCATCTATTAGTGGCCCTTTTGGGAGCAGAAGCTCAGACACACCAATGGAGTCTTAATGTGGAGCATAAAATTTTCTGTTTTTTAAAAAGCTGACCTAGAAACATCCATGTGTATAGCTACAGCCATGTAGTGACTGAAACAAACTTCATTATTTCCTACTGCCAGACATTCCTCTGCAGCTATGGCGGCAGCACAAGCAGGGCTGGTCTTTGCATTTGCCTTTTCAGTGTGTGGTGTTTAGGGCTCCTACTGCATTTCTTGAAGAGGATAATAAAGAGGTTTTTAAAAAATAATTCCTTAAATAGGCCATGTGTCATAGGTAACCTATAGGTTTGTAAAATAGGTAGGTAGTAATTTGTGGAATTTTAGAAGAAAATCCTCTGATCTTAAAAGATGGGTAAACCCAGGCCTAGAAAAGCTGTGATTTGGCCAAGATTGCACAGTAGCCATAAACAGGGGCAGGTGCCCCAGGAATGGAATTGCTCTTTCCTGACTTGACTGTTTTCCAGTTAATGTTCGTGACTTTAGAAATGTTCTCAGTGCTACTCGTAAAGTTCAGTAACTAAATTAAAAGGGGGATGCCTCTTTTCCCCCAGCATGGTATTCAAAGAAAAAAGAGACATTACATTATGATAAAGGTGTCAGTCCAACAAGAGGATAGAACATTCATAAATATCATAGGAGCACCTAAATAAAGCAAATGTTAACAGACCTAAAGGGAGAAACAGCAATACAATAGTAGCAGCAGAACTTAATATCCCACTTTCATCAATAAATAGACCATTCAGAAAGAAAGTCAATATGGAAACATTGGCCTTTACAGACATATACAGAACATTCCTTCTGAAAGGAACAGAACGCACTTCTTTTTCTCAAGCACACATGGGAAATTCTCCAGGATAGATCACATGTACCACAAAAAGTCTAAATTTCAGAAAATCGAAGTATCAGGTATCTTTTCTGACCACAATGGTATGAAACTAGAAAATTACATGAAGCACACTGGAAGATTTGCAAATATATGGAGATTAAATAACATGCTACTGAACAGCCAATGGGTCAAATAAAAGAAAAAGAAAAAATACCTAGAAACAAGTGGAAACACAACATACCAAAACTTATGGGATATAGCAAGAGCAGTCCTAAAAGAAGTTCACTGCATTCAATGCCTGCTCAACCTTTTACACCTCAAGAAACTACAAAGAAGGAACAAAGCCCAAAGTTAGTAGAAGGAAGGAAATAAAGACCAGAGTGGAAATACATGAAATAGAAACTAAAATGGATCTAAGAACTATTCTTTTGAAAACTGACGTTTTAAAACTAAGGAAAAAGGACACAAAATCAAACATAAGTTGTTAAAACTGGTAGACCACCAAAATACAAAGGATCATAAGAGACTACTACTATGAACAGTTAAGAGTACAACAAATCAGACAATCTAGAGGAAAGGGAAAATTCCTAAAAATACACTACCAGCAAATCTGAATCACGAAGAACTAGAAAATCTGAAGGGACCAATTACTAGTAAGGAGATTGAGTCAGTCATCAAAAACCTCCCAACAAACAAAAGTTAAGGATGAGACTGCTTCACTGGTGAATTCTACCTAATGCCTAACCAATCCTTCTCACACACTTCAAAAAATCGAAGAGGAGGGAATACTTCAGACTCATTTTATGTAAGGCCAGCATTACCCTATTATTAAACTAGAAAAGGACACCACAAAAAAATTATAGGCCAGTGTCCTGATGAACCTAGGTGCAAAACCTTCTACAAAATACTAACCAAATTCAACAACATTAAAAGGATCCTATATCATAAGCAAGTGGGATTTATTCCAGGGATGCAAGGATGGTTCAATACCTGGGAATCCATCATGATACATCTCATTAACAAAGGATAAAAATCATAAGGTCACCTTAGATGCAGAAAAAACATCTGACAAAATTGAACATCCATTATAAAAACAAAGTGGGTTCGCAAAACAAAGGGTTAGCAGGAATGTACCTCAACATAATAAAGGTGATGTATCACAAGTGTACAGCCAGCATACTCAGTGAAAAATTGAAAGCTTTTCCTCCTAAGATCAGAAACAAGACAAGGACCCCACTCCTCACTTTTATTCAACCTAGTATTGGAAGCCCTAACCAGAGCAATTAGGCTTTGGTAAAGGAGAAAGCATCCAAGGCAGACTCCACCAAAAAACTGTTAAAACTAATAAAATTCAGTAAAGTTCCAGGGTACAAAAATCAATATGCAGAAATCTGTTGTATTTCTATACACTAACAATGAACTATCAGAGAAATTTCTTAATCCCATTTACATTTGCATCAAAAAGAACAAAATAGGAATTTAACCAAAAGGGAAACTATAAGACACTTATGAATAAAATTGAAGACAAATAGGTGAAAAGATACTCCATGCTCTTGGAATGGAAGAATATTGCTAGGATGTCCACACTACCCAAAGCAATCTACAGATTCAGTGTAATCCCTATGTAAATTCCAATGGTGTTTTTCACAGAAATAACCCTAAAATGGGTGTGGAACCACCAAAGAACCTCAAATAGCCAATGCAGTATTTTTTTTTTAAGATTTTATTTTCAAGTAATCTCTACACACCACATGGGACTCAAACCCACAACCCAGAGTTCAAGAGTCACACACTCCACCAACTGAGCCAGCCAGGCTCCCCTAGCCAAAGCAGTCTTGAGAAAGAACAACAAAGATGGAGGCATCATGCTTTCTGATTTCAAGCTATGTTACAAAGCTACAGTAGCCGGGCGTCTGGGTGGCTCAGTTGGTTAAGTGACTGCCTTCGGTTCAGGTCATGATCCTGGAGTCCCTGGATCAAGTCCCGCATCAGGCTCCCTGCTCGGCAGGGAGTCTGCTTCTCCCTCTGACCCTCCCGACCCTCCCCCCTCTCATGTGCTCTCTCTGTCTCTCTCTCTCGATTAAATAAATAAAATCTTTAAAAAAAAAAAAAAAAGCTACAGTAGCCAAAATAATACGGTATTGGCATAAAAACAGACACAGATCAAGTGAACAGAATAGCCCAGAAATAAACCCATCCATACATTGTCAACCTACAACAAAGGAAAGTTGCCAAGAATATACAATGGATAAAGGACAGTCTCTCCAATAAATGGTGTTGGTTAAACTGGATGGCTACATGGAAAAGAATGAAACTAGACCACTATCTTACACCATATATAAAAACCAACTCAAAATAGATTAAGAGCTGACCATAAGACCTAAAGCCATAAAATTCCTAGAACATCAGTGATAATCTTGACATTGGTCTTGACAATGATTTTCTAGATCTGACGACAAAAGCAAAGGCAATAGCAACAAAAACTAAGTTTGATAGCATCAAATTAAGCTTCTGCACAGTGAAGGAAACTGACGAAATGCAATTTACAGATGGGAAAATATTTGCAAATCATCTGATATGGGGTTAATATCCAAAATATATAGAGAACTACAACTCTAGCCAAAAGAAAAAAAAATCTGATTAAAAATGAAGAGTACTTGAATAGACATTTTTTAAAAACGACATACAGATGGCCAGAAGTATGTGAAAAGGTGCCCAACATCACTAATATCAGGGAAATGCAAATCAAAACCACAATGACACAATCATTGGAATGGTTATTATCAAAAAGACAAGAAATAAGTGTTACAAGAGTAGAGAAAAGGGACCCTTGTGCACTGTTGAAGAGAATGTAAATTGGTGCAGCCACTATGGAAAACAGGATAGAGGATCCTCAAAAAATTAAAAATAGAACTACCATGAGATCCAGAAATTTTACTTCTGGGTATTTATCCAAAGGAAACAAAAACAGTAACTCAAAAAGATATCTACACTGACATGTTCATTGCAGCTTTATAATAGCCAAGACAGGGAAACAACCTAAGTGTTCATCGATGGAAAAGAAAGTGTGTTTGTGTTTGTATACACACACACAAAGTGGAGTATTACTCAGCCATAAAAAGGAAGGAAATCTTGCCATATGTAAAAACATGGACCTTGAGGGCATAAATTATGCTAAGTGAAATAAGTCAGATGATATCATATGATCTTGCTTATATGTGTAATTTTTTTTTAAATCTGAGCCCATAGATATCATAGATAAATCTGAGAACGGATGGGTGAAATGAGTGAAGGTAGTCAAAAGGTACAAACTTCCAGTTATAAAATAAGTCATGAGGATGTAATATACAGCATGGTGACTAAAGCTAATAATACTGTATATTTGAAAGTTGCTAAGAGTAAATTGTAAAAGTTCTCATCACAAAAAAATAATTTGTAAGTATGTATGTGGATGGATATTAGAATTGTGAGCATTTCACAATATATACAAAAATCTAATCTTAATGTCCTGTAACTGAAACCAATATAATGTTATATGTCAATTATCTCAATTAAAAAAAAAGTGAATGTGAAACACAAAGTAAAGATTGCCCCCTGAGGCAAAAGACAGTGTATCTTAATTGCTCCTGTCATGGCCAAAGTGTATTAATTCTCCCAAATGTTCTACTTCTCCCAACACTAACTTCTCTCCCCCAAAAGGAGTTAAATATAACAAAAAAGAAATGATACATGATGGTTATATTAAAAGCAAATTAAACAGACTCATAAATTTGGTTTCCTGGAACTCTGCAGTAGATTAATTGGGAAGTACTCTCCGAAAACCTGTAAGGAAATCAGGGATGCAGAACTGGGCAGAGGGAAAAGTTGAACCATTAGGAAGTTTCAACAGATGTCCCTTTCAGATCTTTAGCTCTAAAGCTGAAATGACCCTCCACAGAAGTCTGGAATTAAGGCACCCCCACCTCATCATTTGGTTCAAGCTGTCTGCCGGGAATAAGCAGTCTCCCCAGGCAAGGCAGCTGCCATAAGCTGAAAGCCATTTCCAGAGAAAAATTTCACTGGAAGCGGTCAGTAGCTAGCACCTCTGGAAAGAGCTGCTTATTCATGAAAGGGATTCTAGGTGGTACATCCCAGCATCCATTAGAGAGTGCAACATCTAATTTTACAAATGCTGGACTAAGAAATACAGGTCCTGGAAGGCCCAGAAATACTGAGGAATTAAGTCATTGAGGAAATACTGCACCAACAGCCAGAAGAAAACATAAATCCGAAAAGGAATCTGGCATCTGAGACAATTTGTTCCCTAAGAATATGTGTAGATTCCAGAAAGGTGGCTAAGGGCCTGAGAAATTGAGCACTGATTTTTTTTTTTTTTTAAACCACACAGTGCTAGTGGGAAATAAAACCAGTATCCAGAAGGATCAAGTAGATGGTGCTTGAATAACCCAAGGCTTTGAGTTGGCCTAGAAATAATGACTAACCAGAAACTTCCTCCCACAAACAGACTGAAGGCCAGTTTTAAATCATCTGAATTATAATTCACTAATGTAATCCAGGATTGCTGGTACCCTTAGCTGCCTACCAAAAACACAAATCCTCTCTGGAAGAAGATAATGTCATATTGGTCCACACATTTTTATTATAATTTTTAAAAACTTTTTAAAGATTTTATTTATTTGACAGAGATAGGGGATAGAAAGCACAGTGTATCTTAATTGCTCCTGTTATTAAGCAGGGGGAGTGGGAGATGGAGAAGCAGGCTCCCAACTGAGCAGGGAGCCCGATGTGGGACTCGATCCCAGCACCCTGAGATCATGACCTGAGCTGAAGGCAGACGCTTAATGACTGAGCCACCCAGGCGCCCCTTTTATTATAATTTTTGACATGTAAAAACGAGGGCATAAAAAATAACCAGGTGTATAAGGAAACCAAACATAATTGAAAACCGAAAAATACAGATAATAGAAAGGAACATACAAGATCCAAATAAGGGAGCTATCAGAAACGGATTTTGTAATAACTATCTTTAACATGGTCAAGGAAATTTAAAAATTGAGAATTCTGGCCAAAAACTAGAAATTGAATTTAAAATGGAAAAGCTCGGGATACCTGGGTGGCTCAGTTAAGCGTCTGCCTTTGGCTCAGGTCATGATCCCACGGTCCTGGGATCAAGTCCTGCACCAGGCTCCCTGCTCGGTGGGGAGCCTGCTTCTCCCTTTCCCTTTGCTGCTTCCCCTGCTGGTGATCTCGTGCCCTCTCTCTCTCTCTCTCTCCCCCCCCCCGCCCCGACAGAATTAAAATGGAAAAGCTGGAACTGAAAGGCATAATAAGAGAAATTACAAACTTGGTAAGTGGCTTTAACAGATTAGATACAACTGAAAAGTAAAGAAAAATGGCATATAATTCTCTAGAAGGAGAGAAGAAAAAGCTAATAGTATGTGTAAAAATATTAGCTAAAACGTTTCCAGAACTAATGACATCAAACAACAGATTTGAAAGCACCACTAACCCCATGCAGAATATACCAAAGAAAACCACATCTTGGGGCGCCTGGGTGGCTCAGCCATTAAGCGTCTGCCTTCGGCTCAGGTCATGATCCCAGGGTCCTGGGATCGAGCCCCGCATCAGGCTCCCTACTTCATGGTTAGCCTGCTTCTCCCTCTCCCACTCCCCCTGCTTGTGTTTCCTCTCTCACTATGTCTCCATCTGTCAAATAAATAAAATCTTTAAAAAGAAAGAAAACCATGTCTAGGCACATTATGGTAAATAGCTGAAAACTAAAGCAGAGGTAAGGCACAGCCGCGGCGAGGCAGGGAGGAGCATATGATCTTTAAAGGAGCAACAATTCAACTTCTGGATGACTTCTTAACAAAAATAATGGAAGCTGAAGGTAACATGTATATATTGAAAGTACTGAAAAAAATAGCCACATTTGAATACTGTACTTAGCGAAAGTATCCTTTAAGGAAAAAAAAAAAAAGAAAGAAAGTTACTTTCAAATAAACAAAATGAGAGTACCTATGAGGAGACCCACTAGAATAAGTGGAACAGGCAAATACTAAACTATATGAAAAAATAATTCTTTGATAAAGAGAAACCTTAATCCAAAGAATGAAAATGTCCAGAAGTATACTTGGCCATGAGGTGTTTTCCTGATTACTAGGACTTAAAACAAGGGTTCACAAATTTTACAAAAAGTAGACATTCCATTTAGTCAGCTAGTTGCATCTGTCACAACACTCAGACTCTGTTGTGGCACAAAAACAGCCACAGACAATACATAAATGGACACTTTGAAAAAGAAAGAAGAGGCAGACTGTTGGTTCTCCAACACTGAGTGCCCCCCTATGCCCAGGGCTGTACAGGCCATGGGAGATTCAGTCTGAATAAGGAAAGCCTTTGCTCTCTACCTAATGGGACAACGGTATAATTACAGATTGTGAATTTTAACAAGCAGTAAAAATGACCTTCTAAGACCCATTGTAACTTGGTAGAATAAAAGAGCTATCAATCCATGAACCATTAATATTTCCTACGTAATTCATGACTGTGACTTCAAACATTTGAGTGTGAATCCTGTGGAATGTCATTCCAAGTCGGACACTGGTATAAAGGTACAGTAACGTGGGTTCACAGCAGACTGAAGGACAGGGTAACTATTTTGGTTTTCTTTGTTTTGATCTGGCTTTTGATTAGCTATCAAAACAAGCCCCAGATCACCAAAAACTAGTGACAGCTAGAGGAGACCTCTGATAGGTTTAAACTCAATAGTTAATTTTATCTCAAATTTGGTATTTTTGCCTACAAAGAACAGCTACAAAAAATGCATTTTGGGGGGTGCCTGGCTGGCTCACTTGGTAGAACATGGCAACCCTCGATCTCAGGGTTGTGGGTTCAAGCCCCACTGCCTGTAGGGCTTACTTACACACACACACACACACACACACATACACACAAAGTCTTTTTCCTCAGGAAAAGACTCAGTTATGTATAAAAAATAAAGCACTTCCACTGTTTTATGTTGACATGTCTAAACATGTCTTACAATAAGAATTCATATTTAATATACATCAACAATTTTAAATAGTAAAACAGGGCTGACACTTTTATTTCCAACTTGAAAGTACAAGGCATGATAAATGCCAAGCAGGGGGAGTGCTTGGAGCCCGGCGAACGAGCCTGTGGAGCTCCTGGTAGAGTGGGCCTGGGGACCCGGGAGCAGAAGAATGCCGGGCCGGGCTTGTAGCTGCTGCCGAAAGCCAGTGCAGGGCGCCGGTGAGACGCCGAGCAGACAGGCAACAGACATCGGCACACATGGGGATTCAAATCCAAGTCAGGATAACAGATTTCAAAGGAAGCTCAACTGTGCCATATAGACAGAGAGAAGGGTCCCCTGTCACTTCCTGCCATAGGGGTGCCCCACTCTTAAGTGCGAAGACATGTGAGCCCAAAGATTTGTAACCTAGAGAGAGAACGCCTTTTGCATGGAAAGTGGGAGAACAAGATGCAGCATTATTTTCATCGTTGATAGTTTGTTGGTGATCAGTGTTATTAGATAGCATGTGGAGACGCTATGGGGTGGATCATGTCTGTCAAAGTGAAAAAGTAACACTAACTTTTTTTAAAAAATTGACCTAGATATAGGTAGGCTCCAGATAATGATATCCTGGAATTCAATTTCACTGAGACCAATTGTTTTACAAGGTAGAATAGCAACTAATTTTGGGGGGTGGGGAGTATTTTCCCCACTCAGTATTTTCTGAGTGTTGTGACAATTGTTCATGACAACCCCAGCTACATGTTACAAAGCTCTTCTCAACAAAAGTGATTATTAAATGTACTACATACTTTTTTCCTGGTCTCAAATAAATTAATAAACAAAAAACAAAATACCATCAGGGCAAACATCTAGAATTTGGGTTCAAAAATAACTTGTTGCATACTTCTGTTTCTAGCTCTGACACCTTAGCTTGTAATGCTCTGCCACTAAAAAGAAGAAAGGGTGAATAAATGCATGCAACATCGATTTGAAGTCACTGAAGAGCTTCTAAGGCAACTAAGACCCAAGGAGCAAAGATTCTGGGAGAAGGGACATGTAGGAAAGTGACCTAGGCTAGTTGTCTTCTCAGGTATTTACTAATTTTTACGTTGTGTCAGGTGAGAAACTAAAGGGGAAAAAACATGCAGGTGAAAAGTGCAGCAGAGGGGCCCCTGGGTGGCTCAGTCGGTTACCTGCCTGCCTTTGGCTCCCTGCTCACTCGGGAGCCTGCTTCTCCCTCTCCCTCTGCCTGCCCCTCCCCCTGCTTGTGCTCTCTCTCTCTCAAATAAATAAATAAAATCTTTAAGAAAAGTACAGCAGAGCATTCATCAGCCTCACAACACTAGAAAAACAAAACGACCTAAGGACCTCAGGAAGCAGGCCTCTAAAAACACTTCAGGCTCTCATTGTGATCCCTAAAAGCCTACACCTAGAAGCTGAGGTGAGCTACAGGCAGAGCCAACTTTATAACATCTGAAGCCCAGCCATGAAAAAGATCAGTCTTGATTGGACTGAGGTGTCCCTGCTCTAGCTATTTGCCAGAAGATATGGTGAATCCTCTCTGGAAGAAGTAATTTCATCCACAGCATCTACTGTTTTTCATATACAATCCCCAGCATCTCATCAAAACTTATGAAGCATACCAGGAAATAGGACCAAAAGAGAAACAGACCCATGGGTGCCTGGGTGGCTCAATTGGTTAAGCATCCAACTCTTGATTTCAGCTCAGGTCATGATCTCAAGGTCATGAGATTGAACCCTGCATCAGGCTCCATGCTCAGCAGAGAGTCTGCTTGTCCCTCTTCTTCTCTCTCAAATATTTTTTTTAAAAGACCAAATATTAAAGAGAAACATACCCACAAGGAATTCACACAATGGACTTTGGACATGGACTTTGAAATAACCAAGATTTATATAACCAATAAAATATGAGAAAAGATTGAGTATTATCACCACAGAACTGGAATCTATAAAGAATCAAGTGGGAATTCTAGAACAGATATATAGAGAACTTGATATATGGGATTATTATAAACCAGACACAGGTAAAGAAAGATTAGTGAGGGTAGGTCAATAGGAACTATCCAGACTAAAGTATAAAAAAAACACATAAAACATATAATAGACATGGTGCAAAAGTCTAACATACATGTAACTGGAATCTGAAAATGGATGAGAAAGCAATATTCAACGAAATTATAGTTAAGAATTTTTCCAAAACTGATGAAAGGCATCAATAAAATAAGCACTTTGAGAGAAATGCTCAACATCAGGGAAATGCCAATTAAAGCCACAGTAAGATATCTCTTCACATCCACTAGAAAAGCTATAATCAAAAACACACAGACTATAAAGAACTTACCAAACTCAACACCCAAAGAATAAATAATCCAAGAAATGGGCAGAAGACATAACAGACATTTTTCCAAAGAAGATATCCAAATGGCCAACAGACACATGAAAAAGCGCTCAACATCGCTCAGCATCAGGGAAATCCAAATCAAAACCTCAATGAGATACCACGTCACACCAGTCAGAATGGCTAAAATTAACAAGTCAGGAAACGACAGATGTTGGCGAGGATGTGGAGAAAGGGGAACCCTCCTACACTGTTGGTGGGAATGCAAGCTGGTGCAGCCACTCTGGAAAACAGTATGGAGGTTCCTCAAAAAGTTGAAAATAGAGCCACCATATGATCCAGCAATTGCACTACAGGGTATTTACCACAAAGATATAAATGTAGTGATCCGAAGGGGTACGTGCACCCCAATGTTTATAGCAGCAATGTCCGCAACAGCCAAACTTGGAAAGAGCCAAGATGTCCATCAACAGATGAATGGATAAAGAAGATGTGGTATATATATACAATGGAATATTATGCAGCCTTAATCTCAGGAAACAAACAGGGTTGCTAGAGTGGTGGGGGGTGGGAGGGATGGGGTGGCTGGGTGATAGACATTGGGGAGGGTATATGCTATGGTGAGCGCTGTGAAATGTATAAGACTGATGAATCACAGACCTGTACCTCTGAAACAAATAATACATTATATGTATTAAAAAAAAAGAAAAAGATAGTAGGAAGGGAAAAATGAAGGGGGGGGAATCGGAGGGGGAGACGAACCATGAGAGACGATGGACTCTGAGAAACAAACTGAGGGTTCTAGAGGGGAGGGGGGTGGGGGGATGGGTTAGCCTGGTGATGGGTATTAAAGAGGGCACGTATTGAATGGAGCACTGGGTGTTATACGCAAACAATGAATCATGGAACACTACATCAAAAACTACATAATGATGTAATGTATGGTGATTAACATAATAAAATAAAATTTTAAAAAAAGACACACAGAAACACGTGCTGTTGAGTTTTTAGAGATGCTAGAACCCTCACACATTACTAGTAGGAATGTGAAGTGAAACAACCACTTTGAAAAATAGACAGTTTCTTAAGTTAAAAAATAAATTTACCATATGAACCTGCAATTCCACTTCTAAGTAAATATACAAGAGAAATGAAAACATGTCCACATAAAGACTTGTATGCAAATGCTCAGCAGCATTATTCATAATAGCCAAAAAGTAGAAACAATCCAAGCATCCATTACCTGGTAAATGAATAGACAAAATATAGCATATCCACACAATGGAATTCTATTGTGATAAAGGAGTGAACTGATACACACTGCAGCATGATTGGACCTTTGGAACATATTGAATGGAAAAAGCCAGACATAAGAGACCACATATTAGATGATTCCATACACATTAAATTTTCAGAAAAGGCAAATCTATAGAGATAGTGGACTACTGATTTCCTGGGACTAGCAGTGAGAATGGGAAGTGACGGCAAAAGGGCACAAGGGATCTTCTTGGGGTGATAGAAATATTTTAAAATAGGATTATGGTGATGGTTGTACATTTTTGAATGTACTAGAAACCACTGAAACATACAACTTAATTGGGTGAATTTTATGGTTAAGTAAACATCTCCAATAAAGCTGTTTTTTAAAAAGATGAAACAAAGACATTTTAAGATGGAATGTCTTAAAACCAAGAAGATTGTCTTTAAACCTACAGTAAACTTACGCAGAGTCATAAGGCACCTACCTGGGTGGCCCAGTCAGTTGAGCATCCAACTCTTGATCTTGGCTCAAGTCTTGATCTCAGGGCTGTGAGTTGAAGTCCCATGTTGCGCTCTACTCTGGGTGTGGAGCCTACTTAAAAAAAAAAAAAATTAGGCAGAATGAAAATGATCCCAGATGGAAACATGGAAATGAGAAAAGGAATAATGGTCAATGTGGGTAGATTTAAGTAAATATTACCATATAAAACAACAATTATAATTTTGCATAGGATTTAAAATGTCTGTAAAATTAAAATGCCTGACAATAATATAAAAGGTGGGAAAGAGACAAACAGAGTAAGTTATTCTGTGATACCAACATTATTTTAGAAGGAATAAAAGCAATGGATATGGGGCACCTGGGTGTCTCAGTTAAGCTACTGACTTGATTTCAGCTCAAGTCATGATCTCAGGGTCATGAGATCAAGCCCTGTGTTGGCTCCGCACTGGGTGTGAAGCCTGCCTAGGATTCTGTCTCTCTCCCTCTGCCCCTCCACCCCTCCCTCTCCCTCTCAAAAAAAAGAAGAAAGAAAGAAAAAGGAAAAGAAAAAGAAGCAATGGATATTGCACTCTAATAAATCAAGAATGCATGTTGTTATTCGTAGGCTAACTACTAAAAGAATAGTGGAAAAACACAAGCCAAAAGGGAGGAGGGATGTAAATAATAAATATTAATTCAAAAGAAGGAGAGAAAAAGGAATACAGAATGAGTGCAATAAATAGAAAATGAACAGTATGATGGAAGATTTAAATCCAAATATATTCATAAGTATATTATATGTAAATGATCTAAGTAATTAAAAGGCAGATTATTCAGGGCACCTGGGTGGCTCAGTCAGTTGGGTGTCTGCCTTTGGCTCAGGTCATGATCCTGGAGTCCCAGGATCAAGTCCTGCATCAGGCTCCCTGCTCAGCAGGGAGTCTGCTTCTCCCTCTGCCCTTCACCCTACTCTTTCTTGCTCTCTCTCAAATAAATAAAATCTTTAAAAAAAATAAAATAAAAAAATAAAAGATTATTCAAATCCATAAAAACCAAATAAAGCAATTATATGCTGCTTACAAGAGCCACACATAAACATAAGAATCCTAAAAGACTGAAAGTAAAAGAGTCGGGGAGGCTGGCAGAGTAGGAGGACTCTAAGCTTGCCTCATCTCATGATACAACTAGATAATACCCACATCAGCATAAATAACCTAAAAAACAACCCAAAAACTAGCAGAACAAACTCTACAACTGAAGGTAGAGAAGAGGCCACATTGAAGAAGGTAGGAAGGGTGAAGATATAGTTTGGGAACAAAATGACCCATGGCCATCCACACTGGAGAGCAAGCCAGGGTTGTGGAGAAGGGCAGGAAACAGACTCTCTCACTGGGAAGCTCACACAGGGAAGACAAATCCCCATAACATTTGGCTCTGAAAGCAAGAGTGGCTGTATCCTGTGAGTTCTTACAATCAGTGGGACTTAAAGCCTGGAATTTTAAAATTGGGGGGGCTCAGGTTGGAGGATGTTAGGAATCTGAGTCCCCACCCTTAAACACCTGGCAGAGATACAGTGTAGAGGCAGCAATTTGAAAAATGCTGGGGGCAGAGGGGAGAGAGAGTTATTTACTCATCTCAGAGTACATCCCAGCGAGACAGATTGCAGGGAGGCCCCGACCCCAGGAACAAAGGAGCTAGCATGTGCCACTTTCCTCTCCCACCCCCAGCATAAACACATTGCCACCTGCACCAGCCAGCTCTGACACTACCTAACTTCTTACCCCAAGCCCCGCCCCCCTGTGCCCTGGCCCATCTGCCCCTCCTAGTCATGCCTGCCTCAGTCCCAGTGCTGTGCAACACCTCCCCCAGAGCACAGGCACAGAGCCCACCACCATCTCATCTCCTGACCCACACCTTTTGCAGGCCTTGGTTCTGGCAGCCGTGGGGTTTGTAACACTTCACAAGCAGACCAACACACCTTGTTAAACATCATACCCCATCCACTGAGGGACCAAACACTGCCCACAACAGGCAAAGTAAGCTACTGCAGACAACTGGACTGAAAGAAAAAGAGGCCAGGACTCAAGAGCAGGGCACACACAACACACATAAGAGCCACTCCATGGAGTGTCAGGCTCTGGGGAACAGAAGACATTGCATGGCAGGGCACTACAGGACCTCTTCATAAGCCCATTACCTTCAAAAGCAAAAGATGTAGCTGACTTTCCTAACACACAGAAGCAGAGAGTCAGACAAAATGAGGAGACAAAGGAATATGTCCCAAATGAAAAAAAAAAAAAAAAAAAAGGACCAAACCACAGCAAGAGGCCTAAGCAAAACAGATGTAAGTAATATGCCTGACAGAGAATTTAAAGTAATCATAAAGATACTCATTGGACTTGAGAAAAGAGTGGAGGACACCAGTGAAACCCTTAACAAAGAAGAAAAAAAAAAAAGAACCAATCAGAGATAAAGATGATAACAAATGAAATTAAAAATACACTTTATGGGGCCCCTGGGTGCCTCAGTCAGTTAAGCTCTGCCTTTGGTTCAGGTCATAATTCTGGGGTCCTGGGATCAAGCCTCACATTGGGTTCCCTGCCCAGCAGGGAGTCTGCTTCTCCCTCTCCCTCTGCCCTCCTCCCTGCTCATGCTCTCTCACACACACACTCTCTCTCTTGTTCTCTCTCAAATAAATAAATAAAATCTTTAAAAATATATACTTGATCGAGGGGCACCTGGGTGGCTCAGTTGGTTAAGCATCTGCCTTTGGCTCAGGTCATGATCCCAGGTTCCTGGGATCAAGAGAGTGAGAGTGCTTCTCCCTCTCCCACTCCCCCTGCTTGTGTTCCCTCTCTCACTGTGTCTCTCTCTGTCAAATAAATAAAATCTTTAAAAAAATAAAATAAAAATATATACTTGATCAAATAAATAGCAAGCTAGAGGAAGCAGAGGAATTAATTAATGACCTGGAAGACAAGAGTACTGGAATGTAACCAAGTTGAGCAAATCAAAGAGAGAAAAAAATTATGCAAATTGAGAACAGTTTTAGGGTACTTGGTGACTACATAAAGTATAATAACATCCACATTACAGGGATTCCAGAAGAAAGAGAGAGAGAAAAGGGGGCAGAAAATTTATGTGAAGAAATAATAGCTGAAAACTTTCTTAACCTGGGGAAGGAAACAGATATTCAGATCCATGAAGCACAGAGATTATACCAAAAAATTAACCCAAGGAGGTCCATAACAAGACACATACTAATTAAAATGGCAAAAAGCAGCAGAAGACAGTTACATACAAGGGAAACCACATAAGGCCATCAGTGGATTTTTCAGCAGAAACTTTACAGGACAGAAGGGAATGGCATGATATATTCAGAGTGCTGAAAGGGAAAAATCTGCAGCCAAGAATACTCTATCCAGCAAGACTATCATTCACAACAGAAGGACAGACAGTTTCTCAAATGAAAACTAAATGCGTTCATGACCACCAGCCGTACGAGAAATATTAAAGGGGACTCTTTGAATGGAGAGGAAAGACCACCAAGTGAGAGTATGAAAAGTAAAAAAAAACACAAAATTAGTAAAAATAGGAATTTCTATAAAAATCAGCAAGAGATTCATAAAATAGAAGGATATAAAGTATGACACTATCTACCTAAAAAATATGTAAGGTGGGGGAGAAGAATAAAGAATGGGTAAACAGGGGCACCTGGGTGATTCAGACAGTTAAGCATCTGACTCTTCAGCCCAGGTCTTGATCTCAGGGTTGTGAGTTCAAACCCTGTGTTGGGCTCCACGCTGGGTGTTGAGCCTACTTAAAAAAAAAATAAAAAGAATGGGTTCAAACAACCATCAACTTCATATAGACTACTATATGCAGATGTTATATACAAACCTAATGGTAACCACAAATCAAAAAGCAATAACAGGTATGCAAAGAATAAAGAGAAAGAAATCCAAATATATCACTAAAGAAAGCCAACAAACTATGAAAGAGAGCAAGAGGAGCAAGAGAAGGATGAGAAAAAAATTACAAAACCACCAAAAACAAGTAACAAAATGGTAATAAATACATATCTATCAATAATTACTTTGAGGGGCACCTGGTTGGCTCAGCTGGTAGAATATGCAATTCTTAATCTTGGGGTCATGAGTTCAAGCCTCACGTTGGGCATAGAGCTTACTTTAAAAAAAAATTAAATAAAATAGTTAAATAATTACCTTGATTGTAAATGTATAAACACTCCAATCAAAGGACGTAGGGTTACAGAATGGATAAAAACACAAGACCCAACTAGATGTTGCCTACAAAAGACTCATTTCAGACCTAAAGACACCTGCAGATTTAAAGTGAGGAGATAAAGGGGCACCTGGATGGCTCAGTCGTTAAGTGTCTGCCGTCGGCTCAGGTCGTGATCCCAGGGTACTGGGATTGAGCCCTGCATCGGGCTCCTTGGTCAGTGGGAAGCCTGCTTCTCCCTCTCCCACTCCCCCTGCTTGTGTTCCCTCTCTCGCTGTCTTTCTGTCAAATAAATAAAATCTTTTAAAAAAAATAAAGTGAGGAGATGAAGAAACATTTATTATGCAAATAGATGTCAAAAGAAAGCCAGGTTAGCAATTCTTATATCAGACAAAATAGATTTTAAAACAAAGACTGTAACAAGAAACAAAAGAAGGGCAGTATATAGTAATAAAAGGGACAACCCAACAAGAAGATATAACAATTGTAAATATTTACACACCCAACGTGGGAGCACCCAAATATTTAAACAATTAATAACAAACAGAAAGGAACTAATCAATAGTAATACAATAATATTAGGGGATTTAACACATCGATGGACAATTCATCCAAACAGAAAATCAACAAAGAAACAGTAGCTTTGAATGACACACTGGATCAGATGAATTTAACAGATACATTCAGAACATTCCACTCTAACACAACAAAATACACATTCTTTTTGAATGCACATGGAACATTCTCCAGAACAGGTCACATATTAGGCCATTAAAATAAATTCCAATAAATTAAAAAAGATCAAAGTCATACCATGCATCTTTTCTACCACAATGCTATGAAACTAGAAATCAACTACAAGAAAAAGTCTGGAAAGAGCACAAATACATGGAGGTTAAGTAACATGCTACTAAACAACAAATGGGTCAACTAAGAAATCAAAGAAGAAATAAAAAATTACATGGAAACAAATGAAAATGAAAACACAATGGTCCAAAATCTTTGGGATGCAGCAAAAGTGGTTCTAGGTGGGAAGTTTATAGCAATACAGGTCTACCTCGAGAAGAAAAATCACAAATAAACAACTAACCTTACACCTAAGGAGCAAGAAAAAGAACAAACAAAACCCCAAACCATCAAAAAGAAGGAAATAATGAAAATTACAGCAGAAATAAATTATATAGAAACTAAAAAATAAAAACAAAAAACAAGACAAAAAAAACAAAAAACAAAACCAAAAACAATAGATCAATGAAACTAAGAGCTGGTTCTTTTCAAATAAAATTGATAAACTTCTAGCCAGACTCATCAGAGAGAGAGAGAGAGAGAGGACCCAAATAAATAAAATCACAAGTGAAAGAGGAGAAATAACAACTAACACTACAGAAATACAAACAATTGTAAGGGAATATTATGAAAAACTATATTCCAACAAACTGGATAATCTAGAAGAAATGGATAAATTTCTAGAAACATATAACATACCAAAATTGAAGCAGGAAGAAATAGAATATTTGAACAGATTACCAGCAATGAAATTGAATCAGTAATCGAAAAACTCCCAACAAAAAAAATCTAGGACCAGAGGGCTTCACAGGTGAATTTACCAAATATTTAAAGAAGAGTTAATACCTACTCTCCTCAAACTATCCCAAAGAATAGAAGAAAAAGGAAAACTTCCAAAATAGAACTCCCTATAGTCCAGTAATCACAGTACTGGGTATTTACCCCCAAAATACAAAAATACTAATTCAAGGGGTTACATGCACCCCTATGTTTACTGCAACATTACTTACAATAGCCAAATAATGGAAGCAGCCCAAGTGTCCATCAATAGATGAATGGATGAAGAAGACGTGATACATATATATGATACACACACACACAATGGAGTATCATTCAGCAATAAAAAAATAATAAAATCTTGCCATCTGTAACAACATGGATGGTGCTAGAGAGTACAGTGTTAAGCAAAATAAGTCAGAGAAAGACAAATACCATACGATTTCACTCATATGTAGAATTTAAGAAACAAAAACAAAGTAAAAAAGAGATAAGCCAAAAAACAGACTCTTAACTATAGAGAACAAACTGATGGTTATCAGAGGGGAGATGGGTGGGGGGATGGGTGAAACAGGTGATGGGAATGAAGAAATGCACTTGTGATGAGCACTGGGTGTTGTAGATAATTGTTGAATCACTATATTGTACACTTGAAACTGATATAATACTGTACATTATACTAGAATTAAAATTAAAAACTTAATTTAAAAAGTAAAAGAGGGGCACCTGGGTGGCTCAGTCGTTAAGCGTCTGCCTTAGGCTCAGGTCACGATCCCAGGGTCCTGGGATGGAGTCCCGCATCGGGCTCCCTGCTCAGTGGGAAGCCTGCTTCTCCCTCTCCTGCCCCCCTCTTTGTGTTCCCTCTTGCTGTGTCTCTCTCTGTCAAATAAATAAATAAAATCTTTAAAAAAATAAAAATAATTTTAAAAAATAAAGTAAAAGCGTAGAAGAATATATATTATGTAAGTACCAAAATTAATGTGGTACAGCTATTTTATTATCAAAATAGACTTTATTTAAAGGAAAGACACACGGGGCACCTGGGTGGCTCAGTTGGTTAAGCGTCTGCCTTCAGCTCAGGTCATGATCCCAGGGTCCTGGGATCAAGCCCCACATCGGGCTCGCTGCTCAGCGGGAAGCCTGCTTCCTCCTCTCCCACGCCCCCTCCTTGTGTTCCCTCTCTCGCTATCAAATAAATAAGTAAAATCTTAAAACAAAAAAAAGGAAAGACACATCATAAAGACAGCAGCCTTTTTTTTTAGGATTTTATTTAGTTATTTGAGAGAGAGGGAGCACAAGCAGGAGGAAGGATCAGAGGGGGAGGGAGAAGCAGACTCCTCACTAAGCAGGGAGCCTGATGCAAGGCTTGATCCCAGGACCCCGAGATCATGACCTGAGCCAAAGGCAGACACTTAACCAACTGAGCCACCCAGGTGCCCCAAAGATACCACCCTTCTTATAACAATAAAAGGATTGATCCCGTAAGATACATTTCTAAATTTTTAAACATTCAGAAACACAGCTTTAAAATAAAACAAAAATGACAGAACTAAAAGGAGAAACAGACAAATGTACAGAGTAGGAGAATTTATTTTATTTTTTAAAAATTTTATTTATTTATTTGACACAGAGAGAGAGACAGCTAGAGAGGGAACACAAGCAGGGGGGAGCGGGAGATTTGATCCCAGGACCCTGGGATCATGACCCACGCCGAAGGCAGGCACTTAACGACTGAGTCATCCAGGCGCCCCTGGAGTGGGAGAATTTAATATACCTTTCTTGATAACTTATATAAGGAGACAAAAATTACAGTAAGCTGATTATCAATTTGACTTGTAATTATCAAGTTGACTTAACTATCAAGTTTATTATTGAGTTTGACTTGATTATCAAGTTGACTTGTTATTCATAGAACACTGTACCCCAAAATAACAGAATATACGTTCCTTTCAAATATACATGGAACATTTTCCAAAATTGACCTGATACAGGGCCATGAAGCAAATATCAACAAATTTTATTTATTTTTTTAAAGAACTGAAACTATTCAGAGTATGTTCTTTGATCATCATGGAATTAAGCTAGAAATCAATTCAAAAAGAAATTAGAAAACTCCTGAAAACTTGGAAATTAAGGAATTCATTTATAAATAATTCAAGGGTCAAAGGAGAAAGCACAGCAGAAATTAGAAAATATTTTTAACTGAATGATAATGAACAACAGGCTTATAAAATCTCATAGGATGTAAGTATAATTGTATCGAAAAGATGATTTATAGTCTTAAATGTCTATTAGAAAAGAAAAAAAAGTTGTTATTTAAGTAGCCATTGTAAGAAAAAGAACAGCAATTTAAACCCAAAAATGTACACAGAAGGAATTAAGGTAGAATTTAATGTCATAGGAAACAAACATACAATACAGAAAATGATCTGATCAAAGCAAAAAATTGATTCTTTAGGATGCTAAGAAAACTGATAAACCTAGGAGCAGTACTAATCATAAAAAAACACACACCTTATCAACATCAGGAGCCAAAAAGGGGACATTACAGATGCTATAGACATTGATAAAATATAGAACAACTTTAAGCGACTAAATTTGAGTATGTTTACAAAATGGACAAATTCCTGGAAAAGCGCAACTTGCCAGAACTGATACAAGAAAAAATGGAAAACCTTAATAGCGAGGCACTATTCCTATCCAACTGCCTAAGAGACATATAAGCTAGGTCCAAGAACCAGGGATTCTCCATGACTGTCCTGAATCCTTTCTTCCCTCTTGTGGCCGTTGGCTGATACAGTGATAAACCAGAAGCAGAGTCTGATCCTATGGGTTACTGGTTTACAACACAGGTTGAACTCACAGTTTCAACAGATTTCTTAAATGAGAATTATTATATTGGGCGGGGGGGGGGGGGGGGGGAGTACAAACCTGAAAGATGGAATGGTGATACTTGAGAGAATTCCAATAACTCCAAGCACCCAAAGTTTCCCTTGTCAACAGAAGCAGCTCCTCCTCCCCTTAATCTAATGAGGATGGTTGACTTTCTTGAATAACCTCTAATGACTACACCAAAATAAAATTCCAATTCTCATTAGAGAGATACTTCTATACCTCTTACTGCCTCTGACCCCTGACTAAGCCCAACCCTCAAATTCTCTGTAATTCCAAAGCCAAACTCTGGAGAAGAAGGTTTAACAGAGTGACAAGAATTTCATAACTCTTGAGGAATATATGTTAAAAAAAAAAAAAAAAACACCCAAAAAACAAACAAACAAAAACAACGCTGAGGATGCTAGCCAGGGGAAGACAAACATAGTTTAGATCAAGCTGAATTTATTGATAAGGGTATATTTCATTGCAAATGATCAAAGGTGAAGCTCTAACCCAGGTTCCAGTACAATTCTGTGTCCCATTCTGCCTTGAAACCCAGCCAGGTCATATAACTAAACTAAGATATCACATTTCCTTGAGGATATGTTTCCTACAATATTTCTGATACCAATTACTTGATCAGCATTTCTATTTTCAGACAACAGAATCTCCTCGATCTAGTTTAGGCAAAAGGAATTTATTAAGCAGTATCGCAAACACTTAATATCACTGAAAAGGCCTGAAATGGATTGTAGGCTGAATTCTAGAAATGACTCCCAATCCCCTAACTGCAGAAGTGAAATTGCAAGGCACAGCTGCTGTTTTTATCATCAAGAAGCTACCTGCCACATCAGAAAACCTCCATCCATCAGAGCCATTAGCTCCAAAATCACATCACCCTTGGTAAGATCCAAGCCTTCAGAAGAATAGATGCCTCAGGCCTTGCTGCTCTCCCCACATAACTCAATTCTGAATCAAAATCTCATACAAGTGCATCTGATCAGAGAACTTTGATTTTTTTTTTTGAATCTTAGGTCTAAAGGAGTCTGGGAAGCAGGTTTTACCTTTCCAGACTCTGTAATACAGGGAAGTATAAAGGAAATTGACAATCTATAGTATCTTCTTTGTACAATTCAGGTTACTATATCATATAGATACAGATAATAGGTCAGACAACATGCTTTTTCACTTCATATGTTTTGGAGATAATTCCATGTTAACATATGGATTACCTCATTCTTATTGATAGCAGTATTGCATTGCTTTGTATGGATGTGCCATAATGTATTCAACACTGCCCTTTTGGGGGACACTTAGATTTCTTCCACCTACACTGTTAAAAACACTGATGTAGTCCTTTGCCCAAACCACACACCCGTAAGAAAGGACTAGGATGCTATACATACCTTTTTCTTTCTTTTTTTCCTTTTTAGAAGCTTGAAATTGGATCTCTGAGTCACAAGCCATTGCTTTTCTTTACATATGTGCCTCTCTCCTTACCACCCTTAAAGTCTAACATGTTCCCTTCCCAAAGAGAGTATATACTGAAACACTATTTGCATTTTTGGAATTTCAGATGCAAAAGAGCCTGGCTCACTTTCTTTTTGCTGCAGCGTATCTGGGTCAGGCATCTTGAAAAATTCCATAATAGAGTACTGTCATCTCCCACACTTTTGAATAATTCATCTTTCATAGCTGAGTGCCAGTTCTCTAAACCAATGAAGTGCAACAGCCCACAAAGGTGTTCTCCGTTTCTAAAAATGCATTTCACCACCCCAGGGCAAACATGCAACTATTACAGGTAGCAGTTTAATGTACCCTGAAAAGAGGTGTCACATCATCAGATTAACATGAAAGAGAACCCAACATGGGGCTTGACCTCACCACTCTGAGATCATGACCTGAGCCAAGATCAAGAGTTGGACACTTAACTGACTGAGCCACAACAAAGCACCCTGAAATATATACATTTTAAGAAGTGCTACCAGGCAGCAAATCACTGGTATGTAGAAAATCTTAATTTTTCTGAACTTTGTTTTCACCATCTATAAAATGAGATAAAACCTACTTTTATAATGCTCCAGAAGGACTAAATAAACATTAAACTAAAATATACTACTATTATTCCAGGCTGTATGTGCAAGTAAATGTGTTAAAAATGCCCTAGACCACGTTAGCTAAGAAGGGCTGGAAGTTGACTATTGACCAACTTTCCCAACATCACTACCTTTTTCCTTAAGTGATTTTCTCTTACTGTGGCTGTAAACTGACCTTGATGTTTGTCCCCAAACAAAGCCATCTCCAGCCTGTGCCTCAGCAAGGATGCAGTGGTACAGAAGGGCAGGGGACGTGCTGCCACAGAGCAGAGAACACAAAAACCAAGGCATACTCGTCAGGAGGTCCCTAATTCACGCCTCTAAATATGTTTTGTCTAATGGAATAGCTTAGATCTTGTGATTTCCTTTAAAGATGTGTAATGGATATATGCCATGATGAGATCCCAAATTTAACTGGGCCACTACTGAAAAATCAGTAAAGCTTGGCTGGTGAGGCACAGGCTGCTCAGCTAGCCGGGTAACTGTGTGCCACTTACTTAACGCTCTGTACCTCAGCCTCTTCTTATGTAAAGTCGGGATAATCACAGGTCACAGGTCAACTATGCAGCTTAAATGTTATTTATAAAGCATTTAGAAGAACAATGCCTGCCACAAGTAAACAGTATCATTGTAATTAAAAATAACCAAAAAGCAGCTATCGATTTGGTAAACCAGATATTCTAAAATTTTTAGTCCTCTATCTGGAATGCATTGCCCCATCTTCACTTTATTACAACTTAGATCCAGGTTAGTCTTCCCCACTTTTCTTTACTAGTCTTCTCTTAGGACTTTTCCACTCTTGCTCCTGGATTTTAATATTTTATACCTGTAACACTCACCACGGTCTTGCTTGCGTTAGATATAGACGTCTGCATCTCTATCTTATGTGGTCTCCAACACAAGACTCCAGTGGACTGCTTCAGGATCATCTGGGCCCAGGAGACTTGTCAGTAGGCCTGGGGCTGACGTGGACATCTGACGCTTCTTAGCTCCTTAGGTGATCCAGCTGCAAAGCCAGGTCTCTGCAAGATTTTGTTTCCAGAGGGCAGGGGCAGAGTCCCAGCCACTTTTTTTTTAATGCCTTAAACTGGGACGGCACTTAGAACGTTTTTGAGAAGAAAGTTTTGTCCTTGTCTGAGGACTACACAGGCCTGGGGGCACTTCATGACTCTCAAGTGTGTATATGCAAGAAAAATGAAGGAACAAAAACCTAGTTGAGAAATTATTCTATCCCTTTCAGAAGCACAGATATCTGCCAGTGACAATACATACCCTTATGAATGGTTCCTGCCATTTTCGTTGCTCACGAGAATTTGTAAAGCTAAGGTTACAATTATAATCACTACTCTGGAAGCCGCTCCTCATTAAGCAATCATCATAAAGATGCCACCTTCAGTTGGACAGTGTTGAGCTTGCCAGGACTGTCACAACAAAGTACCACAGATTGGGTGACTTAACCAATAGAAATTAGTTTTCTCACAGTTCTGGAGACCAGAAGTCTGAGATCAAGGTATCAGCAGAGTTGTTTCCTCTGAGGCCTCTTTCCTTGTCTTACAGATGAGCGATCTTCACCCTGTGTCCAAATTTCCTCTTATTAGACCAGTCAGACAGATGAAGGAACTCATTTTTAACTCAATCAACTTCTTTGAAGACGTCATCTCCAAATATGCTCACATTCTGAGGTACTAGGGGTTAGAATTTCCACATATATGAATTGGGGGGGAACACAATTCAACTCCTAACAGACAATAATCACTTGTATACCTGAAGATAGGTCATTTTGCAGTGTTTGACCCTACGATGCAGCTCTGGTGATCAGATGCTGCAAGTTCACACACCTGATGACAGGCTGACAGCTTCTGGCTTGCTTATGTTCCTCAAGACAGTTGAAGGAGTGTTTACTAGGAGGTGTGTATATAGGCCAACGTGCTGAAAAGGCTGAAGGAGACTCTAACTCCTATTACCTCTTTGCCCTTTGATGTGGTGAGGACCTCAGCTCAGCACACACAAGGTTATGAACAACTCACCTTTTAAGGAAGGAAACACCAAGCATCATATACTAAACTACAAGAAAACTGCAAACTAGCTTCTAGGCTTGGCCCTGAAAACTCAAATAATGAGTCTTTTACTTGTATTAGTAAAACCTGGGGCTTCTTGGGTCACCTACAGACTTCTTAAGGCTAGAAATCTCTGCTGGGCTAATTTAAAACTGAAGACGATTAGCTAATACTGTTTACTGTATGTGGGGCACTGTGGTAGCCCTTTACATGTATTAACTAACATCAAACAGTATTATAAATGCGAACTCTTATTATTCTCTTTTTATAGTTAACAGAGGTATAAAGAGTACACAAAACTTGGCTAAGGATACAAACCATCATGCAATGAAGCCCAGATTGCAGACATTCAGCAGGGCTCCACAACTCATGTCCTGCCTCTCAGTGTGACTCTTTACCCAACAGACTGATCCCACAGCAGCAGATGAGGCCACCTGCAATAGGTACAGACGGCTGAGTAAACTCTTGGCAAAGGGGCAGTTACCAGCTGATTCATTTCCTGGGAATGACTTAAAATGTGCCATTTAAGTCTAAGAAGTCAAACATGGAAGAGACAGTTGTAAATAAGCAACAGGTACATTCTCAAACTGTTTCCTAGGCTTCCTGTTTTCCTACGAGGCTAACAATCGTGGATGGCATCTCAACTGGAGCTGGGAAATGAAGGCATTTAACCCAGCATGAGCTAGTGAGATGGAGGGAGAGAGGGAGCTGGTAGTTCAGCACCACCAGTTTCCTGGGACAGAGGTGGCCTGCCACCAGGATGCCTTTGGCAAAAGGCTCTTTGGAGCTGCCCCAGTCCCACCAGCGCCGTCTAACAGAGTATTCATGACCCAGTATCAGCAGCCAGCTCTAACCACCACCACCTCACCCAATCCCTCAACTGTACACCTACTGAAGTTCTCCAAGAAGGCAGCAGAGTAAAGGCACTCCCTTAGGGAGGACGAGGGCTGGAGATGAGAATGGGAAACACAGGAAGCATAGTTCATTTAACCACTGCTATGCAGAAATACATTACAATATTATCCCAAAGTTATGCTACTTAGAAAATACTTTCTCCACTTCTAACCATAGAAAACAAAACCAAGCTATACCTAATCTTTCCCTAAATGACTCATTCTTCTTCCACAAAATGAGATTACAAGGGGAAGCCTGTATTTTAAAAAAGGTTTTTATTTTAATCCTTCCTAGAGGAATACAGATTTGAATGAAATACATTCATTCCATAAATACATTAGCAGCAAAACCCTCCCACCAGAGTCCGCTCTACTCCAGCCCAGAGGCTGCACCTTAGAGCAGGAGCATGTTCCATCAACCTTCATCTCCAGGATGTGTCTGCTTCTTGCTGAAAGCAGGATATACATGTGAGATCAGGTGAAAGACCAGATGGATGGATGAATGAACTAAGCTGGGACCCTGAAAACACAACCACGTGGTGACCATCAAGCCTTCTATACCTTTGAAATCCGCGACACCCACCATGCTGAACTGATGAGATCCTTCACCAGAGACAACTGAGAAGGTCTAACCTTGCAAATGCACCAATGTGTTTGAAATCATTTGTCATTCCGAGTTGGCACCATTTTAATGGTGTCTTGTTCTTTCTCGCAGGATAAGCCAGATATAAAGGATCATTCCCTCCTTCCTGCCACGGTCCGAGGTACCACTCTGTCAGCTGAGTCCTCATGTGTTTGCTGTCAGGAGATAATCCAGCAGGCATTATTTGACTCACTACACCTCCAGCTCCCCTTTGTCTAGAGGCTAGAGGCTTTACTGGAGACAGAGAGAGACATGTCTAAACCTACACAGATCTCTAAGGAACTGTTAGTAACAGGTGTCTCAACCTGGCTTCCATCAAACCTAGTTTTTTTGGACAGTGGGCGATGTCTCTCCTTTTCTTTTCTCCAACATTGCCTGTTGCCTGGCTGGTCCTTTTTTATCTGCCCTCTAGGCTTCTGCTGAAATTTTGGGAAGCAAGATCTACCCTAAACTCCCAAGTAGCCAAGAGAGATTAAGGCAGGTGGTGCTTTAAACCTGTCAGCTGAAGTCAAAGCAACAAGCTTACACTGCTGTGTTCCAATCCATTCTGGGATGACTTAAGTCACAACAGTCTACATAAAACACACCAGAACCACAATCAGCAATCGGGATGACTGTGAGGCAGGGACCAAGTTTGGCATGCTACCACATCATAGGGCCAGGAGGAAAATGGAACAATGGAAGAATTTAAAATAAATCTGATTTGTCTGGGTGGAAGACAGCTTTGACTCAGGTATAAATGCATCACCTAGTTTATCCTGTAAATACGGAGCGGGCTTCAAAAGCTGACACTTTCCTCCCCATACACCACTTAAAAAGAGTTTACCTGCTCTCTTTTCCCAATCTGTTCTAAAGTGTTCTCATTAGGATACTGTTCTCTAAGTGCTTTATCCATTCCCATTCAGTCTTTGACTGTTGGCTGGAAGAAAATCAGAAACCATTTTATATAAAAACCACTGTAGTGGATAACTGGTTGTATATGTTTTTCCCTTTTGCGTTTTCCATCCAAAATAGTTGGCTTTTATTTATGTGCCGAGAGAGACTCATCTGCTGAATACACAGCACTGTTAATCCGACAGTCTTCTGTCCCCACAGAGTCTGCTAGTTCTTCCTCCTCTGAGTCGTCATCTTCTTCCTCCTCTTGTGCTGATGAGCTGGAGGTAGGACCTTTGCAGGTTTTCAGGTGGCGGGTGAGATGGTATTTGGTAAGATAAGCCTTTGTACATTTTTCACAGACATAATCCCGTTTTCCTTCGTGAGAATTGAGATGTTTCTTCAAGTGATTTGTTCTCAAGAACAGCTTATCACACTTGGGACACTTGATCTGGCGTTCTCTGAGAGGAACACAAGAAAAAACATTTGATTTGGGGTTACAAATGACAACTGAGGCACACACTTATTCTTCACAACCTCAGGTCTTTGTCAGAGGAGCTCTACCCATCTAGAATCAGACTTTTTTTTTTTTAAAGTAGGCTCCAGGCCCAGCATGGAGCCCAACGCCAGGGCTTGAACTCACGACCCTTGAGATCAAGACCTGAGCTGAAATCAAGAGTTGCATGCTCTACCAACTGAGCCAGCCAGGTGCCCCTCCAATGTGGTAGTATTAATATACATGCCCATCAACAGCCACTTGGGAGTTCCTGTTGCCCCACATTCTCAACAACTGGAAGATTCAAATTTGAACATTCATGCCATCTGGCCAATACATAATGAGATCTCACTATGGTATTAATGGTATCCCATATAACAAAAAATTACCCAGTTCAAAATGTCATGTGTCAAGGTTTGAGTAACCCTGGCTTAGACATTTTAGAGCTGGAAAAAAACCTAAAAAATCATGTAGACCAGGAATTTTTTTTTAACTCTTTTTTTGAGCAGCTGAACCCTACGTCTTAAAGGCTCAATATGCAAAACAAATAAAAGGAGATTAAAATCCTTGAAGAAGTGGTAGGATACAGTGAGAAGTTCTGAAGTCTGGCCTCCTTAGCATTTCTACCACCTTCTCCCAGCAGAAGAGGGCACTGAGGGAACCTGTGGAGCTACAGGATGTGGAAAACTAAGCCCCTGCCTTCACGGAGCTTATGTTCTAACAGAGGAGTTACATCATAAACAAAAAATATGTAACATCATATCAAATAGTAAAAAGTACTATGGAAAAAAAAATGAAGCCAGGTAAGAGTGATAGAGTTCTATTTTAGATAAGATAGTCAAGGAAGGCCATTCTGAGATGACAACATTTTTGAGCAAAAACCTGAATGCAGTGAGGGAGGAAGACAGGAAGATGTCTAGGGTGGAGGATGTCTAGGCACAGGCAGTTCAGGGCAAAGGTCCTGAGACGGGAGTGTGTTTAGTATGCTGGAGTCTCATGGGGGCCGGGGGGCAGCAATGTGGCTAAAGCAGAACATGAGGGGAAAAATAATAAAGACGAAGTGGGAGAAGCAGCCACATACCACTACCATATCATGAAGGGACTTCCACACTATGGTAAAAACCTTCTCACCCAAGTATGATGGGAAGCCATGGGGGAATTATGAGCAGAGACAAACACAGTCTGACTTATGTCTTAAATGGATCACTCCAGTTACTACGACAGAATACAGTGCCTGTATATGCATGTCTGGGTAGAAAAGGAGCAGAGAGGCTGGCTGGAAGACTACTGAGATGATCCAAACGAAAGATGCTGGCGGTCTGGACTAGATAAAGCTGAATGAAGAATGGAAGACTGAGCTGGTGAACACTGGGGGAAAATCAAGTTTGTGGGGGGTAATAGTAAGAGCTGAGTTTTGGGGGTGCCTGGGTTAAGTGTCTGCCTTCGGCTCAGGTCATGGTCCCAGGGTCCTGGGATCGAACCCCACCATCGGACTCCCTTCTCCGCAGGAAGCCTGCTTCTCCCTGTCCCTCTGCCCCTGCTTGTGTTCCCTCTCTCGCTGTCAAATAAATAAATAAAATCTTTAAAAAAAAAAAAAAAAAAAGGAGCTGAGTTTTGGATATACCAGGTTTGAGTTACCTTAGTGGACATCCAGAACTGAGAGATGTTGAGTGAATGGTTAGATATATAAGGCTGGAGATATAAATCATAAAAATGGTATCTAAAAAGCCATGGGACTAAGGAGATGACCTAGGTGGTAAGCGTCCCTGCTCCTGCTCTCAAGTTGCTCTTTCTGAGGAGGGTGCAAAGTCAGTCTCTGCCACATGCCTCACACTCTCCTCAAACTATGGGACAGAAACTCCTCCTGCATTTGGCTTTAGGACTGTAGCTAGTTTTTTTCTAAGCAGATAAACAAAATGAATTCCAATACTACTACAACCATTTTGAAATGTCTAAAGGTAAAAAATACAAACATCTAAAAATTTTACCAATGATCTCCACAGGAAATTTAGTGTCTCATTCAAAAATATTTTGAGTGAGGGCACCTGGGTGGCTCAGTTGGTTAAGCATTCGACTCTTGATTTTGGCTCAGGTCATGATCTCATGGTCATGGGATCAAGCCCTGCATGAGGCTCCATGTTCAGTGGGGAGTCTGCTTGAGATTCTCTCTCTTCTCTCTCTCCTCTACCCCTCTGTCCCTCCCCACCATGCCTGTGCACACACACACTCTCTCTCTGCTTCTCTAAAATAAATAAGTAAATCTTTAAAAAAACACTTTGAGTAGTGCTTAATTACGAATGACTTACAAATTAGGTTAAAGCTTGGATGGTCTAAAAACTTTTTATCCCATGGAAGTTTGGCAAAAAGGGTTATTATGTTTCATCATTGTGACAGAGAGTTCAGATCCTCACTTAAGAGAATTGTTTTCATTGGTGAATACCTGATTAAGCCAAGTCTCAAACCCAGTGGAGACAAACAGTTATACCACTAACCTCAAAATAATTTATATTGCATTATGCTGTGAAATGGCTACAGAAAAAGCAAATGCAGAGAAAGTCAAGGTCAAGGAAGAAAATAACTCCATTTAGTAATAATAATAAGCACAGAACATGGGGCGCCTGGGTGGCTCAGTCGGTTAAGCGTCTGCCTTCGGCTCAGGTCATGATCCCAGGGTCCTGGGATCGAGCCCCGCATCGGGCTCCCTGCTCGGCGGGAAGCCTGCTTCTTCCTCTCCACTTCCCCTGCTTGTGTTCCCTCTCTCACTGTCTCTCTCTCTGACAAATAAATAAATAAAATCTTTAAAAAAAATAAATAAATAAGCACAGAACAGTTCATATCCGGAACACTGTCTTCACTTCTGGGTAACAAATCTGAAACCAGGTGATAAGAGGGAAAGCTGCAGAAATTAGGGACATTAAGCCTGATGAAAAGAAGGCTTAAAGGGAACATGACAGCAATCATAAGTACAAAGGAGTTTAAAGATATATTAAACCTACATGTATCATTCCAGAGGCAGGTGTGTATAGAGTGAATGGAGAGAGGCTGACATAAGCTGATTCAAGCAAAACTTTTCCTGAAAACTAAATAAATCAGTTGTGTGGTATTCTAGAACAAACCATAGTATCACTTGCCAGAGACACTGTGGAAAGAAGCCTTTCATTTGGATGAACTCAGTAGCTCTCAACACTGGCTGGACATCAGAGTCACTTGGCGAGCCTTTAAAAATTACCAAGGCCAGGGCTCTACCCCTTACCAGCTAAATTAGAATCCCTGGAGGTAGGACCCTGGCACCAACTGTTTTTCACATTTTCCTAGTGATTATTATGAGCAGTGCTATAGGTTGAATGCTTGTGTGCCCTATCCTCCAATAAATTCATTTGTTGTAGACCTAAACCACAAGGTTATGGTATTTGGAGATGGAACCTATGGGAGGTAATCGGATTTAGATGAGGTCATGAAGATTGGACCCCCCATAATGGGTAAGTGTCAGAAGAAAAGGCAGACAGACCAGAGCTCATCTGCTCTCCCCCACCCCATGTGGGGACACAGCAGGAAGATAGCTATCTACAAGCCAGGAAGAAGGTTCTCAGGAGAACCCAACCATTCTAGCACCCCGACTTTGGATTTCCAGTCTCTAGAAGGTATTTTGTTACGGCAGCTCAAGCTGACTAGCATAAGCAGCTGGACTAAATGATCTGAGAAATCTCTTTCAGCTCTAACGATGTATAATTCTATATAGTATTTGATAATTCGCATGTCTAATTTCTAAAATTTCACACTAATAATGAAACTACTTCATGAAGACTTTGTTTTTTAAAAAGTCATTCTGAGAATTACAAATGTAGATCCAAACTTCTTGGATGTTTTAGTGTTTCAGGTTGCATTTTCAAAAAGATTTATTTACTTACTTATTTGACATGGGGGGAGGGCATACGTGAGCAGGGGGAGGGGCTGAGGGAGAGTGAGAAGCAGAGAAGCAGACTCCCCACTGAGAGCGGAGCTGCACATGAGGCTTGATCCCACGACCCATGAGATCATCATCTGAGTCGAAACCCAGAGTCTGACCCTCAACCAACTGAGCCACCCAGATACCCCTCAGGTTGCACTTGATTAGGAATCAGACAAAAGAGCTAATACAAAAGCAAAGTACCTAACTAAACCTTACAATAAGAATATCAAGTTTCGGGGCACCTGGGTGGCTCAGTCGGTTACACATCTTTCGGCTCAAGTCGTGATCTCAGGGTCCTGGGATCGAGCCCATGTCAGGATCTCTGCTCAATGGGGAACCTGCTTCTCCCTCTCCCTCTGCCACTTCCCCTGCTTGTGCCCCCTCTGTCTCAAATAAATATTTTTAAAAATCTTAAAAAAAAAGAATTATCAAGTTTCCATTGAACATGACTTCCTAAACGGTACCTCCATAACATAAGCTAATGTTTTCTCCCTCTTCTAACATTTACTAAAAGCTCAGGGCCACAAAATCTATTCTTTTTTTTTTTTTTTTAAGATTTTATTTATTTATCTGACAGAGATAGTGAGACAGAGAACACAAGAAGGGAGAGTGGGAGAGGGAGAAGCAGGCTTCCTGTGGAGCAGGGAGCCCAATGCAGGGCCCTGGGATCATGACCTGAGCCGAAGGCAGACGCTTAATGGCTGAGCCAGCCAGGCGCCCCCACAGAATCTATTCTTTTCTCTTTACCACTACCGTTAACTAACACAACCCAGACATTTAATTACACTTGGATTCATGCAATAAATTCTTAATGGGTCGAGCAATATTTGATCTTCTCCTTCAATCATCCTGTCCTACTGCCAGAGTAATCTTTACAAAATGGACATCTCACCATGACATCCTTTTCCTTAAAGTCCTTCAACATTTATACAAGAGTGTGAATACACTTAACATTACTGAACAGTATACTTAAAAAATGGTTAAGATGGTGAGGCTCCTGGGTGGCTCCGTCAGTTTAAGCATCCGACTCTTGATTTCATCTCAGGTCATGATTTTAGGGTTGTGAGATCGAGCCCTGTGTTGGGCTCTGCACTGGGCAGGGGGCCTGCTTGAGAGTCTCTCTTTGCCCCTTCCCCGTCTACCTCCCCACTCTAAAAAAAATAAAATAAAATTTAAAAACGGTTAAGACGGTAACTTTTACGTTACGTGTTTTTTTTTACTGTAATTAAAACACACACCCAGCATAGTGCCTGCTACATGGGGACGTAAAATCCTTCAGTGGCTTCCCATTATTTCCAGAAAGAAATTTAATTTTCCTAGTTGGATAAAAGGTTCATGACTTCATTGCCGCCTCTCTCTCCATCATTCTCACATGCACACTACGCTCTAACTGTAAAGAACCACTTGTGTTCCACAGTCCTTGTATCTGTGTTTCTAAATATGTCTAGAGTACTATTCCCACCCCTTTACCCTTCTTTGCCTCCCTGAATAATTCTAATTCATCTTCTTTAATACTTAGCTCAGACTACCAGGAAGCTTTTCCAGGACACCCTGGCCGGGTCTGTGACCCCTTTCCACAGCCTCTCAGGATCCAATGTTTACTCTAACCGCAATGTGGTATGATCATGCTTTACTGTTCTGCCTCTCTTATTGGACTCTAAGCTCTTTAAAGATAAGGTCTATGTCTTTCACCTCTGTATTTTCACCACTTGGCATAATGGTGGGCATCGAGGAGGTACTTAAAAAACATCTGTTAAATTAAATGAGATTATGGGTTGAAAAAAGTAAATACAGAGAGAAGTGAAAAATAAGATGAAGCAGGGGCACCTGGATGGCTCAGGTGGTTAAGCGTCTGCCTTCAGCTCAGGTCATGATCCCAGGGTCCTGGGATCGAGTCCCATATTGGGCTCCTGGCTCAGCGGGGAGCCTGCTTCTCCTTCTCCCTCTCCCTCTGCCTCTCCCCCTGCTCATGCTCTCTATCTCTGTATCTTAAATGAATAAATAAAATCTTAAAAAGAAAAATGAAACAAACTAAGTGAAATCTTCCAGGATAAAACCAAAACTTAGATTTCCAACCTTTGCTTGGTGAGGTGAACACAGGAAGCAGCTACCAAGGTAGAAGACAATGAGTCAGCACTTGAAAACACTCAAGTTCACCACCTAAAGAGCATGTGGGGTGTGGGGTAACTTACTGTGTGTGGATGAGCACGTGCTGCTTGAGGTCCTGCCTCCGCATAAACAACTTGTCACAGTAATCACACTTCAGATTCTTCTCGCCCGTGTGGATTACCATGTGCGACTCTAGGTGAGCCTTCTGGGTGAAAGACTTGTCACACAAAGTACATCTGTAGTTCTTCTGACCTGCACATTAACCCAAATTGCCACACTGTGAATAAAATAATCACTAGCATTCTCGAGATGAATAGACACAGGTATGGGTATGTGGCAGAGGCAGGAATGAAACAGAACTGATAACTGGAACATCAGCTTCTAGGGCTATTTACCTAGAACCAGTCAGAGAAAATGAATTTATAATCTGCAACAAAGGCCAGTGAAGCTAATAAATCTGACCTCCTTCCAGGACCACTTACCAAAATGTCTATACATATTTTTTTACTGTTTGTAGCTGACACATGATATGAAATCTGAAAAGACATTACTTATAATCCTAGCAACCAACCTAACCCCATTATGTTTAAAAGACCTCATGAAGGGCGCCTGGGTGGCTCAGTTGTTAAGCATCTGCCTTCGGCTCAGGTCATGATCCCAGGGTCCTGGGATCGAGTCCCACATCAGGCTCCCTGCTCGGCGGGAAGCCTGCTTCTCCCTCTCCCACTCCCCCTGCTTGTGTTCCTGCTCTATCTCTCTGTCAAATAAATAAATAAAAATCTTTAAAAAAAAAAAAAAGACCTCATGAACTGGGGAGCCTGGGTGGCTCAGTCATTAAGCGTCTGCCTTCAGCTCAGGTCATGATCCCAGAGTCCTGGGATCAAGCCCTGCATTGGGCTCCCTGCTCCGCGGGAAGCCTGCTTCTCCCTCTCCCACTCCCCCTGCTTGTGTTCCCTCTCTCGCTGTGTCTCTGTCAAATAAATAAAATCTTTAAAAAAATAAAAAATAAAAAATACATGCTAAAAGAAAGGGGTTGGCTTGTATGGAGTTTAGTAAATGGAAACTCAAAAAAACAAAATTTGACAGAACTGGGCAATATTCATAGGAAGAAAACTGGCTCTGGCCAGTGACTAGGAATGAGAGGCTCAGAGTGTTTCTATAGAATTCCCTTTGCTTTCAGTCCAAACACAGGCATCAACTTCCAGATGAAGTCCATTTTCCCAGTCACCTTCAAACTATGGTTGGGGCATTTGGAATGTGAAACATTGTAATAACAGGAGCTAACACTCTCTGAGGAAGCGCAATTATCCCACCAAGATTTATCACCCAATGAAGTCCTGCTGTCAGCCAGACTTTCACATCTTAACTCCACCTACAAGACTAGCTAGCTGCAATTGACTACTGCAGTTTCTAATTGTTGCGAAATTCCATTTTGATGGTCCAGTACAACTTACCTGTATGTATCTTGAGGTGGGTCCGTAGGTTGCTGGGATCACTAAAAGCCTTGCTACAGAAATCACACTTGTGGGGCTTCATACCCATGTGACCCATAAAGTGGACATGAAGTTTGGAAGGAGAGATAAAAGCCTGGGGGCACATTGAGCACTTCCACTTCCTTTCTTTGCTGTGGCTTGGCCCATGGCTGCTGCTGTGGCCCTGGCTATGAAGATGGTTATGGATGTGGCTGGTAAGGTGAGCTTTGAACTCTGTATAGGAATTGCACTCCTTGCCACAGTTACAGAGGTGCACATCTGGGTGTTCGGGAACACCTTCAAAAAAAAAATTACTCAATGTCTCCTCGTACTTAAATTTTAAAAATTCATTCTTGATATTAATGTTGCTTACAATTCTCTATTCTACCAAAATTTCCATCTTGCCCACTCCCTGTAAAACTAAAATGTCTTGTTTAATATTCTATTCCCAGCATCTCACATAGTGTGCCAGGCACAAAGGAAGCATTTGTAAATACTGGATTTTAATACATCTTTCCTAACCAAAAAACTTTTGTTAAAAAAGTGTAGTATAAACTCTTAAACATCGCTTGTCATCATGACACAGTGCAAAGAAAAAGACTATGAAGTTTAAATCAATTAAAGGATCTTTCCTTTTTTTTATGAACTTAAATTACAATGGTACTGGCTCAAAAAAGCAGCCTCAGGAACTTCAAATACTCCAAATCAAAATCTTAACGCAGAAGTTCCTTTCATAAGAATACTGCTTGATCGATAACATTCAGCTTGTGAAGAGCCTCACAGATTTTAACACTTCTAACATAGGCGTTAATACCCTGCTTTTATATATACAAATGTATGTGATTTGCTTCAGCTAACATATAAATCATTACCAAAACTACTTCTGGTCCTTGGTGTTTTTACTATGCTAGATTCAGGAGAAACAAGTCTTATAGTAACTTACCAATCTGCTGAGCATAATCCCGGCTATAATAAAAAAGCAGTTCATTTTCAGGAGGGATATCTTGTGAGGTGCAGAAATAGATTTTTCCATCATGGGGATAAGCCACCAAATTCTGCTCTTCCCGGTTCCTAAGTTATCACATTTAATAGATCAAGCATATTAATTTTGAAATATATACTAAACATATCCTATCCCTAAGCAAAATTCTACATGAAAACTTAGAACTATTTTCTTTGGGTCATTTTTCTAATTCCCTATCCTATTAGGAGGGACATAGAAAGAGAATTCTTACTTCTGTACATCAGCTGATTGCCCTTTATAATAGTCAGAAACACTAGAGAGTTTATCACAGGAAGTAAGAAAATTAAATAAAATTAAGTTTTAAAAAAGCAATAGGACAAAGACACAGAGATAGACAGCTGAATAAGAATTAACTACAACAACAGCCTGAGGGTTGACTAACAGCGGATATAAAGAGCAGGTACCCACTTGCAAATTCAATAACTGTACCATTCCTTATTGTGCTGGTAGGTTGAATAAAATTATTTATTTAAAAAAAGGATATAGCTTCTTCTCTTTTGATTTATAATCACCTAATTAGTCAACAACTACTAGAGTGAAGAAGGTAAAAAGCCTTAGGCCTCAACATATGTTTAGACATCAGTATAATCCGGAATTTTTGGCTCTTCCCTATTTTATGCAACGCTTCCTATTGAAAAACATCCAAATCTTAACTATGTCTTCACCCAAGACTACTCTTACCTGGCTTTGCGCACAAACATCATCCAATTACATTCATTTTCATCAGTTGTAATGATGCAGAATTCTAGGACACCATTGTGGTATATCTGTCAACAGAAGGCAAACATACATGTCAAATGAACAGACAGGCAATACAAAGTGCTACTGAATTTAAGCTAACCAACAGTCTACTCTGCAGTAGGCCTCTGCTTCCCTAGTCAGCGTGGAACTCCACAGTTACCTTCTCACACTTTTGTCTTTTCGCCCAGGCCCATTTCCAGCAATGTAATAAAGACTACTGGAGACAGACAGTTAGTGCTCAAGGTATAGAATGACCTTGCTCTTCATTATTCACATTTTGGCTTGACTGGAAAAAACAAACAAAAACCTACCACATGGTGACAAGGAGTGACTACACAGACATTAAGGTCACAGAACCATCTCTTCTCAGTCTTTTTCCAATGGACCTAGCGTTCTTCTGTATTCTTTTTGGATACCAAAATGCATGTCCTCAATGCTGGCAGCACCTTACCTTTCCAATGTTCACAAGACCCACTTTCCTCTCACTTCAATTTTGCAGGCATCATTCCCAATCTATTGACTACAGTGAACCTATATAAACATGTTAAAGGAATAGCTGTTTATGACAAAACCTTGCATTTCCAGGATTCCCATTAGAAAACGAGAGAAATGATCCGGGGCACCTGGGTGGCTCAGTCAGTCAAGCGTCTGCTTTTGGCTCAAGTCATGATCCCAGGGTCCTGGGACTGAGCCCCGCATCCGGCTCCCTGCTCAGCGGGGAGTCTGCTTCTCCCTCTCCTTCTGCCTCGCCCCCCTGCTTATGCTTACTTGCTCTTTCTCTCTCAAAAATAAATAAAATCTTAAAAAAAGAAAAAAAAGAAAAAAGAAAACTAGAGAAATTATCTTAGCTTCCAATCCCAGAACTGTTTCCCAAGCTAACTATTTGAAGAATGTTTTGGTTGATTACAAAATAAGACTTTCATCATATAAACAAAGTCCATGTATGTCCTCAGCTGCCTCAAGTAATTTAAATGAAGAATCACTGGATTATCTAACAAAAGGAAGACTAAAAACAGTTTATTTTCTAAATTCCATAGCTGGTGTTTTGCTAAATATTATAATTTGGCTACAAAGAACAGAAAGGATGGAATATTAAATAAATGACAGGTGAATGGCACCATACGAGTCTTGGCCAATTTTGTTTTACATCACTTTTAACTACCTCACTATAGTAAAAACATTCGGAAACCACAGAAAAGTTTCATGAACACTGACCTTCCAGATATGGTTGACTGCCTTGTCTGTCCATTCTGCTACTTCCATGGAATGGCTCTGTTGGCCAATGAGAGGCCCAAAGCAAGTCCGCACAGGAATGGTTTCTCCAGTCCACACACCTGTCAGTGAAAAGATATTAACTGCCCAATCAATGGTTTAAGCATCTAACAGGATACACAAGAGAGAGTGGCTTAGCTTCAGTGAACCTAAGAACTACGGATATTCCAGCACTCCTGTGAGGTAGCTAAGTATTTTGTGTTCTATCCTATAAATATGAAAAATGTAATGAGATTAAATGGGGCTCAGAAGAAACATGCAGAATAAGCAGTATCAGAAATCCCTAAACCTGGTCTTATACATAAGGAACCAAACCAAGTCCCTCCAAGTGTTATCTTGGAATACATAAAAAAGACTAGAGAACATTACCCAATTATAAAAATATAAAGCAATTACTACAAGATAAATCAAACTTATAAAACCATCTGTGCTTAAAGCACTGCTCCATATTATCGAAGCTGTTTTAACGTTTTCAACTGACTCATACCCAAACTACAGCTGAAAAAATAATGAACCTAGACTGATATTTTCAAAGAAATGGCACAGTAATTCAGAAACCATTTTTTTTTTTTTAAAGATTTTATTTATTTATTTGAGAGAGAGAGAGCATGAGGGGGGGAAGGTCAGAGGGAGAAGCAGACTCCTCGCTGAGCAAGGAGCCCGATGTGGGACTCGATCCCGGGACTCCAGGATCATGACCTGAGCCGAAGGCAGTCGCTTAACCAACTGAGCCACCCAGGCGCCCTCAGAAACCATTTTAAATCCAAATATGGGTAACCAAACTCTGGCAGTCTATATTTCTTATTCCTTTTTCCTAAGGAGTATTAAACAATTTATGAACATTCGATGTAACTATCTTTTGTGACAAAAGTTTATCAGTGATGAATTTTCCATGTTTTATAAAAGAAATTTAAGTTTCAAGAAATGCTTTGTCATCATTGTTAGAGAATGATACAGCCAAGAATAAAAGTCTTCAGACTCAGGCCACGATTCTTTCCTTTATACAATTCTGATTCTAAGAAAGGGGAACTTTCTCAAGAAAGTTTCAACTTGATTTATTGCTATCACTGGACAAATGTTCCTAGAAGGATAAATCTTAAGCTGTAAATTGACTTCTGAATCAACCAAATAATGACTATATTATACATATCCACTTTTACAACTCTATCCTACAAAGGAAGAGAACTGACAGGCTTTTATGGTTCCAAGGTTCTTACCAACTTCTGCTCCCACAACTGACTGGCGGAGAACAAGCTGCTTTGGGAGAGAAAGCCTCGCTCTGCTCTCTATTGGAGTGTCAGGAACAAAAGTCACTGGTCCGTGATCGGGGCAGTCTGAGGGATAGGCTCGGTCACAGAGAGTGCACCCTATGGATAGGAAGTTTGAGAGAAACAAATGGGGTTAGTTCAAGCAGCCTGAAGTACCACCTGCTTTCTTATTTAAATGCTAATTACTAAAGTATAACCAGTAAGAAGCAAAATTCTAGTAAAAAAGACGCCTGGGTGGCTCAGTTGGTTAAGCGTCTGCATTAAGCTCAGGTCATGATCCTGCCCCACATGGGGCTCCGTGCTCAGCCGGGAGTCTGCCTCTCCCTCTCCCTCTGCTCCTCCCCCTGCTTGTTCTCTCTCAAATAAATAAATAAAATCTTTAAAAAAATACTCTGATCAAAGAATCACTTTTTTTTTTTTAATAGATTTTATTTATTCATTTGAGACACAGAGACACACAGAGAGAGAGAAAGCATGAGCAGGGGGAGAGGCAGAAGGAGAGGGAGAAGCAGGCTCCCCGCTGAGCCAGGAGTCCGATGTGGGGATAGATCCCAGGACCCTGGGATCATGACCTAAGCTGAAGGCAGACGCTTAACCATCTGAGCCACCCAGGCGCCCCAAAGAATCACTTTCTTACACTAAGATACATATCCCACTCTGACATCTCTCTCCAGTAAGATTTTTTTTTTTTAATCTCACAGGACAATTTTACTATTCAGTCCATAGACACTGATCAAAAAGTAACACTAAATTAATTCAAGAATAAAGTACATTGTTTCCTAAAGTAAATACATAATACCTTTAGATATTGTATCTAAAGTCCCAAGATTCCAATTCTACCAAACTGTATGAGGAAACGGGAGTTGAAATGCCATCACGCAAAGCCAAAACAGAGATGACAATATAGTTCAACAGAGGCAGAGACAGCTGCACCACTGTTCGCTTTTGCTTCACTATAAACAAACCGGTCACCCAGGTTTTGATGAGATTCTTAAGACAAAAAAAATTTGGCAAAAAAGTGCTCTTAGGGACAATAGGTAGAATCATGTGCTTGCAGACACGTTTGCTTAAAATTCTTAATTTCTTACTGTTCATATGTTCTTTCTGCATTGTCAGAAAGGGTGCTGCCTTTATATATTGCTCTCTGTGGTTACTGTAACTTCACTTTTACAAGCTCATGAGTGTCGTTCTCATAAATCTTGTGCTCTATTTCTGTTAAGGAATAGTACACATGACTATCAGTCAATGATTATGCTCAAACCTTCCAAATTCGTCCTCAAAATAGTTGGGAGTACATCAACTGCAGAACCACAGCCATCTAAGTGGTTTTTTTCCCTAAGCAATCATTAAACATTTCTCCTTAAATGACATAAAATAGCAGTTAAGTTTTCGTATTTAGGCAAAGCAGAAATAATATCTTACTTCAACTACTACTTAACTAAAAATTCTTTGAAGATCAGATTAGAGATCCCCTACACTTGGTGAGAACTCATTCTCCAATGCTTTTTTTTTTTTTTTTTAAAGATTTTATTTATTTATTTGCGAGAGAGAATGAGAGACAGAGAGCACGAGAGGGAGGAGGGTCAGAGGGAGAAGCAGACTCCCCGCCGAGCAGGGAGCCCGATGCGGGACTCGATCCCGGGACTCCAGGATCATGACCTGAGCCGAAAGCAGTCGCTTAACCGACTGAGCCACCCAGGCGCCCTCCAATGCTTTTTTTTTTTTAATTTTATTTATTTATCTGAGAGAGAGAATAGGAGACAGAGAGCATGAGAGGGGGAGGGTCAGAGGGAGAAGCAGACTCCCCGCTGAGCAGGGAACTCGATGTGGGACTCGATCCCAGGACTCCAGAATCATGACCTGAGCCGAAGGCAGTTGCTTAACCAACTGAGCCACCCAGGCGCCCAATTCTCCAATGCTCTTAATAACAAACCATGCTAAATCTCCAAAGGAGATTCAGATTCCATACTGCCAAAAATGCTTAGCGGTTTCTCCAAAAATACACAAATGGCCAATGAGAACATGTAGAGGTTCAACATCCTTGTCACCTGGGAAATGCAAATTTAAACCACCATGAGATGCTACTTCACACCCACTCCATAGCCGGTAAGACGGCTATAATAGAAAATGTTCGGAAGATGTGGAGAAACTGGAACACTCACACACTGATGCTGGGAATTCAAAATGATGCAACCACTTCAGAAAAGCAGTTCCTCAAGAAGTTAAACACAGGAGCAATTCCACTCCGAAATATATATCCAAGAGACTTAAAAACATGTTCACACAAAAACTTGTACATGAATGTTCATAGCGGCATTATTCCTAATAGCCAACAGGAGAAACAACCAAATGTTCATGAATGAAAGGTGGATAAACAAAATGTGGTACAGCCACACACAGGGTAGTATTCAATCCTAAAGAGGAATGAAGTACTAACACCTGCTACAACATGAATGAGCCAGGACAACATTATGCTAAGGTAAAGAAGACACAGAAAGCCACATGTGGTATGCTTCCATTATATGAAGTGTCCAGAAGAGGTGAATCTACAGAAAGTAGATTAGGGTTACCTGAGGATGGTTGTGGGGAGGGAGGGGGTTAGAAGGGCGGGAATGATGAGAGACTGCTAGTGGGGTATCTTTATGGGGTGATAAAAACATTTTGGAGTTAGATAGTGGTGCTGCTTGCAACAACCTTGTCAATATACTAAAAACTCCTAAATTGTACACTTTAAAATGTATATGTGAATTGTTTCATTTTTTAAATTTTTTTTTAAGATTTTATTTATTTGAGAGAAACAGAGAGAAAGAGCATGAGCAGAGACAGGGAGAAGCAGACTCCCCGCTGAGCAGGGAGCCCAATGCAGGACTCGATCCCAGGACCCTGAGATCATGACCTGAGCTGAAGGCAGACGTTTAACCAACTGAGCCACCGAGGCACCCCAACATATCTCATTTTTTAAAAAACACACATAGGAGCAAGAGGTTCCACATGCCCACTTAAAATAGGATCAACAGACTTTAGGCCACCTCTTCTGCTAAGTTAATGAGGCTACATTAATCACATTCCTAAATTAAAATATTTTAAAATTTTAACTTTCAGATTTCAAAAGATTAACATAAAAGTTCTCCTCACTGCTTGGCTTCTGAGGCACCAGAAGCTCTGGCCTACTTTTCTGACCCTCCTGTTCAGTCTACTTTGGAAGCTCTTCCGCTACTACTGTGTCTTAGCATCCCTAGCCTCTTTTTTTTTTTTTTTTTTAAAGATTTTATTTATTTATTTGAGACAGAGAGAATGAGAGACAGAGAGCATGAGAGGGAGGAGGGTCAGAGGGAGAAGCAGACTCCCTGCCAAGCAGGGAGCCCGATGCGGGACTCGATCCCGGGACTCCAGGATCATGACCTGAGCCGAAGGCAGTCGCTTAACCAACTGAGCCACCCAGGCGCCCCATCCCTAGCCTCTTACATTCCACTCTCACTAGGAGATAATTTCACCCCACTTCCATGGCTATGATTAATGTTTTAATGCTCAGGATCCCTGAATATTTGCAGACAGATCTCTGTGCTCCAGATTAAAATTCTCATTAAACATCTCTCCTGTGTATTTTATAGACACTGAAATCAACATGTCTGAAACCAGACTCACCATCACTCCTCAAAAACAAACAAACGGCAGTCCTCCTCCACCATTCATTATCCGAAAGTGTGGTACCACTATCCACCTAGTTTCCCATGCCAGAAACCAAGGATATCTCCTTAACCCTTCCCTCCCCCAACTTCAACCCACTGGCAAGCTCTACTAAGTTCTCTGTAAATATTCCCCACTTTCCTCATCATCATTACCTCTACTCTAGGTTAGAAAATCACCTTCCACTTAAATTATGGCATCTACTTGCCTCACACTGCAAAGAGCCCCATCCCAAACCTCACTCCTTAAGACCCTTGACTGGTCTTAGAAGACCCTCTGTGTTCTGGCTCCTACTTCTTTCTCATCACCCCCATATTATACTTCAGCAATTCTGAACCACACAAAATTCTTTTAGTTCTAGGCACTTACGGGTGCCAACTCCTGTCTGGGACACTGTTCTTCCTGATACTCAGCTGACAACATCTTTTTTGTCCTTCAGGTCTGTGCTAACATATGCACTGCCTCCCCTGGTAAGTCTTCCCATATTCCTTCCATGGTCTGGTTAGATGCTCCCCCTCCGGCTCTTTTAGACTTTGCACTTAATCCCATCTTCCCACTTATCATACTATATTGCAACAGCTTGTTTACCTGCCTATGCTTCCCATCAGACTATAAGCTCTTTAAAGGCATGTGTCCTCTCCTGCAGACTATTTTCTACCCTGCATCTAGCACAGAGGCTGGCATAGAGTAGGCACTCAACACGTTGCTTGAATGAAGCATGTAGTGACACCAACAAATCAACAGTTTTTATATTGCTTTTTGTTATTGTTGCCCCATAAAAAGAACTTTTACATGCCCAACTACACTAATTTATATGCATTCTGAGCAAAAATAAAAACTGCATTTGTATCTTCCTACATTTTTCCATTGGGATAAAAAAAATACACATGATCTAATAAATCTGTCTTATGTTGAAAAAGCACATGGCATGACACACAGAACACCTCACTGAAGTTTACTTCTATAATGACTCTATCTCTGAAACCCAGGGAAATATCTCGAATACCATTGGGCTGACCTTATGTGTAAAACACAGAAAGAAACGACTAGTTTCCTTACTTCAGAACCCTGTAAGAACCAACAAAATGTCCGTATGTCATCTGGCTTACTTGAGGAAAAGGCACATTAGCATGAAGGACAACACACAAAGAAAAATCCCACAGCCTAGTTTCTGTCTGTACTCCCTTAACGCCGGACTTCGTGACTATATCTGTTAGAGATGGTGGCCCTAGCTAGCAATACTCCCAACAGAAAAAGGCTGGGCACACTCACAAACGGTGAACAAAGCCGCCATGTTTTCCTTGTTTGAATCGGAGTCTTCCATTTGCAGTGCAGGCGGCACAAAAGAAAGGCTGTCTGAAGACACATCTACATGACCTGTCCCCAGAGCGACCTCCTGGGTGATAGAGGAGACAGCCACAGGCTCTAGGCTTAGGCCAACTTCATGGAGGGAAACAGATTCTAGGGAGGCGAGGTTGTGTGAGGTAGAGAGTGCCACGCTTACGGAGTTGGTGCTCATGGCCACGGGGTGAATGGAGTCACTGAGGGCACTGTCAGACATCCCGTTGACCCGACTTGCAATGTGGTCTGTCTCCATGACCACAGGGAGCTCCAGGCCATTCCCGTGAATGGGTATCACACCACCATGTCCTACAGTGTCTGCTGCAAGGTTGTTGCTCACAGAATCCACAGACAGAGGTTCATGACTTCTGGAGCCATTTGGGATTTGGGAATGCTCGCCTGCAACACCGTCCATTGTAAGTTCTTCTGCCATTCCATCTGTAGAGATTGGGCTGGCAACCCTAGAGACGTTCTCCATAGTGATTGTTGTGTCCAAGGCCACCTCATGGCCATCACTGGGGTGAAGACTTTGGGCACCATGGGTGTTCACAGAGCGAGAGTCTATTGAAACAATGCCTGGTTCTAATCCAACATTTCCACTGGACTGATAGGGATCTAGAGCTGAAGCATTATTGGCAATAGATAATGCCGTATTACCATCAACATTTAGAGAGTTAGGGTGGATATACTGAGGAGGTGGTCTGTCAGCTAAATAAGATAAAATGCCTGAGAAAAGGAAAAGATGAGATATCAGAGACTTTTTAGTACATCGTTAAATATAAGGAATTCCAAAGGCTAGAAACTATATTCCTTACAAATATAACTAAATTAATCTCTTACCTACTTCTTTGGTTTAACTGATATATATACTTTATAAAAATAGCAACATAAGTAGACCATAAAATAATCTTCTACCTCCTTATTTGGTTAAATTGATATATATACTTTATAAATAGCAACACACATATACCATAATTCAGTTTTCCCTGTGAAACTGAGAAACTGTAAAAGAGTAGCTATGTTCCTTTGAAGTCACTGGAAATTAAACATTTAAATGATATTAACATATACATAGTTGGAATTCCTGAGACCCAAGATGCTGAAATTTGTTCTATAAAAGTTAAAAGGTAAAATGATTTAAATGTAGATCTTCCACATGAAAAATTTAATTAAGAAAATTTAAATATAACTAAGTTTTAATTATTAAACTGTCACAGCACTTTGGTTGTATTCAAAACCAAAGTCACAACTGAATCTGCTTTATTAAGAAATATTTGAATACACATGCTTATAAGGATGTGCTGAAATGGCACTTGCTGCATTGCCAGTGGGAGTGTAAATTACTAAAACTTCTTTGGAAAGTATATACATTAAGAACCCCAAAAGTATTCATATGCTCTTGCACAAGAAATTCCACTTAGGATAATCTTCCCTAAATGCATTTTACAGATATTATATACAAAGTCATTCCTGTAACAGTAACAAGAACCTAGAAAAACCAAACTGTCCAACAATAAAGATTGATATATAAATAAACCATGGAATATTCATTCAGTAGACTGTAATACAGCATTAAAAAGAATAATTATGAACACCATGCAGCAGTTACAGAAAATAACTACTTAAAAATACAGAAAAATACAAAGCAGAAAAAAGTGAAGATACACAATCATATAGACAGTATAGTCTTAATTATGAAAAATAGTAAAAATTCTATACCCCAAGATAAAAGGCAGGAAGGAAGTACACCAAAAAGATGGATGATGGGACTATGAGTGGTTCTATTTGCTAAATTTTGTAAAATAAATACACACTTAGAATAAAAAAATCATTAAACTTAAAAAAAAAAACCTTTAATTTATAGTAAACAATGCCACTACTAGCAGGACATGTGGTTGACAAGAATTACAACTACAGAATTATAAAAATTGAACCAAGGAAATACTGGAGGAAAAAGGAGAAAAACTGTTTATGTGCCATTAAGAAATTAAGCCTAGTCAAACTGCTATATTAATAGTGTTATCTGTACATTCTAAGAGGAAAGGTACAAAAATATATATATTTTTTTCCCACCTAGAGATTAAGATCCAAAACTGACAAACAGAAAAAAGTGTTATTCAAGTTTTCAAGTAGGGAGGTTAAGAGGAGGCCCTATTCTTTCTTCTAATGTCCCAAATAACCATAATACTTACCAGGTAGAATGGTTCTGAAGTAACTGCTCTCCAGGTGGGGGTAAGGTGGTGGAGGTAGGGTGTAGTTTCTTTCGGGCAACCCGCACATCACCCCTCGATCCCCAATACCCATTGGGAGCATCAGAGACAAAGCAGAAGGCAAAGAGCTCAGGGAGGGACCCAGGTTTGGAATTGCCACTGGCAGGCCTACAAAAAAAATGGTTTTTTTTCCTCAATTAAAAGAAAGTAAGTACTTAAAAACTCTCACTATAATCACTAGCTAAGCTCTCAGGAAGGTTTCTGCATATGGGGAAAAAAAAATCTCACCTAATAGCCCTTTATATCCCCAGATAGTATTGTGCAGATATTCACAAATATGTCTTAAAGGTAGTTCTCAAGTTAGTTTTAAAATGGTCAAGTTGATCTTCCAGTTGTCTGTATTGCTTTTAAGTATCAAAACATTTAATTACAATTAAAAACCTAATTTAAATACAATTTAAGAGAACAAATCACATAGAGATAAAGTGGGAAAAAACACCAAAGTTCACAGGAGTGGTCTCTGAGTAATGATATTATGAATTTTTTTTACTTTTTTATTTGTATTTCCCATTTTATATGGTGAGAATGTTTTACTTTTTAAAAATTCATAAATATGCTTATACTTGGAAGTTAAATGTATATGTGCTGTGTTTTTGTGTATGTGCTATATTTCGTGATTTAAAAAATTTAAGCTTTAGATTATATCTACCTTGGATTATACCTGCAAGGTGTAGAAGTGACTCTTACATGCCTAAGTATAACAATGAATACTAACTTGAGCAGTGCTGATTTGCATTATTTTTGCCAGTGGCAATATTTTTTAGTACGCTTTTCCCCCATAACAAGAGTGTTCATTAAAAGGAATGCCTAAGAGATAATCAAATGAGTTAACTACTAATAAAATTTTTTTTAATTTCTTTTGTGGACACTGAAAGGAATGTGGAGACCCTAGTTTAGATGAATTTATTTAGCTGCTGCATTTTAGTGATTAAGCAGGTAGTTCCCTACAGAGAACTATTTAAACAACTTAAAGATTTAAATCTTAAACTTTAAATCTTATTGTTAAGTAATCTCCACATCCAACATGGGGCTCAAACTTACAACCCTGAGATCAAGAGTCACATGCTCCACTGAATGAACCAGCCAAATGTCAGCATTAACTCTAATTTTGATAAAGAAAGCCCAATACATTACAACGTCATAGATCATTAAGAATCAATAGCTTGTCTCTTTTCGAAAGAAAAAGAAAAGAAAGCAAATAAAAAGGTTTTACAAGTACAGTGATGGGGGAAAATGAGCTTTTTCTATAGTATTCCTCTCTGAGTACTGAGGCCCATGGGAGTCCCATATAGGAGCTCCATCTTTGGTGCCTCCTCTTTGAATTCTAAGCCTGGTGCATTTGCAGCTGTTGCCAGTTTCAGATATAATAAAAAAAAAATAAAGCTCAATTGCTCTTATTTTCTGGAACAGTTAGAATAACTTTCATTCTCTTCTATTAACCCAGGGACAGAGTACCAAGGGTATGAACCAGATGAATGGATAAACCTAGATAAAATGCCAAGTCAACTACATCTCTAAAGGCCACCAAGCCCACAGGAGGACTAATCAGAAAAAACTGCTACTCCTATCCACTAGTACTCCAGTGGTCCACAAAAAACATTTCTTCCATGAGGCTGACACACGTGGAACTGCAGTTCAGACCTGCTTGGCTTCTCCTTTACACTCTTTCTCCCTTTAGACTCCACTGAGAATTGATCATGCAATTAAGTGTTGAAATTCAGTCGCTCTCCCTTACTACTGACCTGGGGCAGGAATGGCATTGTGAGTGGGTGAAGCAGCCAACCCTAGATGACTCCCTGAGACTGGCAAGGCATTGCTCACAGAGGATGAAGTCAGCTGCTCCATCCCCACTGGGCTCAGGTTCATTTCATTCATCCTAAGAAAGAGCACACACAACCAATTAGGAAAAATCTCACATTAGTGATTCCATTTAAGTTACTGAAGAACCTGAAACAATGGGGGTAGGGAAATGGGAGCTGACCAACTACTACTTCATTTTTATGCTCACAGCTCTCTGAGACAGTGTCCTATTCTTTCTACTGATAAGGAAACTGGGATTCAGAGACCTTAACTCAGTCAATGTCACAAAGCAGAAATAGGATTTAACTCAGGTGCACTTTGTTCCAAACCTTATGCACACTGCCTGAAGCAAACTGCAATCCTTAGAGCACATGGCAATAAGAGTTTGTTTTTTAACCATCCAAGTTTTCTCTTTCACAGTATTTTCTTCAAATGGCCTATTACTTCAAACCAGACTTCTGTAGAGTTTCACTCGAAAGCATTTTTACTAATTTTTTTACTAAGACTTACAGTGATACTGGGTCTGAATTAGATTATTAACGGTGTAAAGAAGCACCGTATTTCCTCCATGGGTTAAATTTTATTAAAACTCTGTATAAAAATCTTAATAATATCTGCCATATAGCAAGGTTCATTATGTAAGCTTTGATACATACTTTATAAAAATTTATTTCACATTGTCTCACCAATTCTTCAAAATAAAGTAAATGAGGAAACCAGGTCAAAGAGGACATGTCATATGCCCCAAATCCTAGCAATTAAGTAGAAGAGCACCGATCATGCTGCAAAACACTGCCAAAAAGTTTCTCGATACAGCAAACCTTTTTTTTTTTCTTTTCAAATCTACAGACCATTTTTGTCAGGTATTGGAGGCTATCAATAACTATTAGTTCCTATATCAGAATTTAGAGACTGCCATATTATAAGCATTATAATTTCAAGAGACTAGCCAACATGTTATCCAAATGTTACTAAAGACCTCCAATCCCAGGGCACCTGGGTGGCTCAGTCCTTTAAGTGTCTGCCTTCAGCTCAGGTCATGATCTCAGGGTCCTGCGATAGAGGCCTGCAGCCCTGAGTCTGGCTCCCTGCTCAGTGGGGAGTCTCCTTCTCTCTTCTTCTGCCCCTCCCCCTGCTAGTGCTAGAGTTTGTGTGTGAGCGCCCGCGCGCTCTCTCAAATAAATAAAATCTTAAAAAAAAAAAAAAAAAAGGGGTGCCTGGGTGGCTCAGTCGGTTAAGCATCTGACTTCAGCTCAGGTCGTGATCTCAGCGTCCTGGGATCAAGCCCCGCATCAGGCTCCCTGCTCAGCGGGGAGTCTGCTTTTCCCTCTACCCTCCCCCCTGCTCGTGATCTCTCTAATAAATAAATAAAAATCTTAAAAAAAAAAAAAAAGACCGCCAATCCTATATTGAGAATAAGTATAGGGAACAGTAATGCAAGTTCTTCTGTGTATGTCTATCTACATGGGAGGAGTAAAGGAGAGGAGGAATCAAATGGATCTACATATTTCTGAGCAGCGAAAGAAAACCTAAATAGGTTGTAATCTGAAAAATGGCAGTACCAGCTATCAGTAAACCTGAAAATAATAGCTCACACTTATTACTCCCTTACTGTATGTGTAAGGCACTGACCTAAGTGATTTACATGTAACTATTTCACCTAATCCTTATAACTGCTGTGAGGTAGGTATTATTCTTGATCCCATTTTAGAGATGAGAAAACAGACTCAGAGAGGCTAAGAAATTTAACCCCAGATTATATAACAAGTGGCAGAGTTGGAATTTAAATCCAGGTCTGCCAATTTAAGAAACCTAAATCGAATCACTATGTTGTGCACTTGAAACTAATAGAACATTGTATGTCAACACCTGAAATTAACATAACATTTTATGTCAACTACAATAAAATTTTTTTAAAGATTTTGTTTATTTATTTGAGAGAGAGCACAAGCGGGGGGGGGGGAGGGTCCCCATAGAGGGAGAGGTCCCACAGAGGGAAAGGGTGAAGCAGGCTCTCTGCTAAGCAGGGAGCCTGATGCAGGGCTGGATCCCAGGACCGTGAGTTCATGACCTGAGCCGAAGGCAGACACTTAACCAACTGAGCCACGCAGGCGCCCTTACAATAAAAAATTTTTAAAAAGAAACTCAAGCTCTTAACTACAATTAGAAAGACAATTACACTAAAAGAACCATTTTGCCTTTTACTCAGTTCCAATAATTAGGATCTGTGTATTTATATTGTGGGTTGTGTTTAAAGTCCCACGTAGACCTGTTCCTGCATTATTCTACATCCACAGGCTTTATTCTACCCCAGGCCAGGTATCTCATAAAACTAAACTCTCAGACATTAATAAAATGAACAAGGCCAACAGCAGAGAATAGGCACTCTGAAATATTTGATTTGGATGGAGCAACGCATTTTCATCCTCACTAGAGGCAACTAGAAGCGTACGACAAATGAGGCACACCTGACGAAGGACAGCACATTAATAACAGTATTTAATTACGCTATAAAAGAATGCAAAAAAATCCTTATAGCCTAAAAAACAATAGCTAACTTAATTTTGCAAGTTTAAAACAGACTTTTCCTGTAACTTTTTATAGCTACAAATGTAACTAAAACTCTACAACCACTGGAGCAGTGGGTTAAACAAATGGGTTACAATAATTTTTTAAAGTACACCTAAAAGGCTATAGCTTCAAATCCCATTCTAAAAATTCCTGAATATTGGGGCGCCTGGGTGGCTCAGTCGTTAAGCGTCTGCCTTCGGCTCAGGTCATGATCCCAGGGTCCTGGGATCGAGCCCCACGTCGGGCTCCCTGCTCTGCGGGGAGCCTGCTTCTCCCTCTCCCACTCCCCCTGCTTGTGTTCCCTCTCTCGCTGTATCTGTCTCTGTCAAATAAATAAAAATCTTTAAAAAAAAATAAATAAATAAAAAATAAAAAAAAATAAAAATTCCTGAATATTAATCTGTGTACCTAATCTCCAGATAAAAATCAAAATGGTGTTTCTAGGTTGACTCCTAGGCCTTCTCAAACCAGTTCAAACCAGAGTTTAATGTGAGAGGCTCAGCAGATTTCTGCTTTGTCGTGAGTCACTAAAATGTGATGACCTCAGCAGCCATAAACCAAAGGTAACTAGTATCTCACAGAGAGAAAGCAGAAGGGAATTTACAATATGATCCTCATAAGACTCATTCCGAAGTGCAATTCTATTCTACCTACCTTCCTCATAGGAGTTTCTGGGAAGCAATCTTGGGAGAAGGGCCAAAATCACACCAACCTCTCTCTTCTTCCCTACTCATTCCTGGTAAAATCATTTCTTTCACACTTCTACGCTTTATGTGTGTGTTTCTAACTGACCTAGGAATAAACCATTTGCCAGCTGCTAATCTTATGACTTTTTTCTTAGAAATCTTGTAACTTTCTCTTAGAATATTTAAGAAGCTAACTGAAAGCGGCTACTTTACAAAATGCAATGGACAGTCTGAGCAACTTCAATGAATTCGTTTCATCCTCCTCATCCTAAACATACAGCCTATGAAATTGCCCCAAAAGAACAGCCAAATGCAACTATATCTGGCGTATTTCTGTACTGGCATGGTATCATTAAGTACTTGAAACATTAGCAGGAAATCTGCAAAACTAATCATTTCTACCTGCAAGATTAAGAACTTAATTTCTCCACATTACTATCCGAGCCATAGGGAAACCAGCAAAATTCAAGGTGAAGCATGGTGATAAGCTAAAATACACGCTGGAATTCAAATCAAGGTATTAAAAGCTCAAGTAACTCAAAGGCACAGGGGAAATGTCAATGAGCCAACAGTCAATGTGTGGCTAATGGGAACTATTCACATTTGGAGTAAATCTGGTTGAATGAGAGTATATGCAACCCAACTCTGGCTTCTGGATTTCTTGATCCTTTGGGGACATATATCCATTTGCAAATCGCACCTGTAACCTTCCCCCATGGCACCAAAACCAAAGAAAGGCACTCCAAACTCTCACTTGCCAAATGTTTTCCAAAGGTGTCACCAGCGCGGAGCCCACCAAGCCACTCACCTGTGATGCATCTGCTTGGGGCCAAGTGTCAGAGAAAAGAACACACGGGTGGCGGGGAACCGGCATCAGGGATTGCGTTCCAGGGTCACGTGCTACCGCATCTTGCTTACAACCGCTGCCCGAACGCGGCCATACGGCCCCGGGGCCGCCCGGGGCCGCCCAACTTGTCCCGAGGGCCGGCGGCCGCGCACCCCGCCGCGAGATGGGGCATGCCGGGGGACACCCGGGGCTTTTCCTCCAGAAGCTTCGGGAGGGGGGCTGCCCAACCTGGGGAGGGGGGAGGACAAGGGCGGTCACCAAAACGGGGGAGGATGCAGTCCCCGGCCCCTCGCCACCGGAGAGCCCAGGCGCTGCGGACACCGCCTCCCAGGGGCGGCCGGCTGACTCGCCAGCCCGCCGGCGTGCGGCCCGCAGGCCCTGCCGCCCTCGCCCCACCCCGGCCGGGCCCGTGTGCAGCCCACCTGCCGGCCGCGCGGGGGGCGCGCGCGCCTGCCCCACCGCTTTGTTCCTCATCCGGGCAGAGCTCGCCTCGGGCCCTCCCCGCCCGCTCGGCCCCCGCGCCACGGGGGCCGCCGGCCTAACGTTTCCCGCCCGGCCCGGCCCGGCCCAGCCCGCCGTCTCCTCAGGGCCGCACCCTCCAAGGCGCGTTTCCGGCTCCTCAGCCACTCGGGGCCCCGCCGCTCCGCCCCTCGTGCGTGCGCCCCTCCCCGCCCCGGCCCGCTAGCGGCGCCTGCCTTCCGGCGCCCCTCCCCCAGCCGAGCCCCTTCTGCGCGTGCGCACCCCGGGGACCCGGGCCCGAGGTTGCCTGGCTGCGAGAGGCTCCGCCGGGAGCGCTGCGTCTCAGGCTGGTCGGATTGCGCCGAGCGTCGAGCTATCGACCCAGAGTTGCTAGGCAACCAGGGCTCATGTGCAAGTAGCAAATGGGTTCTGAGTCCCCTAAATCCTCAGACTCAAGGTTTCAGGCTTCTCAGCATTCTCCTACTAGGGAATCGTGGGTCCACGCAAGCCCCAAAGATTCCAAGTAAGGGACTTAGCCCAAAGATATTGGCGCTGTTGCCCAGGAGGCACTGGGAGTCTATCTTGAGTAGTTTTCACCTTAAGTTACACCTGAAGGTTGCCCAGCTTCCCTGCTTCGAGTCATAAATGGTGGAGTGGGATTTGTACAAATTTTCTTCCCCTCGTCTCTTTGCCCTTCTTCTCTCCTGTATGGCAAGCACCGTGCTAAGCTCTAGGAATACTGAGATGGGATCATTTTTCTCTAAAGTCAAATTTGTGAGGACTGGACATTATAACAAACTGCCTGGTACCTTCCAGACACCAGCAGAACAGCAGAGACCCAGGAAATCCTCCTTTCATTCACAAAACAGTTACTGAATTACATCTCAAACAGAAATACAAAATAAGACCTAGGTCTTGACCTTGAACAGCTTGTAGCCTAGTGAAGACTGTGAGTTTTGCAATTCAATCCCAGGTAAAGGGGCAAAGGCACAAACAGTGTTTTGGATGAGAGGTGAGAGTGGTGTTTCCCTTCCCCTCTCATAAAAAGAAAGCACATTCCAGATGAGGGAACTAATCACTGAACACTGACAGGTCACACTGGTTTTGCTCTCGTGTTGATAACAAATAGAAGTCTAAATCAAGAAAGTCGTCATATCACAAGTAAATTAGACACAGTATTTCCTAAAATACCAAATTCAAACCTGGGACCTAGAGAATAATGGTGTGTTTTATAAAGGGCTGAATAATTTCCCTCCAGTTTTCCATGTCTATTCTTTTCAAACAATGTTATTAATTTCAGAGATGTAAAAATCGTGTAAAAAAATCATGATTACACAGAATATGTAAGACCTAAAACTATAATAGCTACGGAAGAAAATATAAGAGAAAATCTTTGTAACTCTGATAGGACACGAAAATCAAGAACCACTACAAAATTGACAAATTGAACTTCATCAAAATTAAAACTTTCTGTCGTGAAAAGACACTGTTGACAAAATAAAGTTAAACCAGAAATGGGTATAAAATATTTGCAAAACAAATATCTGACAAAGGACTTTAATCTGGAATATATAAAGAACCCTTTAAATTCAATAATAAGGAGTCAAACAACCCACAATTTTTTAAATGGGCAATATATTTGAGCAGCCACTTGACCAAAGATGATATATAGATGGCAATTAAGCACACAAAAAGATGAGCAACATAATTAGTTATTAGGGAAATGCAAATCAAAACACAATAAGGTAACATTACGCACCTACTAGAGTGGGCAAAGTTTAAAAGACTAACTATAACAAGTGTTGGTGCAGATACAAAACAACTGGAACCCTCACACTTTGCTGGTGGGAATGCAAAATGCTACAGCCACTTTAGAAAACAACTTAGCAATTTCTTATACCATACAATTCAGTAATTAAATTCATAGGTATCTACCCAAGAGAAAATAAAAACATATGTACAAAGACTTGTACGAAATGCTCATAGAAACTTTATTTGTAATAGTTCCAAACTGTAAACAGCCCGACTGGTGAATGAATAAACAAATTGTAGTATATTTACATAGTGGAATACTACTCTGCAATAAAAAGGAGCAAGCTATTGGTATGTGGATGAATCTCATCTTTCATACACAAAAGACTACACATATTATGTGTGCCCACTATATAAAATTCTAGAAAAGACAAAACTATAGTAATAGAAAGCAGATAAGTGATTGTCAGGAGTTGGGGATGAATAGAAGGGATGAGATTGCCTACAAAGGGGCATGAGGAAGCTTTTAGGGGTGATGAAAATTATCTTGATTATGGCAGTGGTTACACAACTGTAAACATTTGTCAAAATTCATCAAACAGTACACTGAAATTGGTGAGTTTTATTGTATGTAAAAATGCTCAAAAAGCCAATTTAGAGTAGGTCACTGTATGCTCTCTCATCATTCTTAATCTTTATTGTAATTAATTGTTTAATTTTCTGTCTTGCCAAGTAGATTTTAAGTTTTGGGAACAAGATCCATGTCTATCTGATTTAATGCTACATGAGATAGCACAATACCTGACATATACTAGGAGCTCAATAAATATTTGATTAATAAATTAAAGTTAGGGGTGCCTGGGTGGCTCAGCCGGTTAAGCACTTGCCTTCGGCTCAGGTCCTGATCCCAGAGTCCTGGGATCGAGCCCCACTTCGGGCTCCCTGCTCAGCAAGGAGTCTGCTTCTCCCTCTGACCCTCCCCCATCTCATGCTCTCTTTCTCTCAAATAAATAAATAAAATCTTTAAAAATAAATAAATAAATGAAAGTTAAACTGGCATAATCCTGAACTATGCTTATTAACTCACATACAGCTTTACTTGGAGACATACAGAAAAATGAATGCCCAAAGGTTACCTAAGGAGCTGATTTAGGATGACTTGCCACTTTAAGGAGACACCAAGGGACCAGTAAAACAATCAAAACAATGGGAGAATTACTGACCAATCAGACAAATAGAAATAAAGAGTATAGCTGTTCTTTTAGGACCCACGTATTCAAATGACTGAAACAGAAATGTTGGTTTGCACCCAAAGGGTGACACTTAGAGATAAGTGTATATAAGACAAACTAGATAACAACCATTCACTTTTTGCTGGATGGAAAATTATCTTCTAACACTAAAGATCTGGGCAAGAATGGGTAAATTAGGGGCGCCTGGGTGGCTCAGTCGTTAGGCGCCTGCCTTCGGCTCAGGTCATGATTCCAGGGTCCTGGGATGGAGCCCCGCATCGGGCTCCCTGCTCAGCGGGAAGCCTGCTTCTCCCTCTCCCACTCCCCTTGCTTGTGTTCCCTCTCTAGCTGTCTCTCTCTCTGTCAAATAAATAAATAAAATCTTAAAAAAAAAAAGGGTAAATTGGGGCCCAGTTTGGGCTGCTCAGGATATCTTTTTTTTTCATTCAACTCCAATTAAGGTACAAAATCCTGCTTTTGATCTCTCATGTTAGGAAGACTGGAAATACGACTTTTTGTAGATAAACCTGTTCTTTGGCATTCTTGAGATTCTCCCCCTAAGCCTGAAACAATTATAATTCATTGTAACAGATTCTAACTGACTCTTTTCTTTATATAATATTTGCAGAAAGGCATGGGAAAGCTAGAATTTATTCAACAAATATTTGTTGAGTACCTACTACATGCCAAGTATTGCTTTGGGCCCTGTCGGATACAGCAGTGGATTAGACAGGCAAAAATATGCCAGTCCCTATGGAGCTTACATTATAGTGGAGGAATACAGATAATAAACAAGTAACTAATTAAAATATATAACATTCCAGATGGCGATAAATACCATGGAAAAGTATGGCAGGGAAGAAAGCGCCCGGAGATAGGGGCTGCAATTTAAAATAGGACAAAGAAATCATCATTGAAAAGGTGAAATTTGAACCAAAGGAGGTGAGAGAGTGAAGAGGAGAGTTTCAGACAGAGGTAAGGGAAAGTGCAAAGGCCCTGAGGCAGAAGAATGTCTGGCAGGTTTGAAGAATTGCAAGGAGGTCCATGACAGTAGAATTGTACACTCCAACACGGTAGCCATTAGCCACACGTGGTTATTGAACCTCTAAAATGTATCTACATCAAATTGTGGAATTATATTAGGGCAAGAGAGTAAAACAGAGTGACTGTGTTAATGACTCCAGTTTGGCACTCCTCCTTGTGACCATGTCCTTTGCAAGGTGACTTTACAGCTCATCCCAGGATCACCTAGAGTCCTCTTCTTCTGCCCCATGATTCTGAGTTGGCCATACTAGACATTTACTAGAACTCAGCCTAAATCATCGCCTTTCAGGCTCAAGAACTAAATAAATACTTCTTGCCTTAAGTGACTGAGTCTTGGGTTAGTCTACTTGGTGGCCACTCTGAAGGAGGCTGCCCTCCTTTTCCTGGATACCACTGATTTTCTGCTCAGAACTTTGGAAACATTACATGGGAATGAAAGATTAAGCACTAGTATTTGCAACATTATTTCTTTAGGGTTAATGTCCAAGAACAGGCATACCTCGTTTTATTGCACTTCGCTAATATCACATTTTTTACAAATTGAAGGTTTGTGGCAACCCTGGGTCAGTCAGTTGGTGCCATTTTTCCGACATCATTTGCTCACTTTATTTCTCTCTGTCACATATTGTTAATACTCCCAATATTTTAAAAGTTTTCATTATTGGGGCACCGGGGTGTCTCAGTCGGTTGAACATCCGATTCTTGATTTCCGCTCAGGTCATGATCTCAGGGTCGTGAGATCGAGCCCCGTGTCACACTCTGTGCTGGGTGTGGAGCCTGCTTAAGATTCTCCCTCTCGTTCTGTCCCTCCCCACCCCCTGTGCTCGCTTGCTCTCTCTCTCTCTCTCAAAAAAAAAAAACCAATAATAAAAATTTTTAAGTTTTCATTATTATTATATTGGTTATAGTGATCTGTGATCTTTTTCTTTTTTTTTAAAGTAGGCTACATGCCCAGTGTGGAGCCCAACATGGGGCCTGAACTCACAACTCTGAGATCAAGACCTGGGCTGAGATCAAGAGTCAGACACTTAACAGACTGAGCCACGCAGGCGCCCTGATCAGTGATCTTTGATGTTACTATTGTAGGTTTTTTTGGGGCCACAAACCTCACCCATATAATATGGTAAACTTAATCAATAAATGTGTGTGTTCTGACTGATCCACCAACTGGTTATTCCCCCTTCTCTCTCCTTCTCCCCGGACCTCCCTATTTTCTGAGACACAGCAATGTTGAAATTAGGCCAATTAATAACCTCTAAGTGTTCAAGTGAAAGGCTGAGGATGCACGTTCTCTCACTTTAAATCAAAAGCTAGAGAGGCGCCCGGGTGGCTCAGTCGTTGGGTGTCTGCCTTCGGCTCAGGTCATGATCCCAGGGTCCTGGGATCAAGCCCCACAACGGGCTCCCTGCTTGGCGGGAAGCCTGCTTCTCCCTCTCCCACTCCCCTTGCTTGTGTTCCCTCTCTCGCTGTGTCTGACGGAGATGGACAACCAGATTAATTCTGTTTTCATGTCTGCCAACACAACATCCATTCTGCAGCCCATGGGTCAAGGAGTAATTTCAACTTTCAATTCTTACTATTTAAGAAATACATTTTAGGGGGTGCCTGGGTGGCTCAGTCGGTTAAGCATCTGACTCTTTTTTTTTTTTTAAGATTTTATTTATTTATTTGACAGAGAGATGCGGCGAGAGAGAGAACACAAGCAGGGGGAGTGAGAGAGGGAGAAGCAGGTTTCCCTGCCGAGCAGAGAGCCCGATGTGGGGCTCAATCCCAGGACCCTGGGATCATGACCTGAGCCGAAGGCAGACGCTTAACGACTGAGCTACCCAGGTGTTCCTGATTCTTGATCTCAGCCCAGGTCTTGATCTCAGCCCAGGTCTTGATCTCAGGGTCATGAGTTCAAGTCCCTTCCAGTGTGGAGCCTACTTAAAATTAAAAAAAAAAAATTTCATGAGGCGGTAGCTACCATAAACATTCATTCCTCTGATGGATCTGGAAGTTGAAACCTTCTGGAAGGGTTTCACCATTCTAGATGCCATTAAGAACATTCATGATTAATTAGAAGTGGTCAAAATGTCAATATGAACAGGAGTTTTGAAGAAGTTGATTCCAGCCCTCACGGGTGACTTTGTGAGGTTCAGGACTTGAGTGAAGGAGGTCACTGTGGATGTGGTGGAAACAGCAAGAGCACTAGAATTAGCAGTGGAGTCTGAAGATGGGACTTAATTGCTGCAATCTGATGATCAAACTTGAATGGATGAGGAGTTGTTTCTTATGGATGAGCAAAGAAAGTGGCTTACTGAGATGGAATCTACTCCTGAAGATGCTGTGAAGATTGTTGAAATGAACACAAAGGATTTAGCATATGACATAAATTGAGTTGATAAAGCAGCAGCAGGGTTTGAGAGGATTGACTCCGATTTTGAAAGAAATTCTACAATCCTTTCAAACAGCTTCACAGACTACAGAGAAATCGTTCATGAAAAGAAGGACCCAGGGGCGCCTGGGTGGCTCAGTTGGTTAAGCGTCTGCCTTCGGCTCAGGTCATGATCCTGGGGTCCTGGGATCGAGCCCCACGTCGGGCTCTCCGCTCTGCAGGAAGCCTGCTTCTCCCTCTCCCACTCCCCCTGCTTGTGTTCCCTCTCTCGCTGTGTGTCTCTCTCTCAAATAAATAAATAAAATCTTAAAAAAAAAAAAAAGAAAAGAAAAGAAGGGTCCATCAATGTGGCGAATTTCACTGTTGTCTTATTTTAAGAAATCCCCACAGCCACCCCAACCTCCAGCAATCACCGCCTTGATCAGTCAGCAGCCATCACATGCAGGCAAGACCCTCCACCTGCAAAAAGATGATAGCTCACTGAAAGCTCAGATGATGGTTAGCATTTTTTAGCAATAACATATTTTTTAAAAAGATTTTATTTATTTTAGAGAGAGAGCACAAGCAGGGGAAGGGAAGAGGGAGAGGGAGAGAAAGATTCTTAAGCAGACTTCATGCTGAGTGTGGAGCCTGACACCGGGCTCGATCTCACGACTCTGAGATCATGACCCAAGCCGAAATCAAGAGTCGGACGCTCAACCAACTGAGTCACCCAGGCACCCCAGCAATAATGTATTTTTTAATTTTTAAGAAATATTTTATTTAGGGCGCCTAGGTGGCTCAGTTGGTTAAGCAACTGCCTTCAGCTCAGGTCATGATCCCAGAGTCCTGGGATCGAGTCCCACATTGGGCTCCCGGCTCAGCGGGGAGCCTGCTTCTCCCTCTGACCCTCTCCCCTCTCATGCTATTTCTCTGTCTCTCTCTCTTTCTCTCAAATAAATAAATAAAATCTTTAAAAAAAAAAAGAAATATTTTATTTGTTTATTTGAGAGAGAGAGAGAGAGCATGAGCAGGGAGATTGGCAGAGGGGCAGAGAGAAGCACACTCCCCACTGGGCAGGGAGCCTGATGTGGGGCTTGATCCCAGGACTCTGGGATCATGACATGAGTTGAAGGCAGATGCTTAACCCACTGAGCCACCCAGATGCTCCAATAACGTATTTTTAAATTAAGGTATGTACGTTGGGTTTAGACACAATGCTGTCTATTGCACACATAAGAGACTGTAATGTAAGGTAAACGTATCATTTATATGCACTGGGAAAAAATTCATTTGACTCGCTTTATTGTGATGTTCGCTTTATTGTGGTGGTCTGGAACTGACCTGCAATATATCTCAGAGGTATGCCTGAGCTTGGTTTCACTCCTCTATGAGGTGCAGAATGGCTTATTTTCTAAATGTAGTGGATGCAGAACGAGAGCTGACATAATCCTGTGTGTTCTGTTCACTCTTGAGACCTTAGAAGCAGAACACATGGGTCACTGAACGAATTCAATTCTTAGACTTGAAGGCACTATACTAATATCAGGAGCCCCCAGGCTGTAACTGATGAAGGAACCCTGACTCTGCTCAGGCTTTGGAGTAAGAGGCTTCTGGTTCAGCCTGAGTGGAATAAGAAATTGGGTGGAATGATCTGTGGAGTTTAACCAAAGACATTTTCATGTGGTTGCCTTCAAATGTGAACCTCTAAGCTAAGGTTATTTAAACTTTGGGCTTAAACTTACCGCGATTTGATAATGGGAGGCGTATTTTTAAATTTGCAGTATTCTTTCTTGATGATTTATTTGATTACATAACCTCCAGCCAGCTATATTGGAATGGTCTTCATTAGAGGAAGGAAAAGAATCAGGAATGAGTTTTTAAGCCTAGCCCACCAGGTTCTGGGGTTCATTTAACTAAAGTATCATTCTGATCTATTTTACAGATTTTTATGGGGCAAAACTAGATTGTGATTTTAGGATGATACACAGAGGAATAGTAGTTGCCATTGAAGGAGGGTGGAAACTGGTGAGGGGGGGAGGCGGTTGGTAAGAACCTTAGTAATGCCCTCCAAAAATTCCAACAGTAATGATAAAATAAATTTTAAAAGTAACTGAAAATTTAGCTCTCAAGAAGTTCTATGTGGTTTTTACCAAATCTTCAAGGAATACATAATGTTTACCTTTTGTGAATGGTTCCAGAGCCTAGAAATAGATGGACAGCTACTCAGCTTATTTTTAAGAGTTCAAAATAATCCTAATACCAGAAAAGGAGAGTACAAGAATATAAAACTAGGAACAAATACAATTTGGGATACTAGAAACAAAATTTCTAAATGAAATGTTAACAAATTGAATCCAGCAGTGTACTAAAAGAATCATGACTCCATAATGACTCCATAAGATTCAAACCCAGGAATGCAAGACAGCTCAACTGTAGCAACTCTATTATCACAATTCACTGCAATACTAAATTAAAGAAGAAAATACACATGATTTCATAGATACATTTGATAAAATTTAATAGCCATTAAATATTAATAATACTCTTAGCAAATTAAGAGTAGAAGAAAATGTCCTTAATTTGATAAAGACTATCTCCTCCATGGTAGAACATTAGAAACTTTCTCATAAAAAAATGCAAGAATACTAGCTATTACTACTACAATTAACACTGGACTGGGTATCTTAAGCAGTGAAATTTAATAAGAAAAATAAATGAGTTACATTGAAAGGAAGAAACAAAACTATCATTGTTAGTAGACAATATGATTATAGTTTAAGAAATCCTAGAAAATTGGGGCACCTGGGTGGCTCAGGCAGTTAAGCATCTACCTTCAACTTGGGTCATGATCCCAGGGTCCTGGAATCGAGTCCCACATTGGGCTCCCTGTTCATCGGGGAGTCTGCTTCTCCCTCTCCCTCTGCTGCTCTATCTCTGCCAAATATATTAATTAAATCTTTTTAAAAAATCCTAGAAAATCATTATTAGAAAATAACTATTAGAACTATCTATGTGTGCTGAATTATATATTTAATATATGTACATTTCACAGCATGTAGATTTTCTCTCCATTAAAAGGCGATAGAACTAGCCAGTGAAATGACTGGATTAAAGATTAACATGCGCTAAATCATTAGCTTCAAAAACTAGAAAAAAATTCTATTCAATAGCAACCAGACCTATGAGACGTCTTGAGATAAATGTAATAAGAAACACATAAGATCTACACTAAGAAACCTGTGAGACTTCATTAAAGGGCAAAAAAAAAAAAAGACTTGAATGAATGAATTCTATCATTTCATACAGGAGAGATTTCAATGTTTCAAAAAGCTAACTCTCTCTCCAAATCCATCCATATATTTAACACAGTCCCAATTAGAATCCCAAATTTTGTTTGTTTCCTTACAGAAATTAAAAGTGCATGCATGGGGGCGCCTGGGTAACTCAGTCATTAAGCGTCTGCCTTCGGCTCAGGTCATGATTCCAGGGTCCTGGGACCCAGCCCCACATCGGGCTCCCTGCTCAGCGGGAAGCCTGCTTCTCCCTCTCCCACTCCCCCTGCTTGTGTTCCCTCTCTCACTGTCTCTCTCTGTCAAATAAATAAATAAAATCTTTTTTAAAAAATGCATGCATGTTACCTTCTCTGCTCTTCTCCAGATTTAGACGTCCTTGTTCAAGAATTGTCCCTCCAAATGACTTGTGCAGTCAGCCATCGATCTCCAAGCCTCGAGTTTGGTGCCTTTCTCTAATTCACACCGAGGTGTCAGACATAGGCAAGGAAAAGGCCTGCAAAACTTGTGGCAGGAGAAGACAGCCTTAAAGAAGAGAGAAAAGACAAAAAGCCACAAGGAAAGGATGAATGTGTTTGATGACAGCAAAATTTCACATTGTTGTATGACAAAAGACCGCAGAGACGGGGTTAGCATGCAGTGTTTGAGAAGGACAGAAAAGCTAGTAATACATTGTACCTAAATATTTGTGGTTCTTTAAATCATCTTTAAAATAGAATGGAGGGGTGCCTGGGTGGCTCAGATGGTTAAGCATCTGCCTTCGGCTCGGGTCGTGATCCCAGGGTCCTGGGATCCAGCCCCACGTCCGGCTCCTGGCTCAGTGGGGAGCCTGCTTCTCCCTCTGCTTCTCCCCCTGCTCGTGCTCTCTCTCTCTCTGTATCTCTGTGTCTCGAATGAATAAATAAAATCTTTAAAATTTTTTTTTTAAAAATAGAATGGAATGGTGCTGGTAAAGGATTCATGAAGGTTTCATCCTTCTGTGTGACAATTCGACCTTCAGTTAAACTTTCTGTTTTCTGGTCCTCTGAAACCTGATAAAGATAGAATGTCAACTATGTCATTAGACAACCTTACTCGTATTAAAGCAATGGCATCTGGCACAACTCTAAATACTTAGCTTTGGGCTTCTCTGAGGGGGAAGACTCCTTGGCCACTGGTGGGGTCCCTGGAAGTTATGCGTGTGGGTTCATTCCAAGAATGATCTGGCTCCTGAGGGGTATGAGACTAAGTCAGGACAGCTACCACATGGGGCTGACGTGAGTCTTCTTTCCACACCCTGAGCTGTAACTTGGCTCCAGGGGGCTTGGGAGAAGCACCTGTGTGGATTGCCGCACAGAGTATTGCAAGGACTCCCAGGGAGGTGCAATGCCTAGTTCAGCCCTGCTCCAAGTATTGTTCTTGATCTGTATCCTTCCCAGTGAATCCGACACCAAATGTGGCCCCCGGTAGTCTTACTGAGTCTCAGTATTTAGTTGTACCCCAAAGGCCCCTAGGAGATGTTGCACATGGTAATATAGATAGCTTATACCTGAGCTAGGTATGATCTATTCAGTTTGAGATTTAGTTATCTACACCTGTGAGAAATCTTATTTCTATGCTGAGGTCGTAACATATGTTTTCCTGTTTCCCCTTGTGACAGCTGATGCAAGTAGCAGGTATGGGGGCGTCCAGACAGGGATGTACACCTCTGTGCCACCAGCCTAGGAAACCAAAATCTATAATGTGATTTCAAATATTTTGGAAGAAGAACCAATCTAAAGTCTTCATCTCACATGTTTCTTTCTTTCTTTCTTAAAGATTTTATTTATTTATTTGAGAGAGAGCGAAAGCCAGAGAGATCACAGAGGGAGAGGGCGAGGGAGAAGCAGACCCCCGGCTGAGCGGAGAGCCCGATGCGGGGCTTGATCCTAGGACCCTGGGATCATGACCTGAGCCGAAGGCAGACGCTTAACGACTGAGCCACCCAGGCGCCCCTAACTCATTATTTTTAATAATAACATATTCTTGAAGTATTAGCCCTCTATTGATGGACATTCAGGCTGTTTCCTTTTTTTCCATTTAAAAATCACTACAAACAATGCTACAGTAGATAATGTTGTACATATAAATTCACGTCGGTGCATTTATCTATGTAGGATCTCTGAGTCAAAGGACATGTGAGGTACAGTATTAATTTTAATAGTTACTTTCCCAAAAGCTTGTAGCGATTTATGCTTCTGCCCCTTCCCCAAATTCCTGCCTGCCCTTGATGTTAGCAATTTTTACATTTACATTTTCCAATCTGAGGATGAAATATGGTATCTCTTATCTGTTTGCCCTTTCCTCCCTCTCCTGTCTACTCTCTAGTCTGCAGAGTGATGTTTTTGACAAACAAAATCTTACATTGGCACCATTCTGCTTAAAACACCTCATTAATTTCCCATCACTCTTAGAACAAAGGCCAAAATCCTTAACATGGTCCAAAGCACCTTGTGGTCTAATAGTCTTTCTACCTCTGTGGTGGGCTTGTCTCCCAGCCAGAAGGGCTTTCTCTGGATTGTTCTCAACTCTACTGAGAAATCAAGGTGACACCTTAGGTTGTTTGCTGGTACAAACCTCATAGGGAGTTTTTAAAATGTGACTAACTTATGCCTAAAAGGAATAATTATTTCTATTTTATTTGCCTTGATGGAGGTGTTTTTCCAGGTGCTTCGGGCAGATCATTTAGGGTAGCACTTGTCAAAAAAAAAAAAACATGTCAGGGCAACACCCTGACTCCTGAGGAATAGGGAGAAAGTCTGATCATAAATGTCAGGGGTATTTGCTTCTTGTTTTTAAGTTGGACTTTTAAAAGTAGAAGTTGCCTTTAATGTGCTGGGTTTGCAGAACAAGAAATCTGATTTTCAGTGTGATAACACATTTTTTGACATTAACCAGTACTGTTGGATTTTTAATGACACTTTCATCTTCAAAGCCTTTCACCAACACAGATGGATTAATTATTCTTTTTTTTTTTTGGTGGTGTGTTAAAAAGACAAGTCTTCAAAGCCATCATCATTTATCCCTGGAATTGGGGCTCTTCACCTGCCCCCAAGGGAGAAAATAAATTGCATCTTTGTTTTTAAGACAAAAAGAAGAATACAATAGAAATACACTTTTTGCACTATGGAAAAATGGTCTTATATCCTGGGTGGGATTAGAAGAGGTTGGGAAGCAGTGTTTAACCTGTGTTTACAGTAAGCACTGTGAGAAATGACTGGCTAAAAGTGTTTGTTACTGTTCAACCTTTTGATGTGCTCTTAAATAAAAGTATCACACACACATGAAACGTCCTGCGTTCCCCATACGCAGGAGCGTAATACTCGCACCCTTATCTTCGTTGCTAAGGTATATTCCTTTCCTCGTCTCTTCGAAAAACGTCTAATGGGGTTTTTAAAAGATTGGGTTTTGGAGAAGTAAACCCTCAAGCCTCCCCTGAGGTCCCCTTTTGCTTGACACATCTTATAACCACAAGGGAGCAGTCTTTCCTTTGATGAGGTCTTCCCTCCACCTCCACAGAAATGGAAGAGCAAGGGTAAGTTTGCAAACAGTCTGAAAGCTCTTTCCATTAGCCCTGGACGCCGGAAACCACAAAGGGCAGTCAAGTTTTGATTTTCAAGGAGAAAGCCTCTGCTAAACTTTCGCTCAGCCGCCAGATCTGTGGGTTCCTGGGAGGGGCTCTTTTGAAACCTGGAAGATTCCTATACTCTTGAAGACCCAGAGCGGTGGATTACAGTAATTGAAAAGCTTGGGTGACTTTGAAAGATTACCCTGTTTGGTGTACGCTCACATTTCCAGGCTAAGGGGCCGAGCAGAGGCATCCCTTTTGTTATCTGCTGAAATACGAAGATCAGAGGGGAAGACAGGGTTTGAAGTGTGGATTAGGGGGTCCCAAATCTTTGCCTATCACCTCCGTCTGGAGCTTTATAAATGATCGAGGAGTGCAATGAATTCAGGGAATCATGCAGAGTTTCCCTGAAGCCTGTCCTGGAACCAGACACTTCTTTAAAGTCCATCTGAATGGACCAGCAGATGATCGACGCTTCGAAGATTTTAAGTCTCATCTTCTAAGAGATTAGTCTCTTGGGTTGATCTGTTTGCTCTTCGGCGAGGGAATGGAGAAACGTAAACCCGCCGGCCTGCTGCCCTCGCCGTACCACCTCCTCACCGTGCCCGCGGACCTGCCGGGGACCCTGCCCCGCCTCCCTCTCGGGGACCCGCTCACCGTCTCCCGGCGTCTGGACGCCGCGTGTGGGCCGCGGGCGCCCGGGGGCTGCGCCGCGAGGCCGCCCTGCCGGCCCCTGCCGCTGGAGGGCGCCCTGGAGCCCGCCTTCCTCCGCCGGCGCAACGAGCGCGAGCGGCAGCGGGTGCGCTGCGTGAACGAGGGCTACGCGCGCCTGCGGGACCACCTGCCCCGGGAGCTGGCCGGCCGGCGACTCAGCAAGGTGGAGACGCTCCGCGCCGCCATCGGCTACATCAGGCACCTCCAGGAGCTGCTGGAGCGCCACGGCCGGGGGCAGGAGGGCCCCGCCGGCGCCCGCACGCCGCGCCCGGCCGAGTGCAACAGCGACGGCGAGTCCGAGGCCTCGTCGGCGCCTTCGCCCTGCAGCGAGCCCGAGGAGGCGGGCAGCTAGCGAGAGCCCGGCGCGGCCCCCCGCGCCCCCTCCCCTGCGCGCCCCAGGAGTCGGGCTGAAGAGTCTCTCCCGGGTGGTTTGCATTTTTTTGCTCTCGCTTTTTTCTCCAGAACTGAATCTTAGGAAGGAGAAATGCCTGTTTTACGGGGTGGGGTGTATTTTGACATTCTGGTTGCCCTCCTGCCCCCACCCCCCTTATTGGTTATGCGCCTGCAAACGCAAAGGTGCTTATTACGGAAATTCTACGGTCCTTCTCAAGTGCACACGGTGCCAGATTCTGAGCACCTCATTATTCTAAAAACTCAAGAGGGCGACAACGACAGGAATTTCCCACAGCCCGCGGTGTGGGTACAATATGTACGTGAATATCGAATTAAATCCAACCTTAACCAACGAAGAACTTTGCAAATAAATAAATAAATGACAGCCCTTAGGACGAGAGGAACGTTTTCCTGCATGCTTTCCTTTGAGAATTGCATTTGAAATTTAATGGACACTGTCACTTTGGGTGAAGGTGACTCCAAGCTGCCGCTTGAGCAAACACCCGTTTGCCAGGGCCTGCTGCTGGGCCAGCGCGTGCCGTTGGCTGAGTCCGTGCACCGCGGTGCCCAAGAAGACCAGGGCCGTGTTTTGATCCTGCCAGCCTCATCCAAAAGTGGCTGTTTGGACACTTCATAGCGTCGAGGAAGTAATCAGATTTGGATGAAAACTTCTCAGTCGTTTCTGTCCGCTGTTTTTTTATTTTCCTTTTCTTTCCATCTCTCTCTGTAGTTCTCACTCCATCTAACCTTTGGTTAAGTTAAAGTGACACCCCTGATTAAAAAAAAAAAAAGAAATGTGTAGATGGTCGAAGAGGGTGGCCTGGGGCACCTGGCTGGCTCAGTAGGTTAAGCGTCTGCCTTCGGCTCAGGTCATGATCCCAGGGTTCTGGAATCAAGCCCCACATCGGGCTCCCTGCTCAAGGAGAAGCTTGCTTCTCCCTCTCTCACTCCCCCTGATTGTGTTCCCTCTCTTGCTGTCTCTCTGTCAAATGGATAAATAAAATCTAAAAAAAAAAAAAAAAAAATGAAGAGGGTGGACTGAAGTTGGTATGTTCTCAAACTTTCATCATCATAAGGGCCTCTAGGTATGCTGAAATTATCTAGTGACTTTGGCTTTGTTCTTGGTCTTTGAAAAACATTTAATTTTAGTCAATTTTGTCTTAGAGACAATTATGAAATTCAGTAGATAAGTCAAATGCTTGTTGACATATGAAGATAAACTTCCTCTCTCTAAAAAGGGTTTTCTAATACCCTGAATTGACCTTTCCACAGAGGCAGTCCTGGTATGGGGGTGGGGAGTGGGGCCAGCACACTGGCAAGGAGAGAAAACTACTCATGGTGAGCCCTTTCAGGGCATGATTTAATCCCCACACGGGCCTCATGAGCTAGGTTTTAGTACCTCCTTTTTACAGATATGTCAACTGGGGGAAGCTAATATGCGATACGAATATCTTTTACGGGCCTCGAATTCTGTTGTTTACTTTTTACATGTCCTATTTCATTCTCATTCATCCTAGTGAGGTATTACACATATGCTGTGGTTAAAAAAAGGTGGGGGGGCTTGCGCGGGTTTGTATTGCTGTGGTTAGCTGAGCTGAGATTCAATCCTGAGTTTGACCCTAAAGCCCAGACTTGCTGTGTCTCTTACCCTGTCCTCCCTTGCTCCCTTATTTGTTAGCCAGGTGACAGAGCAAACATTTCTTAATTGCTCAGCAACTCCATTTCCTCATCTGTAGGTTTCACAGGAGAAGTGTAGATGAAAGATCATGGTAATCTGCAAGGTACTATTCAATGGTAAATTAGTCAGGTTTTAATCCTTTGGAGAAAATACTACTACTCAGTTCTATGGGGAGGAAAGCCTGGTTGAAAATTATCTCTAGGTAGAGTTAGTGTGATTTCTTCAGTGTGTTAGGAGGAGGACAGAGTAATCACATGGCATTAGGATTTTACCTTCTATTGTAAGGTTCCAGGGGACATGACTTGACTTGTGGAAGCTGAATCCCTGTTAAGACATATAATTACTAATATTTGGAACAATGAGTTATAATGGATTCTGTGTTTCTGGCGGCGCAGATAAATGCTGTACAATGATTCACAACAAATAATTACTTTTTTTTAAGAACTGGGCAGAGCCTTTTGGTTTGAAGGAGCAAGATGTAACCTTGCTCTTTCCCATTCCTGGGTTACAGCCTTACCAACATCTGTCATGTATCCATTTTGGTCTCCAGGCCTGTTGTTATTCCCTATGGAGGTTTCAGTGAAGCAAACCTCTGTGAAATTATTTACTATTGGAGGTGGGGGGGTGGGGCACGGGAAGGAAAACACCCATGTTACCTCCCTGGCTGAATTGGAGGAGAGAGTAATTCACCAAGTTGTTGAGAACCTTGAGAAACTTTTTAGGGGTCTTTGATAGTTCCCTCCTTCTGCTCCAGCCATGGTCGGCACCTTGACGTTCTCTTTTCTACAGTAGGAATAATAACAAAAGATTATATTTTGTTATATACTGTGGTTGCTTTTAAATGCATGAAAATGAAATAAAGACTTTTTTCTTCATTTACTTCTCTAAAATAAATGCATAAAATGTGTGAACAAATATAATATACCTTGAGATGAGTGGTTTATAAAGAAAAGGACAAAGGCAGTTTTAAAAGAGAATTTTATTCCAGGGGTGCCTGGGCAGGTCAGTTGGTTGAGCGTCTGACTCTTGATTTTGGCTCAGGTCATGATCTCAGGGTCATGAGATCAAGCCCAGACTGAGCATGGAGCCCACTTGGGATTCTCTCTCTCCCTCTTCCTCTACCCCTCCCCAACAAAATAAATAAATAAAAATTTTAAAAGAGAATTTTATTCTGGATAAAAATGCCTTGAGATTTTTCATGTGATTTTGTTTGAAGTCCTACTAAAAATAAGGCAATGATTTTGAGAAGGCTTTTGAAAAAAAAAAAATCAGGCAGTTTTTCTGGAACCTTCCAGATGGCCTACCGGAGGAGCAGTAATTCAGGAATGAGACCTTTTAAAATGTTCAATCTTCCCTTTTCCTGTGGATGGATGCTTAATTAACCATTAGACAGTTTGACTCTTGGAAAAAACAAAATAAATGACCAAAAAGTTATGTAGAAACAACGTGATGAGCAGAGTTTTATGGAAACGGTGCTTCATGACAGGAGAAACATTCACATGTCCTTTAAGATCTTCCCTGTTGTTGGGCGCCTGGGTGGCTCAGTCGTTAAGTGTCTGCCTTCGGCTCAGGTCATGATCCCAGAGTCCTGGGATCGAGTCCCACATCGGGCTCCTGGCTCGGCAGGAAGCCTGCTTCTCCCTCTCCCACTCCCCCTGCTTGTGTTCCTGCTCTCGCTATCTCTCTCTCTGTCAAATAAATAAATAAAATCTTTAAAAAAAAAAAAAAGATCTTCCCTGTTGTTTTTGGCCACTCAGCCCAGACACATCCATTAGATTATCCTGTATTGCTTATTGGAATATTCCCTGTGGTTCATAAGTCTGACTAATGGCAGCAACACCTCATAGAACGCCTCTCCGAGGCTACAAAGGAGGAGGGGCTGTAACGGGGTGTGCCCTGGTTAGGGCCTGGTTCAGCACTGCCATTCACTGGCCTGGTGACCTTGGGCAGGCCCCCGATTTCTGTGGTCTGGGTAGTCCTCTATGCTAGGACACTTAAAGTTTAGATTGCATGATCTTTTAGGCTATTCCAGCTCTAGAACACCCTTCACCTCACATGTGCCCCATCCTGGACTCGAGGAAAAGAACGTCGGTAAGACAAGCCCGCTTCCTGCCACATAGAGCGGCAACTCTGTTTCTCTATCATCTTTTTCCACTAGAGAGATCCAATTCCAGGGCAGGAATTACTTCTTTTTTTTTTTTTTTTTGAGTCTAGTTGCTGTTACAATGCCTCGTTTTATTTTATTTTATTTTATGTTTGAATAGTTTTATTTATTTATTTGACACAGAAAGACACACAGCGAGAGAGGGAACACAAGCAGGGGGAGTGGGAGAGGGAGAAGCAGGCTTCCCATGGAGCAGGGAGCCCGATGCGGGGCTTGATTCCAGAATCCCAGGATCAGGACCCTAGCGGAAGGCAGGGGCCTAACGACTGAGCCCCCAGGTGCCCCTACAATGCTTCATTTTAAAAAAAATGCAAGCTGGGGCGCCTGGGGGCCTCAGTCGGTTGGGTGTCTGCCTTCCGCTCAGGTCATGATTTCAGAGCCCTGGGAAAAAGCCCCATGTGGAGCTCCCTGCTCAGCGGAGAGCCTGCTTCTCCCACTCCCTTTGCCACTCCCTCTGCTCGTGCTCTCTCTCTCTCTCTCTCACGCTGTGTCAAATAAATAAATAAAATCTTAAAAAAAAAAATAGTAAAAAAATGCAAGCTACATAATTTTTTTGTTGGATGGAATTTGAAGAAGCTTCCAGTCTGGAGGGAAAGTTAACCTATTTCACCTCAGTATGATAAAAAAAAAAGGTATACATGTTATAACTGATGTCCAAAACGAAAAATGTTATCAGGATACAGAGAAAAGAGGGAGTTATTCCAGCCTCAAGTGGGTAGAAAACTAAGAGAAAAGGCAGTATTTGGAAGGTGAAATGGAATGAGGAGTACAGAAGATCCAGGGGCGGGGAACAGGTGCCTAGAAGGCAGGAACTATGTTTCGAGAATAGAAGCTGGGATACAGGAGACTAGAAGCTGGCTGAGACAAGATTCTAGAAGGCATTGAAAGCCAGGTTAAAAAAACTTGAACTACTGGGTTCCTGGGTGGCTCAGTTGGTTAAGCGATTGCCTTCGGCTCAGGTCATGATCCTGGAGTCCCGGGATTGAGTCCCGCATCGGGCTCCCTGCTCAGCAGGGAGTCTGCTTCTCCCTCTCCCGCTACCCCCTCTTGTGCTCTTTCTCTCTCTCAAATAAATAAATAAAATCTTAAAAAAAAAAAAAAAAACTTGAACTACTGACTTTTTTTTTTTTACAGGGCATTGCAGTAATGAAGAGAGAGGGAGGGAGGGAGGACCTCAGCCAAGGCAGTGTCCCTGGAAATGGGGAAGAGGGATGGGCTGGGAGGTGATGTGGGTCTCTCACTGACAGGTGTGGCCGCTCAGAGGCTGGAGGTGGGGGAAGAGATAGAGGGAGCTGTTAAAGACGACTCTCGTGAGTTCCCATCAACTGAAACCGGGAGCACAGAAAGACAAGCAGATTTAAAAGGTAAAAGCCGTGTGTTAGAGATGGTGGATTACAAATACAGATAGGCTACTTCTGTCCACAAGCAGTTGGAAATGCCAATGTTGAGGTCAGGGGGGAGGTCAAAGACAGCTGGAGACTGGAGAGTCATGCACCTTTGGGCAGTAATAGGAATGGCGCAGATCTCCCGGGGAACATATCGAGGAGAACAAGAGGAGAAAGCTGGGGCAGGCCTCCCTGAAGGAGTGGCAGGTGAAGAAATGGCTTTGAAGAGGACTAAGAAGGAGGGAGAACTAAGCTGCTGTGAGATCATGGCAATTACAAGCAGGCATTATTTTATAGGGAGGAGGGATGGCTGACAGCATCATATAAATCAGAGGTGTCAGGGAGTTTAGGTGTGAGGGGAACCCACTGGATTCGGCCGCTGAAAGATCACTAGAAACCTTTTTAAGGGCATAAAAAGGGTAGGAGGAGAAAGCAGAGGTGAGGTTGAAGCCTGTCCTTTCAAGATGCTTTGCAGCAAATGAGCAAGAGAGCTGGCATGGTGTAAAGGGAAACCCAATGGAGAAAAGATGGCACATCCAAGGCAGGTCTGAGCCTGAGGTCTTCCAGGCAAAACAGGCTCATCGGTGACAAGGCTTCGAGGAGTCTGAAGTCAGGTGGAGGGGAGGGTCTTAGGAACTGGGGAGATGAAGGAATCGGAAGGACAGCGGGTTGGAAGGGAACCAGTTGAGACTAAGCTAGGTGTTTAAGTCACTGAAGAAGATGGAGCAGGTGTAGACAATGACGATGAACATGAGAAGAGTTGTTCCTTAGGTACTGCCTGGCTTCTTCAAAGGCATTGAGTTAATAGTGTGCAGTGGCTTAATTAAAAAGTTGCATAAAACTCTCTGTGATGACACCACACTTTAAATGATATTTGTATTTATTTTATATTTTATCACTTTGTGACCATATGTAACTCTGGAAAGTTCATCAGCATGTAGTATATGAAATAATGATAGTGTATACAACATATATTACCCAAGAGTCTGGCAACAAGGAATAGATGCTCAATAACTTATTAATTTCCTTTTGTCTGTGGCTTCTGAGGTTAAAAAAAGATACTCTTCTTATGTAGAAAAACTTCAGCAGAGGAACCAATATAGAGTAAATGCAGTGGATCAAGGGCTGGAGAGAAAGAGAAAATAGTACCTTATTTTCTTCCCTTTGTGGAATTTCTGGGGACAGGGGAAGGAGAATAAAGTATCCTAGGGAAAAGGAACAGGGCTTGGAGAGTAGAAATGGGATGCCCTTCAGTCATCCAGATGTGGACAGATAGTATCCACTCCTTTGTCAGTACTTTCTGATCTGCAGGTAACATCACATCACCCCTGGACACCTGAACTTAACTCTCATCCTCTTGTCTCCAGGGGTTATAATTCTTAGTTGAATGAGAGAGCAAAGTCCCACAAGGCCAAGGAAAACATTTCATAGGATGAGTCAGTGTTACCCAGCTATCACCAAGCCAACCAGAGTTTCAGATGGTGCCTTTCAAAAAGCTTTTGAGCTGTTTCTGTCTAGACAAAGGTGTTCTTCAAAGCCCCCAAAGTTATCATTGTCATCTCCAAAAATGGGTAGCAATCCCACTTGTTGCCCAGAGAACGAGATTTTTTTAACAGTTTTTTTTTTTTTAAGATTTTATTTATTTGACATAGAGTGAGAGAGAGAGCATAAGCAGGGGAGCTGGGGAAGAGGGAGAAGCAGGTTCCCTGATGAGCAGGGAGCCTGACACAGGGCTTGATCCCAGGACCCTGGGATCATGACCTCAGCCGAAGGCAGACGCTTCACTGACTGAGCCACCCAGGTACCCTGAGAACGAGACTTTTGATGGAAATGTGCACTGGTGGAATCCTTGTCTGCAGAGTGATCACTAAAAAGGCAAACTCTATCTCTGGGCGAGCTCTCTGGACCCTTCTCTATCAGTACCGCCAACCCTGTCATCTCCTCGTCAGGCGGACAGGCTGCTGGGGGAGAGCAGATGGCCTAGAAGGACTTGACCTCCTCCTTACTGGCCCACGAAACCAGAGAACCATTTCCAGCTCTTTGATTCTTATCGTCGTGTTGTGTGGGGAGGGGGGGGTGCTACTCGCAGGCTCCCTGGGTGGTGAGATGGGTTTTTAATCCTTCCATCCTTCCGTAGTTACTTAGCTGCGTCCTTTGGTGCAAACCTGTCAGCAGCCTTTTCATGTTGGGTTACTCACTGCCATTAACCATGGCCAAAATGAAACCACAGATGCTGCAGAGGGAAATGTGTCCAGACAATAAAACTCTCCAAACTGGTTTTTGCCTACAGAGCAAGCCTCGAGGGGGCCACTCCTGACATTTCTCATTTCCCTGACAGTGGGGGAAAAAAAACATCTCTGAAGGAGGAATCCTATCTCACAGTCATGGGACTAGAAAGAGCCTTGAAAATTGACCTGACGCAGCCCTGGGGGTTTTAGTGAAGTGAAGGATTAAATTGTGCAGGGTAGAAGCGTATCTCTTCTCTCCTGAAAGACCTCTAATGACAGAAATTCTCCACCAGCTAACATTTCCTGAGAGCCTACCAGCTGGCAGGCTAACCCTTTATAGGTAGTATTCTCATCTGATCACAGCTATCCTGCGAGGTATGTATTATATGTCACTTCCATTTTAAAGATGAACTGAGGCTCAGGGTGCCTGGGTGGCTCAGTCGTTGGGCATCTGCCTTCAGCTCGGGTCATGACCCCAGGGTCTTGGGATCGAGCCCCGCATCTGGCTCCCTACTCGGCGGGAAGCCTGCTTCTCCCTCTCCCACGCCCCCCCGGCTTGTGTTTCTGCTCTCGCTCTCTCTCTCTCTGTCAAAAAAAAAAAAATTAAAAAAAAATATATATATATAATGAACTGAGGCTCGGAGAGGCTAAGTAACATACACAGATTGGTGGTAGCAAACCACGTCTGGTTGGTCTTCATCCATCCATTCATCAATCAGCAACGATTGATTGCCTGCATGGAGCTTAAGTTTAGGAAGAGGAAGAGAGTCAATAAACGAGCATACATATATGTTTCAGGTGGTGATGATGGCTAAGAAGAAAAATAAAGCAGAGATTTTTGTTATTCAATTACTTTTCATCCTTATGGTCAACAAATACCTCTTCTTGCATAGTTCTGAAGCAGCGCTGAGCAGATTCCAAGAACTGGATGACTTTGAATCATAACAGCATATTTGAAGACTGACATTAAGTAAGCTCTTCTTGTTCGAGACCCACAGTTACCATACAGCTGAATATCCATGTTAAAAAAAAATGAGGGACAAGTAGAATAAAGTGTATTTGGGGTCCTGGCTGATTAGGGGATCGCAGTCAACCCCCGTTCACATTCACAGCAAACCAAGCTTGACGCAGGACATCAGAACACTTCCTGGTATCTATTAGTTTGACATCTGAAGGGAGAGCAAAGTGTTCTCTATGGAAGCCCCTTGACTTCAGCTGCACCTTGATAATGTAGGAAGAACGTGGATTCCAGTCCTAACTTCAGGGCTTATTGGCTGTGTTTCCTTGGGCAAGAGACATTACCTCTCTGAACCTATTTCCTCATCTGTAAAATTAAGGACGGTAACACCTGTTCCTTCTCCTGGGGTTGTGGTAAAGGGGAAACGAGGCTACCTAAGTCAAAGACTCCTACCCAACTGCACATCAGTTCTCTGGAAGATAGGGATAGCTTTGCAGAGAAGTACAAGTACTCTATCCAATCTGAGGGAAATTCTATTCCATGTGAAGTCAGCTGATTAAATTCTCAAGTAGCATGATGGAAATAGTAACATACTAGGTTTTCTCATTAGTATAATGAGCCATTCCAAAACCTAACAACCACAGCAATGTGTTATTTCTCACAATTGAGACTATAAGATTGACTGGGAGGTTTATCTGCGGCTCTCCAAGAGGCTCACAGTTGCTGTCCGAATGCAGCTAGACTTGCCCGATGGCCCGACATGGCCTCTCTCCGTGTGGTCCTTCATCCTTGAGGAGGGCTGCGCTTCTTTCTATGATGACTTCAGAACAGCAAGAGGACAAGAATGGAGGCTGCCAGCCTTTGGAGGCCAAGGCTCCGGAGTCAATGTCTGCATTCTTTGGGCCAAAGCAGGTCACGAAGCCAGTGCAGATTCAGAGAAGAAACATAGACTCCACCTCTTGGTGGGAGAGACTGCAAAGCGGTGTCCAAGATAGGAGAAATTTCTGTGGCCGTGTTGGCAATTGACCTACCACAAATATTATATGTCATTCTCTGTTTTGAAACCTTATTTATTTATTTATTATTTTTAGAGAGGGATGGGGGAGGGGCAGAGGGAGAGAGAGAGAATCTTAAGCATAGGCTCAATGCCCAGCATGGAGCCTGATTCGAGGCTTGATCACGACCCTGAGATCATGACCTGAGCCGAAATCAAGAATCAACCGCCTAATTGACTGAGCTACCCAGGCATCCCTGAAACAATCTAATTTTACATGATTTCAAACTTACATTAACATTGCCAGGATAGTACAGAGAACTCCCATACCCCTGTTCACCCACATTCCCCAGTTGTTCATATTTTACCGCATTTGTTCCTTTGCCCGCTCTAATTAATACTAATAATCATTCGTCATTTTGGGGATCTTCAAACATGATGTCCCATCACCCTTCAGCACTCCAGTATGTATTTTTCCCAAACAAAATCTGATGTGTATTTTATCAACACCACCAAGCAATTCTCCAATTCTCAATGGACACTAACGGGTGTCCTACAATCTAACTCAATTCTGACACGATCTACCTGGAGATGGCCTCAGTCCTGCAAGACTGCCCCCAATGCCGATGTCAACTGCAAGTCCAGGTTGTTACCTGTGATTCTTTTTTTTTTAATTTTATTATGTTAATCACCATACATTACATCACTAGTTTTTGATGTAGTGTTCCATGATTCATTGCGTATAACACCCAGTGTTCCATGCAGAACGTGCCCTCCTCAATACCCATCACCAGGCTAGCCCATTCCCCCAACCCCCTCCCCTCTAGAACCCTCAGTTTGTTTCTCAGAGTCCATAGTCTCTCATGGTTCGTCTCCCGCTCCGATTCCCCCCCCTTCATTTTACCCTTCCTACTATCCTCTTCTTTTTAAAAATACATAATGTATTATTTGTTTCAGAGGTACAGGTCTGTGATTCATCAGTCTTACACAATTCACAGCGCTCACCATAGCACATACCCTCCCCAATGTCTATCACCCAGCCACCCCATCCCTCCCACCCCCCACCACTCCAGCAACCCTCAGTTTGTTTCCTGAGATTAAGAATTCCTCATATTGGGCGCCTGGGTGGCTCAGATGGTTAAGCGTCTGCCTTCGGCTCAGGTCATGATCCCAGGGTTCTGGGATCGAGTCCCGCATTGGGCTGCCTGCTCAGCGGGGAGCCTGCTTCTCCCTCTGCCTCTCATGAATAAATAAAATCTTTAAAAAAAAATTCCTCATATCAGTGAGATCATATGATACGTGTCTTTCTGATTGACTTATTTTGCTCAGCATAACACCCTCTAGTTCCATCCATGTCATTGCAAATGGCAAAATTTCATTCCTTTTGATGGCTGCATAATATTCCATTGTATATAATATACCACATCTTCTTTATCCATTCATCTGTCGATGGACATCTTGGCTCTTTCCACAGTTTGGCTATTACGGACATGGCTGCTATAAACATCGGGGTGCACATACCCCTTCTGATCACTACATTTGTATCTTTGTTACCTGTGATTCTTGATGTAGTTTTTTTTTGGAATGTTGGTGAGGTTGGTGGGGTCCGGGCGCTGACGACCAAGAGGGAATTCTTGAGACGTCTTCGGTGCAAAAAGGTGGTTTTATTAAAGCACGGGTCCGGCACCTGTGGGCAGAAGAAACCCCTGCTGTCACTGCTACCTGCTGCCCTGGGACTGTGAGGAGCGAGTGATTATACACCTTGGGGGTGGGAGGAGTGAAGATAAGGGAAGTTCCAAGAGGACTTTCATTTGCTAAAGGAGACTCGGGATCCTGGAGGAGTGTTATTATCTGCCCATCTCAAGTATTTGTCAATGGGCTGCCAGTTATGAGGACATTTAATTTCATCTACATTTCCTTCTGCCTTTGTTTCCCGCATCAATTCTAACTCTCTGGTGATAAATCACAAGTTCCTACGACTCTGCCCCCTTCAGAGGAGGACCCCCCCTCCTTTCTGGTACAATTAATTTGCTAGAGCGGCTCACAGCACTCCGGAAATTAGTTTACTGATTAGATTACTGCTTTATTACAAGGGCTGTTGAAGGATACAAATGAAGAGCCAGATGAAAAAATTCAGAGAGGTCTGGAAGGGTCCTGAACACAGAAGCGCCTGTCCCTGCGGAGTTTGAGGTACACCCGCTCCAGGCATGAGGTACACCCCCTCCCGGCATGTGGTGCAAACTGGTTCGCCAACCTGGAAATTCTCTGAACCCCATCCTTTTGAGTTCTTATGGCGGCTTCATAACACATGATTGATTAAATCATCAGTCATTGGTGATTGAAGTCAATCTCCAGCTGTTCTCCCCTCCCTGAGATGGGAGGCGGGGCCGAAAGTTACAAGCCTCTAATCACTTGGTTGGTTTCCCCGGCAACCAGCTCCCATCCTTAGGGCTTTCCAAAGTTCTCTCCTTAACATACACTCAGGTGTGGTTGAAAGCAGCTCGTTATGAATAGCAGACACCTTTATTGTTCTTATCTTAGGAAATTCCAAAGGTTTTAGGAGCTTTGTGCCAGAAATCAGGATGGAGACCAAATATGTATTTCTTATTGTAAATCACCATACCACACAAGGATACTAACATGCACAAACACCAGATCAAGAAATCAACATTTATACATCACTACTGACCAATTTACAGATTCTGTTCAAATTTCACCACTGTCTCAATGATGTCAGTTTTTCCTTTTTGGTCCAGGATCCTATCCAGGAATATACATACATTACCTTTAGTTGTCATGTTGTTCAGACTCCTTCAGTCTGGAACAGTTTGTCAGCCTTTCCCTGACTTTCATTCCCTTGACAGTTTTGAGGGTTCATGCCTTCATTCTGTAGGAAGACCCTCAGCCTGGGTCCATCTGATGGTTGCGCATGGTCGGAGTCCGGTGCATGACAGAACCTCTCAGAGACGGTGCTGTGCCCTTCCCAGGGCCCCACAGCAGGGGACATGACTTGTCCCATCATTGGCCATGTTAACCATGACCACCTACTTATGTTGGTGTTTGCCTGGTTTCTCTACTTTAAATTCACTTTCCCCTTTGATTAGTATTGGGGGGAGAGAGAGGTGGTCCGACATTAAGGCAATATTCTTGTTCTTCATCAGACTCCCACCAACTAGCCTTGACATTCACTGATAACTCCCACCTGCCCCAGTCACCTCCAGAGTGGTGGCAAATGCTGATTCTCTATTTCCATTAGTCCTTCCATACTCATTAGTTGGCATTCTCCAAAAAGAAGGGCTTCCTTGGGGCGCCTGGGTGGCTCAGTCGGTTAAGTATCTGACTCTTGATCTCAGCTCAAGTCTTGATCTCAGGGTTGTGAGTTCAAGAACCATGTTGGACTCCACACTAGGTGTGGAGCCTACTTAAAAAAAAGGGGGGGCTTCCCTTACTCTCCTATTAATTTACTCATTTATTTTTATCAGTTTGGACTCATTCCAGTTGGTTGTAATCTATTAATTTTATTATTTTTGATAAATGTTCTTAATTGTTGAACTTGTTTCTAATTTGACTGGAGGAGGGGAGGAGCCCTTCAAGCTGGTTCTTTTGACATGTCCCGTCATTCACTGAGCATTCATTATTTTCTGGCACAAGATTTCTCTCTCGTCTCTCTCTCTCTTTCACACACACACACACACACGCATACACAACAGGGATTAAACCCCACAAACGACATGTAAACTTTTGTGTGATTTTACATTTCTGGGGGGAGTCTAGCCTGGTTTTCTTTTTCCTTTTTTATTTTATTTGTCAGACAGAGAGTGAGCAATAGAGAGAGCGCAAGCGCACAAGCAGGGGGAGCAGCAGGCTCCCTGCTGAGCAAGGAGCCGGATGCCGGACTCCATCCTGGGACTCTGGGATCATGACTAGAGCGGAAGGCAGACGCCTAACCGACTGAGCCACCCAGACGTCCCTAGCCTGGCTTTCATCAGATTCTCAGAGAAGGTCCCTGACCTCTGAAAGTTTAAGGACACTAACACCTCAAGGAATTTCTAGCTATTCTTTCAGATCAGTCATTTTTCAGGTTTCTTACATTGGGTAGCTTGGATTGCTATCTTAATGACTTCCACCCTAAAACAATATCCAGCTTATGGGAAATGCTCAGTGAATGTTAGCCGTTAAGCTGTAAGGGAGGATTCTCATGCTCAGCGTCTGGACCCTCCAGCGTCTGAGTCCTGAGTATCTGAGTGGAATTTCCAGTTCAACTTGTTGTAGAACTCACGGAAATAAAAGTAACAACACAAAGGTGTTACCTTTTGGGCAGCGAGGAGGCAGGTGATCCCAGGTCTTCTGAACCGAGGAGCACAGCCCTGGGGCAGCCCTGTGATGGGAAGGCGTGTGGTGGAATCATGGGAGGGTCCTGCCTCTTTCAGTGTCCTCCCTCCCCGGCCCCCAGGTTGCCAGTGGTTAGTGTCTTCCAGTTAGGGCAGGAAATACATGTTGTTCCAGCCATGTCACACCCAAGATGATCTCACTCCCTCTTTCCTGAGAGGCCAGAGCACGTGCGATGTTACCTTCAACGCCTTGTGAAGCGCTTTGTGGCATTCACTTCCCTTTATCTCACTTCACACAATATTTGCTGGAAGCTCCCGGTAGGCAGGACTAGGAATGTTGTTGTTGTTGTTCGTTTTTTTAAATTGCAAGACAATGTGAGATGTAGGAAAAGCTCTCAGCCAAAAGTGAGACCCCTTCCCTCCGGCCCCACCTCCTCAGCAACTTGATGCGCGATGCTGGACAAGTTGCTGGGCTGGATGATGCGCTGTCACACTCAGTGTTACGTAACTCCATTTTATGTAGTTCCTGTAATTTTTGACTTTTCATTTGTTTACCCTGTTTCCAAGTATACATGAAGAGCACCATTTAAACCTGTTTCCTCTTTGCGAGAAGGGACCTTGTCTCCCTTCGTCCTCCCAGGACCTGGAAGAGTGTTCCCGCAGAGCAGACATGGTGAAGCAGGCAGGCACCGTCCTGCTCTCATGGTGCCCACCTTCTTCCGGGGAAGACAAAACAAAGAGAAGTACAAACTTCCAGTCAAAAATAAGTAAGTCACGGGGATAAGTCGGGGTAAGTATGGCAGAGGGAATATAGTCAGTAATATTGTAGTAACTTTGTATGGTGGCAGATGGTGGCTACATCGACGGCAGGGAGTTTCCCTCACTACATTATACATTCACATGTAGCGAATGTATAAATGTATATGACTGTTGAACCAACCACTATGTTGAACATAGTGAAACTAATACTAATACTGTATGTCAACCATACTGCAATTAAAAATACATTGTAATAGCTTTGTAAGGTGACAGATGGTAACTAGACTTACTGGGATCCTTTTGTAATGTCTAGAAATATTGAATCCCTGATGTACACTTGACACTCATAGGATTTGTGTGTCAATTATGCTTCAATTAAAAAAAAAGAAATAAGGAGTACAAATATTCAAAGGGCATTCTTTAGTTGAAACTGCATTTAGCAAGGTAAGCTTCCTGGGGGTTTTTCAGTGGATTTGTACTGACATGAAATCTGTTAAGGGCATAAACCATTTGAGAATCACATAACCATTACCTTGAGGATCTTTTTTTTTTTTTTAATTTTAATTTTTTTTTAGATTTTATTTGAGAGAGAGAGAATGAGAGAGAGAGAGCACGAGAGGGAAGAGGGCAGAGGGAGAAGCAGACTCCCTGCCGAGCAAAGAGCCCGATGCGGGACTCGATCCCAGGACCCTGGGATCATGACCTGAGCTGAAGGCAGTCGCTTAACCAACTGAGCCACCCAGGCGCCCTTGAGGATCTTTATAACACAAGCTCTTGCAAAAGTTTGGTGGAAGAATATTTACTCTCCTAGGGCAAGTGGGTAATAAAATGAGAATAGTGTGAAAAATGGGAATAATTGTATCTACTTCAGAGAATTGTTCTGAGGTTAAAATGAGTCACGATATGTGAAAGGTTGAGGCCAGTGCCTGGTACACGGAAAACGTTATGTAATGGTAGCTGTTGTTTTGCTATTAAAATAGCCACTTGCCCAAATATCCTATTGAAACTGCACTAGTGATTTGCTGGGCACTAAGTGCAATGGATCTTTCTCAGATTTCCTTTTCTCTGCAGCACTGAACGAGGTTAACGGAGAAACATGCTCCCATTTCTGTGCCCACACTGGATGATAATAGTTTATACATCTGTTCCTGCTCAGTCGCAGCAGACCGTGAGCCTTGAGGGCAGGGACCGGGTCCCTGGCCCCAGCATTCAGGACAGATCCTGGCTCGTTGCGGTTCTCAGGAAGTGCTGATGGGCTGAGAGTGTGCCACCAAGGTAGAGGTGGTTTTGCTGGCCCTGGCTTCTATTTCTCCGCTCATCAATAAGCAGAGCTGCACCCTCAGCCCTCTCCTCCTCTCTAACCTGGTTCTCTCGCAAATCTCATTTTCTCTGAAATCTAATCACCTGTTTAGAGTCTCTCTTCTGAGCTCCTGTAACAACTTCAGCTGCTATCTTGATGTCCTGTAGCACCTTCAGTGCAACAGGGCTAACTCCTCACAGCCCTTCAGAAGTCAGTTTCCCCCTGCACTTTCTGGTTTCTGAGAGGGGACCACCTGTGTTCAGTACCCCAGCCACAAAGTCCTGGATTCACTGTCAACTCCTTTTTCTAGACTTCCACCGTCTTACCTCCTCTATAAGCTACGAATCCTCGGGTTGCAAGAAAATTCAACTCAAACTGACTTAGGAGCAAATAAAAAGTTTTCTTACATAACTGGGAAATCCAAGGATATTCTGCTTCCACACACAGATGAGTCCATCCAGTTCAAATCTGAAATCACAGGGACTCTCCTGCTTTTCGCTCCCTTGGCTCTGCTTTCCTTTATGTGGGCTCCATTCTCAGGCAAGTTTGCTCATGTGGCAAGATGGCTGCCAACAAGTCCAGGCTTACATCATATCCTCAGCAACACCAGGGGCAAGAGAGCACCCTGTTCTCAGGTAATAATAGAAAAACTCCCTGGATTAGCTTTTATTCTAACTGGATCAGGTGCCAATTCCTCAAGCAGTTTCTGGGGCTGGGAGCTTGAGGTGGAGGAAGTGATGCTGAGTCTCCAGGTCTGGGTCTGGGGGTGGAGTCGATTCACCCCAACCACATGAACAGAGAATGGGGGTGGAATGGTTGTCTAAGAAATATATGGGTTCCATCACCAGGGGGAAAGAGGACTTATGTAGGGCAGGATATCAACTAAGGAGACACCTGCCACAGTCTGAGAGATGGCAGACAAGGATCTGACCAGGTAGGTGATGTAGGTACAGAAAATGAAGAGAAGCATCTCAGAGATACCCAGAGTTAGAATTGACGAGACTTGAATGAGGGTAAGAGAGAGGCAGGAAGCCAAATGACATTAATTTCTGGCTTTGATGATTGGTGGGTGGTAAAGCCTTTTCTGAGACCGAGAAGAGATTTTAAAGGAGGAATGGTGATGACTGAGTTTACATGCTGAGTTTGAGATGTTTCTGAATCCTCAGGTAGAGATGTCCAGCGGATGTGGGTTGGAAATGAACGTGGCGTTACCAGCCATAGTGATGGTTGGAGTCACGGAAATGGGTGAAAATGAGCCATGATGAATGTGCATAACGAAAAGAGGGCCAAGATCTGGCCCAGTGAAAACGTTTTAGAGTTTGCCAAGAGTGGTTAATAGCCTCAAATCCTGCAGAAGGTAAATAAAAGCTAAATTGGTCCATCTAATTAGCAACTACAAAGTAACTGGTGACTTTGGTGAGTAGTTTCATTGGAATGGTAACGGCACAAGTCAGGATTAAGGAGAATCAAGGATGGGTTGGGAGCTGAGGAAGCACAGGCTTAGGGCGAAGGCATCCCTCTGAAGGAGGCTGGGATGGAAGATAGGCCGGAATACAGTGTCTTTTCCCTAAAGCACGTATTCTTTGTGCTTATCAGTCAACACCTCAATTATTATTATTATTTTAAAAGATTTTATTTATTTATTTGACAGAGAGAGGGGGAACACAAGCAGGGGGAGTGGGAGAAGGAGAAGCAGGCTTCCCACTGAGCAGGGAGCCCGATGTGGGGCTCGATCCCAGGACCCTGGGAACATGACCTGAGCCCAAGGCAGACACTTAACGACTGAGCCACCCAGGCGCCCCTCAATTGTTTTCATTAGCTTTTGTTTTAAACATATGCACGTCTGTTCCACATTCTCAAATAGACTCTAAGTTCTTGAAGGTAGCAAATGACTTTATCTGTGTGAACTTCATTAAGACTGAGAACAGTACGCTGCCCACGGTAAGAATAAAATGATTGATAAAACATGGATTTGGGGCCTGAGTAAAGGGTATCCTTACATCAGTGACCCGGCCAAGTGTCTTGGTGCCTGACTCCCCAGTTTTTGTCCCACTCTGGGAAATAAACGTGTAGCAACTGAGCTGAGGCAAAGTCCAGAATAGCTTCTCAAACTAACATGCTACAAGTGGGCAATGGTTCTAGGGTGCTGAGTCCCTGGAGGTCCTTGGTGTTTTGAGGGCTACCTGTAATTTACTGACCTGTGGACTATAAAACAAGGGAAAAGGAGAGGCCTGCTTTACACACATTCATCAAGCAGAATAAAACCTTAACAGTTCATCACAGAATCCTTAACGGTGGTCAGAATCTGGCCTGCCTCATCAAGGCCAAACAATCCCATTTAAAAGAAATTTTGGTGAGTGCTTAGAGCAGTAAAAGTTCCAGACTGGACTTGGCTGGTTCTTGTACTGAATAGGAAAAGCAGCACAAAATGGTTATATGAGGTAGTGTGACATCAGGAAAACAGCATTAAACTCAATAGCCGAAAGACCTAGTTCTCTATGCCTTTATGTTATTAGCTGGGTGCCCTTGGGCTAGCTGCTGGACCTTTCTGAGACTGTATTCTTATTTGTTATAAGGGGTAATACCTACTTTGCCAACCTCATTAAACTCCAGTGAATGGCTCACAGAATCCTCCTTCCCTCCTAAGAACTCAAACTGGATGTAAAAATACTGGGTAAACTACAGAGCGGGAATGGTGATTTTTAATGTGTTAAGTACTACTATATGCTTGGCACTTTGTTTATTCACTACATATTCACAAGCTACAACTTAAATCACCACACACTTCTCTGTGACACGCCCCTCCCCCATAACATTCTCTTCTCCTTGGATCACTGGTGTGTCAGATACCAGATACCAGTTCTACGGCAAGAGCTTCTAAAGATCCGGATCTATTCAAACGACGTGGCATACTCCAATGTGCCTGATTGATAATTAACAGCATTGTCATCATGAACAAATCCAGATGGCCACAAATCATGCTCTCTGGATATAAAAATCCCACATAGTCAAGCACTAGAGCAGATGCAAAAACAATGTGAGAAATAAGTATAGGATGGGTTGTGTTAAGTTGTGTGTTGGAATTCTAAGCACAAGGAATGGTACATTTCTCAGCAACAGACGTGAAGTCTGCAGGGAATTTTCAGAAATGGAAGACAGAAAAACTTTATAACGAACACGAGGAAACTGGCAGTCTCAAGCAGAAAAAATAAGCTAAAAAAAAGTTATTCTGTGCTTAAGTTTTTGAAAGTTATATGAAGTATAATTTGGAGATCACAATGGGATTTGCGAGATTTAATTCAGTATTTAAATCATTTCCTTGCTGCTCCAGGAAAGTTATCAAATTAGAAAATTAGTGATTCTTCCTATTTTGCTTATGTCTCATCAACTGGTTTTCCCATCCCTATGCTGATGACAGGGATGATACAGCCCATCATCAGTGTGAGGTTTTGAGAATATTATTAATTATAAATGGACTGACTTAAAGGCCCTAAAAAGGGACCAAGATGTGCAGTGTTAAGGACTCCTCTTTATCCATACTGAGCCAGATGGGGCTTATGGAAGGGTGTTCTAGCTGTGTGTGTGTGCAGAGGCCTAGGGGGTTGTTACTCAGGGCAATAAAAACAACCGATAATGTCCGCTTCATTTGAGCATTTATTTTTAAGTGGTTTTCTAACTCAAATGGGAAAATAACATCTCGAGAGAAAGGAAAACAATGCTTGTGCCTTTCTTTTTGAACTCAAAATGTTAATCATTACTTCCTATGGTCATCAATAGGGCTGAGCTCACTGCAAATGCTAATGTACAAGAAAAGCTCATAGCGCAGAACCACCACCTAAACCATTGTCTTTGTCTCTTCTTCTCACCTGCTCCTCCTCGTACCTCCCCGGAGGAACTTTCAAAGCTTCTAATAAAACTCAGCATATGTATTTAAGATGATACACAGCATTTCTTGCACTGCCATCAGTTAGTTTTGGGAGGGGACCTTGCTTTGCATTAGTTTCAAATGACACGTCATTCCGCAAGCCCGGTTATTAGGGGGAGTCTCCACTCCAACGTTGCTCACCCCTGGAGAAGCTAGTACCCGCCAGAAGCCTGTTCATCTCGAGGTGCCCTGCAGCGTTCGCTGGTAACATGCATCCTTCAGTCATGTGCGCACAGGAGTGGCTGGTCCAGTCTGAAGGCATGAGTGGCCTGTAATTATTACATCAAGAGTCCTAACTGGTTTGTTGGTTATTTTCAAACTCTACCATCAAAATATTTAGGTGACTGGGTGCTCAACGTCGAGCCACGCTATGCCGTTTCCTATCGGCCATTTTTCAGAGGAAGTCTACCTTTTCCAGCCCTTCCAAACGGCAGCATCTAGAAGGTACTCTAAGGAGGGTTTTTACTGTAAGTTGAGGTTTTAGGAAAGAATATTTTAGAGTGAGTCACTAAAAGCAACCTGGGAGAAAAGCAGGCAATAGCAACACTAACCAAAGTGAATCAAGCACAAATACTAATGGTCCTGAGATATAAACTACTAGGCACAAGATAAAACAACATAGGGTGCCTGGGTGGCTCAGTTGGTTAAGCGACTGCCTTCAGCTCCGGTCATGATCCTGGAGTCCCGGGATCGAGTCCCACATCGGGCTCCCTGCTCCGCGGGGAGTCTGCTTCTCCTTCTGACTCTCCCCCCTCTCATGCTCTCTCTATCTCATTCTCTCTTTCAAATAAATAAATAAAAAAAATCTTAAAAAAAAAAAAATAAAACAACATATTGCAACTTTATTAGATTTTTTTCTGTTTTACTGGCTGTTTGGACTCAACAAAGGCCTTAGTAACCTGTCACTTTAACATCTTCAGGTGTCACCGTAGAGAACACAAAATCTGACTGGATGGCACCCGTCAACCTGTCGAACAGAACAACCGTTAACATCACAGCTGTGGTCATGTAATGTTTTTATAATAATTCAATCACAAACATAAAGACACTCAGTATCATGTGGGGGGTTTTCTGCTGCTGCAGGACCTCATCCACAAAGTTTACCAAACCAGGCCTCGTTAATGACAGGTCCCAAAAGATGCCATGTGCAGGCAAAACTCTGCCTCATATTTAGGATAAGCAAAGTAGCAAGTCTATGAAAAATTGCTTTTGAGCCCCTATTCCTATACCTCCATACACGTTCCCTCCTCAACGTGTCCCATTATCCATTCATCTAACATCCGGATAGGACCCCGTGGGTACTTTCCAAGTGAGAGTGGTGTTTAGGGTTTTGCTGGTTTCAGGGGAAGGGGCTGGATGGGTGGATGAATGGACAAACAGACAAAGGGAGGAGGGAAAGGAAACATTTAAAAACCTTATTTACTAGAACGCGCTTCACGACACCTCTCAGACTATAAACCAGGCTTGCTGTAAAGAAGTTCATTCTGATGACTACAGGCTTCCATGAGTGAGTTAGGCAGTATCTTGATCTATCCCCACCCCCTAATAGATTTTCCTAAAACCTGTGGGACAATCAGGGAGGAAGCACAGACATCCCTTTCCAAACGAGGGCAGTGGGACTCCTCCCGGAAGGTAACGTTACGACCCTGGCTGCCGAGAGCAGCAGCTGCCCGCCAGCCACTCGGGGACGGGCAGTTACAGCTGTGCACATTGAGCCGGTCAGGTCTCGAGTCTGGTGTCTAAGGAGCGTTTCCGTCCACCTTCGTTCCATGAGGGGCAGTGGCGTTTGGCAACTGCGGTCAGCATTCTATCCTTTGATCACGGCAATCGGTCTCAGTTTAATGGCCTTCTTGCTGATTCCAGCATCGTGGCAGGTGTTCACCACATCCGTCACGTTCTTATAGGACTCGGGAGCCTGAAGGGAAGGAGTTAAAAACTGTAAAAATCTACTTAAAATGTAATCCTTGAAAGCATTAAACGTCATGTGGGATCAAAGAAATGCACATTAAAATACTACTGAGTTTTCTTTTTGGTGTGTGTATCAAACAAAGATGATGACTGAACTCAATGTTGGCAAGAGATTAATAAGATAAACTTTCACCTTTATATTTTTCCTCTCTGTCTCATAATTTCCCCATAGAATGTATATTACTTGTATAACTAGGAAAAACAGTAAATGTTTAACTGAATAAAACACACAACAGAAAGGAAATGCACCAAATCATCCTGTTAGCGGTCATTATCTTTGGTTGGTAGTTACTGGCCATTCTGACTTTATTTCCACAGTTGTCAAAATTTCTGGAATGAACAGCTATTACCTTCACAACAAGGGAAAGTTATTCAATGCACCTGTATTACTAACACCGTGTGTATGTTTATATGTATATACACGGACACGCTCGCTGTTCTTTCTGAGTTTGCAGCAAGACCTCGACCCTCCCTTCCCCCTCAGTCACTGTCCTGCCATTCAGACTAGTCTCATCACACACCCCCTCTCCCCAGTGATGGCAGCATAGCAGCTCAGGCCTCCCAGTGGATTCCCACAGGGCTCTGTACACACCCCTTGCTAGCTCATTCCCCTCCAATCTCTAACTTTCGCACTGCAGCCTCTGGACTCCTTCCAGTTAGTCATGTGCAGAATGCTCTCCCTGTCCCCCCGATCTGAACACTCCCTTCACCCTCCTGCTCTTGAGGAAACACAGATCTCCTTCAGGGATGTAACTTCCACCTCCAACTTTCTGAAGTACTAGCTACTTTCCCTCCTAAGTGGGGTCCTGCCATTAGGCCCAGGACGGTGACGGGTGTGGCCTTGCTCATCTTGGTTCTTTCCAGACCATTCGCACTCCCTCCCCACTAAGTAATCCCCGTTTCCCTTTTTGAGTCTCCGGTCATCTTTCATTCCCTCTTCTTGCTGCAGTTACCTGCTAGACCCGGAAGCACTCCGTAGCATTACTTGAAGATTTCTTGCTCCTGGCTCACTGTCACTCTGTTCTGCTATAATTCCAAATAGTTTCAATATCTAGGATAAGGACACTTTCAGTATCTTGGCTTCCAGTTCCTTGACTTTTGCTCCTTCAATGCTTACCCTGATCATTCACTCCCAGCCAGGGCCATACCCCACAACTTGTCATTAGCAGCAATTAAACTCCTCCCTAATCTCCACTTGGGAGCATGTCAGGCTGCTGACCACAGCTAGGTTTCCAGCTCATGCCCTCCTGTGCTCCATGTCCAACGATCCTTGAACCCCGTGAGATGTACAATCTCTTTGCAATTCCTCAACAACCTTGCGTCTCTTCCACGGCACCACACTTGCAGACCTGGTTAAAGTTAACTCACCCTCTATTTCACGCCTGCACGTGTACAGCTGAATGTAGCTGAAAAACACCCAGTCACCAAACTGAGCTCCAGTAGGCCCTTGCTGCTGTCCTGGCACCCACCCCAAATCTCACCAGGCTGATCACTCTTTCTCTTCAATGGTTATTTCATACCTTCTCCTGCGTCCCCACGCTTAAGTTGCTGGTACCACTTTCTACTACACTGAAAAAAGAGAAACCACCAGAACAGAATCTCCATAAAATCTCACCAGCTCTTCCCCGACTACCTGCATCCTACCTTCTCTCCTTTTATTAAGGATTCATTATCTGAGCTCCTAGCAAAGACCAACCCCATGCACTCTCATCTATCCAAGGACACTACTCCAATAATTCCCCCCTCTTTTCTGCATCAATTTCTCTTCCAGATTCTTCTCATCAGTGTGCCAGATCATGTTACTCTTCTGCTCAAAATTCTCCAATGTCTTCCCATCCCCTCCCTCAGAGTAAGTGCAAAAGTCCTTCTGTAAAGGAAAGGCAAGGACTCACACGATCTGGCGCTCCCACCTCTCTGACCTCAGCTCCCTCTTGCTTGTTCTTATCATAGTGGCCTTTTTGCTATTTCTCCAACATCCAGGCATAATCTCGCCTTAGGGTTTCTGCACGTGGCTGTTCTCTCTGCCTGGAAAGCTTGCCCCTAGATACCTACACAGTCCACTCTCTCACTCCCTTCAGGTCTTCACTCAAGTATCACTCCACTACACCCTATTTAAAACCGCACCCACTTCCTATCTTTCCCTATCCCTGTCCCATTCTTACTTTGTAGCACTTAATGTCTGTCATCTAACACTACATCTTTTACTCTGTGCTAAGTTTCACAAGAAAGGGATTTGTTGGTTTTGTTCTCTGCAGTACCCCAACTACCTAGAATAGCACCTAACTATAGATGTTTAATAAGTATTTCCTGAGTGAATGAAAAAATCATACGTAAAACATACACATAAAGAAAATACCAAGTATCAATAAAGGTTATCTCTGGTTGGTGTAATTTTATTTTATTTTATTTTTTATTTTTTAAAGATTTTTTATTTTATTTATTTGAGACAGAGAGAATGAGAGACAGAGAGCATGAGAGGGAGGAGGGTCAGAGGGAGAAGCAGACTCCCTGCCGAGCAGGGAGCCCGATGCGGGACTCGATCCAGGGACTCCAGGATCATGACCTGAGCCGAAGGCAGTCGCTTAACCAACTGAGCCACCCAGGCGCCCTAGTTGGTGTAATTTTAGATGTTTTGTTTTCTTCTTTGCATTTTCCAAAATCTCTTAATGAAATAGGTGTTTCTTTTCTTTTTTTTTTTTTAAGACAGGGAAGGGCTCAGGAGGGGCAGAGGGAGAGGGAGAAAGAGAGAATCTTAAGCAGGCTGCATGCCCAGAGTGGAGCCCGGCTTTATCTCACAACCCTGAGATCACGATCTGAGCTGAAACCAAGAATCGGACGTTTAACCAACTGAGCCACCACCCCATAAACAGGTGTTATTCTTAAAATCAAAGAAAAAATTGTTATTAAGAAATAAGGCTTTGGGGCGCCTGGGTGGCTCAGTTGGTTAAGCAACTGCCTTCGGCTCAGGTCATGATCCTGGAGTCCCTGGATCGAGTCCCACACTGGGCTCCCTGCTCAGCAGGGGGTCTGCTTCCCCCTCTGCCCTCTTCCCTCTCGTGCTCTCTGTCTCTCATTCTCTCTCTCTCTCAAATAAATAAATAAAATCTTAAAAAAAAAAAGAAATAAGGCTTTGTCGTACTCTGTGACTCAGTAAGTCTACTCTTGGGATTTCAGTCTGATTTTTTTTTAAGATTTTATTTATTTGAGAGAGAGAGAGAGAAACAGTATGAGAGGGGAGAGGGTCAGAGGGAGAAGCAGGCTCCCCGCTGAGCTGGGAGCCCGATGCGGGACTCGATCCCAGGACTCCGGGATCATGACCTGAGCTGAAGGCGTAGACACTTAACCAACTGAGCCACCCAGGAGCCCCTTCAGTCTGATTATTAAAAACAGCTGGATGGGGCACCTGGGTGGCTCAGTCGTTTAAGCATCTGCCATCAGCTCAGGTCATGATCCCAGGGTCCTGGGACTGAATCTGCTCAGCAGGGAGCCTGCTTCTCCCTCTCCTCCCCGTTCGCCATCTTTGTCTCTCTCTCAAATAAATAAATAAAATCTTAAAAAAAAAAGGTAAGAATCATTCTTGTGGACTTGCCTTGTAATTAATCTCCAAACAAAAGACAATGATAAATTGTAATTGAGGTTATTTAAAAACAAACATAGTTATCTGATAGCAATACCGAAAGTTATGCTGTGTAGTGGCATAAATCACAGACAGTTTTATGCGGAGCATTTATCGAAATTTCACTTACCTCTTCCATAACCAATTTGGGTGAGGCAACGCGGATTGCGATTCCCATATCTGCCAGTTTGTCCAAGACATCCTGAAAATCTAAATTACGACGAGATTTTGCTCGGGACAATGCACGGCCCTAGATTAGGAAAGGAATGAACTTTAAAAATTCTGAGCTAAAATTTACATTCAACTCCAATAATTATTTAAACTTTTGGGATTATATGCCTTTTCCCTGACTTCTTTAGAGTTAGAAAATAATCTTTTTCTGTTTTATCAACCTTAGTCTTTTGTTACAAATCGCATCATACCCTTCCAGAAAACAAATTTCCACCTATATAGAACATTCAGTATTGAAAGATTTAGTTTTGTATTTGTAATTAATTATCAATTCAATATAAATTGATTTTAATCACAAACAGTAGGTCTGTCATCACAAAAACCTTGTGCCTTTTGATTTAAAACAGTTTTTCAACCTTAGCACTACTCACATTTTGGGCTGGATAATTCTATGTCACATAGAATGTTCAGCAGCATCCTTGGCCTCTACTAGATGCCAGGAACAAAACTCCCCTCCCTTACCGTGACAATAAACAAACAAAAAAACAATGCCTCCAGGTGTTGCTAATGTGTGGTATGCGATGTTGTGCTGGTTATCACTGGGTTAAAAATGAGGAGTTGGGAGGCAGCTGGAAATGAGAAGGGATCAGAGAAAAAGGAAGGCTCAAATACATTTGTGAGGGTCTGTCCTATAAGAAGATACTCTAGAGTTTCAATTTTCCACTCCATCACTAGCTAAGCACTCTCATGGCTCAGAACATGGCGTGGCAAACTGGTTTGTGGGCCAATCTGGCCCACCACCTGTTTCTGTAAATAAAGTTTTATTGGCATACAGTAATTCCCATTGGTTTATGTATTGTCTATGGCTGCTTTTTCACTACAATAGCACAATGGAATAGGTACTACAGAGACCATATGGCCCCAAAGCCTAAAATATCTACTGTCTGGTGCTTTACAGAAAAAGTCTGCCAACCCCTGGCTTAGAAGATAAGAGGCGATATGGTGAAATAGGTGTGCTGTCTACGCCTGGGCTCTGAGGTGCAAATCCCCCAAATCTTGAGTGGACCTACCTAGAAAGGAGCAAATTCCGCAAATGACTAGGTCTGTGAATGGCTGAGATAAGCTGTGATGTGAACTTGCATCAGTTAAAGTTCTATCTGTTATGCCAATGTGGGAATTTCCCAGTCTGGATTTTGTGGACTTGCAGAGGTGGGAAACAGTCCCTCACTCTACAATGACTCCACTAAGGTAGAGATTACTAAGTGACCTTAGTTGGTTCACTAGACAGCATATATTATGGGAAGAAATTCAGGTAGGAAACAAGATGGATCCAAACTTCAACTCTGTTAATGCTCAAATACATTAACCTGTCAAAACGCAAAATGGCAAACTGAAGAGACCATTTCTAAGTTTCTGTTTTCCTTACCGCTCCATGACAAGTTGTTCCAAAGGTCTCAGTCATGCCCTGTTCAGTGCCAGTAAGAACGTAACTACAGGTACCCATAGTGCCGCCAATGAGCACGGGTTGTCCAGTGAGCTGAGGATGCAAACACCAATCCAACATATTACAATTTAGAAAAGCTTTAAATGAGCTTTTTATGCCTGAGATTTATACTTCCTCTTGTAGTGCAGGACTGTGGGAGAAACCTGGGCCTCCAAATACACTGCTTTCAAAACTTACTAGGACATATTTTAATTCTTGGATAACTGGGAGGGAAAAATGTGAGGACCAGGAAGGCAGCAGAAAACAGACAATGCAGGAGTGAAGCCAAATTCAAATGTCTGGCGAAGCGTCATTAGGAAGAACCATCCCGGGCAAGGCGCTTGACCTCTCCAGGTTCTGCTAAGGGCCCTTCTACCTCTACCACAACCAGATACCAAGAGGAGAGGAGAGATGAACAGACTGAGTTTAATCTTAATCTTGCCTTCCAATCATTCAAAGGCCTTGAAGAGATCACCTATATGGAGTAAAAGAGTCTCCATGCAGGACGTTTTAGACTTCCCACTGCAGGCACAGATGAGGGGGGAGTCATTGCTTCAGAGAAGACTGGAAATCACTGTTCTCAGGGAGGACAGACTTTCTTTACACAACCACTGCCTCTCTGTTTAAATTCACCCATGTTTAGAACGACCTAAATCATGCCCCCATGGCCTGAAACCACAAATGGCTTAGTACATACTTGGTAATCAACAGCAATGAGGGGATGGTGAGGGGGGAAAGCTCGGGTGGATCCCTTCCTGTGAACCAACAGTGTCCGTTCCTTTCCGTCCACCACGTGCTGCTCTACTTTGGCAATATTGTGAGAAACGTCATAGATCACATGCAGGTCCAAGTCATCAGGGGTTGTGTTGAAGACCTTGGCGAAGGCCTAAAAGGAAAAGCCTATGTTAAAAGCGGCCAGAACCAGCTCTTCAGAACTCCTCTGGTTTCAGCTGCTCTGTTCCTATAGGGAGTGAGGGATTTAAGAGCTCAAATACAGCAGTATTATTAATCTTCACATAAAAGACAAAAACCATCCTTTACACCACATTGCAAATTTCACTCCATAAATTCCAACTCTGGTTGAAAAGCTGCTGGGCTACTCTTAATTCCACTATTCAGAACAGCTTCTTCCTCAGCCTTCTAATCTTCGTGAATGCACTTCTATCCTATCTGCTGCTCAGGGCAAATTCTAGGAACAATTTTGGTTTCTCTTCTTTTCTCATTCCCCACACCTGATACTCTGCTGATTTGATTTAAGGAGACATCAAGAGCCTGGACACCTTGCCAATATTTCCAGGATTTATTACATAGATTTCGAAAACCGGATTCTATAGGCTCTTTTTTAAACCTTATCATGAGTAACAGAAGAGCAACTTCAACTGTACCTGACGGGTTAAGAAGGTCATGGAGGAGCGGTTGACCCAGGCATAGTTCCCAGCAGCTGCCATCCCCTTTAGGTAGTCCTGACCCTCTGGGGAAGCGATCCGAGCACAAGCCAACTGCCGGTCGTTGACTATAATCTTGTCTCTCTTCATGGCTTTTTCCATAGCTACCAGTGCATCTGGACCAGAGAGAAGAAGTCTAAATCGGCCGCTTTTACCTTTATAATTCAGCTTTATTGCAGAAAAGTAGGCTACATTCAAACCCATTTTTTAAAAAGCAAATAAAATACAACTTTTCCTTTGACGTGTTTCTAAGTTCATCTATTCGCTTGGTCAAGACATGGTTATTGAGGATCTTCTGTCAGCGCTGTGTGACACAAAGTATGTGGGTTACAAAGCTAACACCTTCCCTATAGGAACTTGGACAGGGAATGAGGTGAACACAAATAGCAACAACATGGTCTTAGTCTCCCCTTTCCTGGCATGAAAATGAATGAATAGAAATAGTAAAGTACATTTTATTACTGTCATGGTTTTAAAAAATAATCTTTTAGTGACTTAACAGAAAAGACTTGGAGACAAGTTGCTAGAAGAGCAGGAAAATCAAATCCATGGCAAAGTGCAGAGAAGTACTCAGTCAGAATTACTAGTCAGTGCTCCATACATTTGCTAGATTAAATATTCTAATGGGTCAAGCTGGCCCAAATTATTAAATTCCCATAGGATGAAATGTACACACAAGGATGAACTATTATAATATACAACTTAGGGTTTATAAAAATTTCCATGTGTTTATATACCTTCTCATAAATTCATAAATCCTTTCACACGTCCTATCAATCATCCAAAGTGACCTTGCTGCTGTTCCCCTGCCTTCTGCTTTTGTTCATGCTGTCTTTCGGTCATGAATGTCCTTTGTGCATGATTGTTCAAACTGCAAACAGTATGTGTTCACCACGCCACCTCCAGTATCTTTTTTTTTTTAAACGCTTTATATAGACTGTTCTTTGGTATTTTATCAAGTACTACCTTTTCATTTTAAAGAACGTGACATCTCTTTCTTGAGACAATTTGAGGGCAGGTCCTTGCCAATTTCATCACCGAATCCACTATAACACTTAATCTTGCATTATAGGTACGTAAAACACATCTGCATACATCATAAATGTATAAATGGAATAGTATAATGCAAACTATTTAATCTCCTATGACAATACCATGTGAAATAGTAAAAACCTATGCAATATAGTTCGAGCTTTCTCTCTGAAATCGCTATTTGGTTCCCTATAAATGCGTGTTTGAGCACTGAGTCAAAAATTAGATCCAGAATATACCTGTGGCTACTTGGTGGCCCAAGCCTCTGCTTCCACTGTGGATCATCACACACACCTGTCCCTTATGGTCGATGCCCATTTTCTTAGCTGCGTACTCATTGAAAATCTCATCCACAACCTGGATTTCTGCATAGTGGTTGCCTGCTCCCAGGGTCCCCAACTGCAAAAGTAAGAATGTCTGATAAAACACCTTCTATTTCGCTTTTAAAGATTTATTGATTTGAGAGAGAGAGTGCGGCAGTGTGCATGCACAAGTCGGGGGAGGTGCAGAGGGACAGTCTTCAAGTAGACTCCCCACTGAGCGGGGAGCCTGACACGGGGCTTGATCTCACAAACCCATGAGATCTTGACCTGAGTGGAAACCAAGAGTCAGACACTCAACTGACTGAGTCACCCAGGCGCCAGGCTTCTATTCTGCTTTAAAAAAAAAAATCATTTAAAAAGCAAATTGGTAAAATCAACTGGTAGATAAATAATCACAGTGTTTTATATAACAAAGAAATTTCTCAGCCTCAGAAATGCTTCATGCATTTAAAGCAATACACAATAAAAAAATATGGTAGAGTAGCTCTTGAAGTTTACTGTATCATTACTTGCTTGAGGTATATACAAATATGTATTAAAAACTTCATAAACCAAAACTCAGACCATTAAATGGCCCATAGAACATTTTAATTTTTTTTTTTAAAGATTTTTTTTATTTATTTATTTGAGAGAGAGTGAGAGAGAGAGAGCACAAGAGGGGGAAGCGGGAGAGGGAGAAGCAGACTCCCTGCTGAGCAGGGAGCCCGATGCGGGACTCGATCCCGGGACTCCAGGATCATGACCTGAGCCGAAGGCAGTCACTTAACCAACTGAGCCACCCCGGCGCCCCCCCATAGAACATTTTAAACGTTGTGGACAGAAGGGTCAAATTTTGGGATGAACTCTGGTGAATGCAGACTCTTACACAAGGTCTAAGTTCGAATGATTTTTAAAACATCTATGAGTTTAGTGACAACTACCATTATCCACCACTGAAAGAATGTATCCTGTAACTGGAGTTAAGAGATGATTTAGGGACCACGGCACAGAAGTGCTGGAAGAGTCTTTAGAGGCTGCCTAGATTTAACAAGTTTAACTAGTTTTCAGGTAAGAAAACCAGACTCAGAGGTACACCTGGGTGGCTCAAGTCGGTTAAGCATCTGCCTTCGACTCAGGTCATGATCCCAGGGTCGTGGGACTGAGTCCTGCATCGGGCTCCTTGCTCAGTGGTCCAGCCCTCCCAACACACTCTCCCTCTGCCTCTCCCCCTACTTGTGCTCTTGCACTCTGACAAATAAAATCTTAAAAGAAAAGAAAAGAAAAGAAAACCAGACTCAGGCAAAAGAGACTTGCCCACAGTCACAGAGAATTAATGGCAAAGCCATTGCCATTAGCTGTAGATTTCAAACATGTGGTATATTCTTATCTCATGGATGCCATGAACTGACAAGGTATGTCTTCTCATCTTGGACTCCATAAAACTCAGCCACATCTGTGGACTGTCAAAGTATGTATGTACGTAATTTGGGCATACATTTTTAAGCCTTATAATCATATCTCACTTTTCTCCCATCCATTTCTAATTCAGCACATTTTGTTTTGTTTTATGAACATCTGCAAGTTCCTAACAGTTTTTTAAGAGTAAGAACGAAGCATAAACAAATTTGTGTTCTTTTTGATATACTGTGAAAAACCTGGGGATATGTTTGCTACACAGAAGACATTTCCCCCTCAATAGAAACACACGACCCCCCCCCCCCACCCCCCGGCCCCAAGAACGTTGCCCCTCCCACGTGTTACCTGAGGAAGACCTCTTTTCTTAGCCCTTGCGGAGACCTTGTTGGGGTCAGCCTGCAACATCCTTCCGTACTCCTCACAGTGCTCCTTGTCCTCAGCCCAGGCATAGCCTTCCCTCAGGGACCAGTCCACACCCATCTCCAAGGCCTCCTCCAAGTCTCTGAGGGAATAATAAGGTCTGGTCATTTCACAGCCAAGGCAGAGCAAAAGCTAAGATGACCACACCTCAAAAGGGCAGAAGGAAACGGTCCATTTACTCTCGCCTGTGTACCAGGCGCTGTGCTAGATGCACAGTTTGTGCTCTCAGCAGCTCCAGGCTTTTTGAGGAAAGCAGCTACATAAATAATTGCGATATAAAACAGTAAGGACCATGTGAGAGATAACTATAGTTCTTCAGACATTTATTCAGTCCCTTGTACTCTTCAAATCTTCTTTGCTTTAGATTTGCCTCTCTGAAAGGCAAAGAAAATTTATAACTGCCATCAGATATCACCATCTACCACTAACTTTACCACAGCTACCCACCTTCATTAATAATTTATGAACAATTACAGCCAAATAATAAACCTATGTAAATGCCTTCAGGTGGCACAGGATAAATTTTAAGGTATCTCTGCAGAAATACTACATGGCTTCAGTGCACATGCATTTTGAAGGGGCACATACATTAAATCCCTAGAAGGAAACAGCCTTGATCTTCATCTAAGGTCCAGCCCTCCCAACACACTATCTGGAAGGTTAAATGATCTAGGTCATCTCCCCACTATAGCCCATTTCAAACATTATTTATGATATAGGACAAGATTTCTATTTAAAATATTTATGAAGATCTTAGAATTCATATTGTCCTAGGTATGCTTTTCAAACCAGGGCTGCATGTCAGGGACCACATAAATCGCAGATCCTCCAATTTATCAGTTTACTCCAAGTTTTTTGTTTTTGGTTTTTGGCTGGAGGGGAGCTGCAGAACTGTTAACAGCCAGAAACATACTGGTATTAACGTATGTACGTGTATGTAATTAGAATGCCAAAGTCACATAATTTTAAAGATAAAACAGAAGATGCCAAAGAAACATTCTAGTTAAGCACACGTTCCGCAAAGTTTAAGACGCACAGCTTTGCAAGAGCCATGACGGTACCGTCACTGGCCATCGAAAAGGCAGTTGTGCTGTGGCTTTCAATCTCATTCTCTACTGCTGAAATATTTAACATCCTCGCTAAATATACAACATTCAGTGCCATCATTCAAAAAGGAAGGTCATGGCTAAATAGAGGCTCACTGAAAAAAGGCGGTTCAGAATACAGCCTCTGAAACCAAAGGATCTCTGGTTTGAATCCTGACTTTACTTACTAGCTTACTACCTCTTTAAACCTCACTTTCCTTTGTCAATTGGGAATAACATTAGGGTTATTATCTAAATAAAATGACATGATAGACGTATACTATAGCACAGCGCCTTCCATGTAGGAAGTGCTCAGTAACTCTCAGGGGTATTTCTCTATTATAAATTCTGTGTGTCAAAGGCTGTTCTAATGAACATCACTTGACTAATCTCTCTAATCAATGGCGCAGGGGGCACCTCATGTGTAAAAGAACAATTCATTACCACTTCCTGAAAGGTGACTGAACAATCCCCATCCCCTAAGCATCCTACATTGGTTATGAATATGAGGGTCACGTGGTTATTTTCTTTCCCAATCTGTTTATTGGAATCTTGTCCTCTTACTTGGCACTCATGGGGATGACACCTTTTGATCCCACCCCAACAGGAATGTGGTCAAACATAGCTTGGGCAAGCTGCTCCTTCACAGGCTGGACATCGCTTTCGTCTAAATTGGTTCTTAGCAAGCGCACACCGCAGTTGATGTCAAATCCAACACCACCTGCAAAATAGAGAAGTCAGTCACAGATTAGCAAAACCAGGTAGTTGGGCAATGTTACCTGTGGTTTCTCACCATTAATATAGGGTTTGAAAGACAGCTCTTCTTTTATTTATTTATTTATTTTTTAAAGATTTTATTTATTTATTTGAGAGAGAGAGAATGAGAGACAGAGAGCACGAGAGGGAAGAGGGCCAGAGGGAGAAGCAGACTCCCTGCTGAGCAGGGAGCCCGATGTGGGACTTGATCCCGGGACTCCAGGATCATGACCTGAGCCGAAGGCAGTCGCTTAACCAACTGAGCCACCCAGGTGCCCCAGACAGCTCTTCTTTTAAAGATAACTTTTTAAAAGTAGCCTACAAAGTAGGTAGTCTGATGACATCAAAACACTTAAAGTAATGTACATACTACAGGTACTTTGTGGGCCAGGAAGGCGGTAATAAACAATGAGTATCATCTAGACTAAAGATTAAAAAAAGATATATACAACTAGAAATTAATCGTAATGATGATAATGAGAGCAATCACTTACCCAGTACTTCCTAAGTGCCTCGTACTGTGCTAAGTACTTTTCACAGCTTAGCTCATTTACTCCTCATAGTAATGCTACGTGGAGTTAACATTACTAGCTCCAATTTGCCCGAGAATTAACTGGGACACAAAGAAGACACATAATTTGCCAGCGAAGCATTTCAGTTTGTTTTGTAGCCAATGTCTAAAAACTGCCTGGCATATAGTAGGAGCCCAAATAATTTTCCATAAATGTACACTTTACTTGATATTTTAATAGCCTCCGAGTGTCCAAAATTAATCCTCTCAGTAAAGTAGGGGACAAGGAATGATAGACATGAGACTGAGAGATGTCCATCCTCTATTTCAGAAGGACTGCTTCACACCTGACGGCAGATGTGCACAGTGACCTTACCTGGGGATACCACTGCTTCGGGGTCACTCATATCAAAGGCTGCCATATTCCCAATAGCAAACCCATAACCTGAATGGACATCAGGAAGCCCAATAGATCGCTGAAAGAGAATTAGAAAATGAAATACAGCTTTCTCAACCTGACAAGACCATATTAATTCTCACGTGGGCTGTGGGCCGAAGCCTTCCCCAAATCAAGATTCTGTTTTTGTGAAACCTTCTCTATTGGTGAAAATTAAGTATAAAAACTTCTAATCATAAAGTTAAAAATAGCAGGAAAAAAAACCTTTTTAATAAAGTCTGACCATTAACTAAGAAAACTGAAACAGAAACGCCTCAGTATAACATGCTATAGGAGGGCCACATACTAACTTTAAGGTAGTATTATGTTCTAAATATTTATTGTTATAAAAGAAAAATTTACTTATTATTTCAGAGAGAGAGAGAGAGCGGGGTGAGGAGGTGAAGAGGGAGGGAGAATATCTTAAGCACTCTCCGCTGAGTGTGAAGCCCAAAGCAGGGCTTGATCCCGTGACCCTGAGATCATGACCTGAGCCGAAATCAAGAGTTGGATACTCAACCAACTGAGCCACCCAGACACCCGAAGTAGAATTACATTTTAAAGATAATCTTCAGACACGGACAAATTGTGGTCCCATCAGGCTAAGTGAAGGGAAATATCTGATTTATACTGGTCCTTAGTGTTTAAGCCATCATAGGCAAATGTAATCCATTTGCTGGTATGAATACTGTACACTTTCTACATCTGGGGCCTAGGAAAGGGCCCTGACCCAGGAAGAATGCAGGTCAATGCAGACACCTAGACACCTAAGAGTTCCTTACATGCACAGTCCATTTCTGTTCATTTTCCTCCCAAGTGCCAGCACAATAAATGGTATAAAGACCTCAAAAAATGTCTGCTGTAAGGATTTCATACCTTCTTGTGATGGTGGAACCTGAATGTTAGACTGTGGAGGGGCCCCACTTGCACCACCCAGGCCTACCTGTTATCGCCACCATCCTCCTTTCCCAATCATGCCTACAACAACTGTACTGTACTTTCTCCCTCCCCACAGGTCTAACCCTTACACTTCTGTCCATTCTTTCTCCAATCATCCCCTTGAATGGGACCAGAGTGAAACTTTCAATGGTGGTATCCTGATCCAGGAATAATGCTGTACTGTGACAAAGAAACAAGAGAACAAAACTACTTCAAAGATTTTCAAATGCTTACAGGTTCTAGCAAAAAGTAACCAGAAACTGAGATGCTATCTAGACTCAATTACTTCTTTAAGCTCCATGGTTATTTGTAGATGTTTGAAGGTCACTATCTAAGTGACACCGCTATCAGTTAGGCCTGGCCATTCATCCACTCGCAAACTTTGAGACTAAGACAAAATATAAATGATTCAAACTCTGAACATGGACTCACATGAACAATCCCAGGCAGGGCTGCCACATTGCCAATTTGTTTCATGGCTGGCAGGAAGCCACCGACACCTGAAGACAAAAATTCAGAATTAGAAAAGGGGACGCAGATGATTTTTAGCATTAAGTACATTCAGAGGTTTCTTGCTTGCGTTAAATGAAGGGGTAGTGGTCAGGACCACCAGAACAACAAAGCAGGAGAGGATGTTTGGGGTGAAGTGGGAAGGGGGCTTCATCAAGAAGGCAGCCAGCACGGGGGCACCCGGGTGGCTCAGTCGTTAAGCGTCTGCCTTCGGCTCAGGTCATGATCCCAGGGTCTTGGGATCGAGCCCCGCATCGGAACTCGGCGGGAAGCCTGCTTCTCCCTCTCCCACTCCCCCTGCTTGTGTTCCCTCTCTCTCTGTCAAATAAATAAAATCTTAAAAGAAGAAGAAGAAGAAGGTGGCCGCAGCAGACGCACAGGACGGTAGCGAGGGCAACCGGAGTAATCACAGACACGCTGTCAGCGTTCTGTGCATACCACGGGAAGGTTCCTTGCAAACACAGCACTGAGAAATGTGAAACAACTAATAAACGTTATGTTGCCGATGTAAAAAAAAAAAAAAAAAAAAATTCTTTCAATAGTTTTATTATTTACGCAAAAAGAAAAAAATCAACACTGGTTTTACTCTAAGTGACAAAGAAGGGCAATGCAGAAGAGCTGGGACAACACTGGACTGAAAGGCAGGGGACATGGGGCTCTAGCTTTGCTCTATCACTTGGTCGCAGTGTCATTTTAGGCAAGTCAGGATGTCCTGGTGGGGACAGGGGTGGGATTTAGACTGTGGAGCTAAAAATAAATGGGTTAAAACCAGGTTCCACTGTAATCATTAGAGCATTATATTAGAGCTTTATACACTTATCCCTAAACATTGGTGCAGTTCTGCAAGGTAAGTGTAATCAACTCCCCTTTACAGACGAGATTAGCTGAAGTTCAGTGAGGCTAATCAGTGTACTCGTTAAGAATGCAGACTCTGGAATCAGACACTCTTAGATCTAAGTTCCGCCTCTGTCATTGAGAAGTTATGCAACTGGACTAATTAAAACGACTTACCAACAAACAAGAGCTCAGGGCTGGATGGCTTCCCAGGGGAATTCTACCAAACATTTAAAGCAGAATTAATACCTATTCTTATGAAACTGTTCCAAAAAGGAAAACTTCCAAACTCATTTTACGAGGCCAGCACTACCTTGACCCCGAAACCAGACAAAGACCCCCTCAAAAAGGAGAATTACAGACCAATATCCCTGGTGAACATGGATGCAAAAATTCTCGCCAAAATACTAGCCAATAGGATCCAACAGTACATTAAAAGGATTATTCACCACGACCAAGCAGGATTTATTCCTGGGCCGCAAGGTTGGTTCAACATCCACAAATCAATCAATGTGATACATTAATAAAAGAAAGAACAAGAACCGTATGATCCTCTCAATAGATGCAGAAAAAGCACTTGACGAAGTAAAGCATCCTTTCTTGATTAAAACTCTTCAGAGTATAGGGAAAGAGGCTACATACCTCAGTATCATAAAAGCCATCTATGAAAAACCCACAGTGAATATCACTCTCAATGGGGAAAAACTGAGAGCTTTCCCCCTAAGGTCAGGAACACGGCAGGGATGTCCACTATCACCACTGCTATTCAACAGAGCACTACAAGTCCTAGCTTCAGCAATCAGACAACAAAAAGAAATAAAAGGCACCCGAATCCGCAAAGAAGAACTCAAACTCTCACTCTGCAGATGATATGATACTTTATGTGGAAAACCCAAATGACTCCACCCCAAAACTGCTAGAACTTATACAGGAATTCAGTAAAGTGTCAGAATATAATATCAACGCATAGAGATCAGTTACATTCCTATACACCAACAACAAGACAAAAGAAAGAGAAAATAAGGAGTTGATCCCATTTACAACTGCACCCAAAACCATAAGATACTTAGGAATAAATCTAACCAAAGAGGAAAAGAATCTGTATTCAGAAAACTATAGAATACTCAGGAAAGAAATTGAAGAAGACACAAAGAAATGGAAAAGCGTTCCATGCTCATAGACTGGAAGAACAAATATCGTGAAAATGTCTATGCTACCTAGAGCAATCTACACATTTAATGCAATCTCTATCAAAATACCATCAATGTTTTTCAAAGAAATGGAACAAATAATCCTAAAATTTGTATGGAAGCAGAAAAGACCCCGAATAGCCAGAGGAATGTTGAAAAAGAAAAGCAAAGCTGGCGGCATCACAATTCCGGACTTCCAGCTCTATTACAAAGCTGTCATCATCAAGACAGTATGGTACTGGCACAAAAACAGACACATAGATCAATGGAACAGAATAGAGAGCCCAGAAATGGACCCTCAACTCTATGGTCAACTCATCTTTGACAAAGCAGGAAAGAATGTCCAATGGAAAAAAAAAAGTCTCTTCAGCAAATGGTGTTGGGAACATTGGGCAGCCACATGCAGAAGAATGAAACTGGACCATTTCCTTACACCACACACAAAAATAGACTCAAAATGGATGAAAGACCTAAATGTGAGACAGGAATCCGTCAAAACCCTTGAGGAGAACACAGGCAGCAACCTCTTTGACCTCAGCCGAAGCAACTTCCTAGAAACATCGCCAAAGGCAAGGGAAGCAAGGGCAAAAATGAACTATTGGGACTTCATCAAGACAAAAAGCTTTTGTGCAGCAAAGGAAACAGTCAACAAAACCAAAAGATAACCCGACAGAATGGGAGAAAATATTTGTAAATGACATATCAGACAAGGGGCTAGTATCCAAAATCTATAAAGAACTCATCAAACTCAACACCCAAAGAACAACCAATCCAATCAAGAAATGGGTGGAAGACATGAACAGACATTTCTGCAAAGACATCCAAATGGCCGACATATGAAAAAGTGCTCAACATCACTCGGCATCAGGGAAATACAAATCAAAACCTTAATGAGATACCACCTCACACCAGTCAGAATGGCTAAAATTAACAAGTCAGGAAACAACAGATGTTGGCAAGGATGTGGAGAAAGGGGAACCCTCCTACACTGTTGGTGGGAATGCAAGCTGGTGCAGCCACTCTGGAAAACAGTATGGAGGTTCCTCAAAAAGTTGAAAATAGAGCTACCCTACGACCCATCAATTGCACTACTGGGTATTTACCCCAAAGATACAAATATAGGGATCCGAAGAGGTACGTGCACCCCAATGTTTATAGCAGCAGTGTCCACAATAGCCAAACTATGGAAAGAGCCTAGATGTCCATCAACAGATGAATGGATAAAGAAGATGTAGTATATATACACCATGGAATAGCATGCAGCCATCAAAAAAACGAAAGCTTGCCATTTGCAAAGACGTAAATGGAACTAGGGGGTATTATGCTAAGCAAAATAAGTCAATCAGAGAAAGGAAAGTATCATATGATCTCAGTGATGCGAGGAATTTGAGAAACAAGACAGAGGATCATAGGGGAAGGGAGGGAAAAATGAAACAAGACAAAACCAGAGAGGGAGACAAACCATAAGAGACTCAATGTCAGGAAACAAACTTAGGGTTGCTGGAATGGAGGGGGGTGGGAGGGATGGGGTGGCTGGGTGATAGACATTGGGGAGGGTATGTGCTACGGTGAGCGCTGTGAATTGTGTAAGACTGATGAATCACAGACCTGTACCCCTGAAATAAATAATACATTATAAGTTAATAAAAAATAAATAAAACTACTTAACATCACTGAGCCTTGCCTTACATTACACGTCTGTAAAATGGACATAACATTTTCCTCTTAAAATTACTCTTAAGAATTACATGAGATAATCTACGTAATGTACCTAGCAAAGTGCCTGGCACATAGTAAGTGCACAATAAATGGTAGCTCGTTATTACTGTTCGAGGTTAGCTTCAAAATCAACCAGGTCTACCCAGCTCCAAACAGTTTCTACAAAGCAAGGTGGCTAACAATGTGATCACAAATAAGTAACAGGTTTTTGGTCTCATTTAAGTCTTATTACCTGACAATACTTTTGAATTTTTAAATTACAATTGAGTTAGCATTATCATGCCACAGGGAAGATACTATTTATATGGCCACATGTAAAACTCTAATGTACTTACCACCACCCCGACAGGCATTCCTTAGTTCCTCAAACATTAATTTTTCCAGAGCATCATTCACGTAGAAAACTCCTTCAACCTGGTACGAACAAAAAGGAAAAACTATGAGCACATGCCTATGATATATAGGCACTGGACAGAACGCACGTACTATATGTAATATTTATTTTACTTTACTCCTTATAAAACACTTTCTCATTACCTTAAGCAAGCACAAAACTTCCTAACAAAGACTACCAGATGCTCCTATCTTTAAATATGTATTAAAAATGTATTTTGCAATGTTCTCAAATTGTTTATTCTCCTACTCTTAAAGAAACACTTAAGAATTCAACAGGAATTTTCTGCATGTGTGATAAAGAAGTCTTGGGGCGCCTGGGTGGCTCAGTTGGTTAGGCATCTGCCTTCAGCTCAGGTCATGATCCTGGAGTCCCAAGGATGGAGCCCCTCACCACACTCATGCTCTCTCTCTCTCAAATAAATAAAACCTTTAAAAAAAACAAAAAAGAAAGAAAGAAAGAGAGAAAGAAAGGAAAGACTTCCAACTATGCTCTCACCAAGGCCAAAAGTCCTACTACTCTTGTGCTTCTAAAAACCAGTGGGTCTTGATAAATGAATGAATCAAAAGGGTAAAATTCTAAACATAAAAATGCAGTCATCTGACCTTAGTGTATTTTTTCTGTGCCTAAGACAACAGCACATTACACTTTATTTTGTCCTATGCTGATTTGTAAATCAATACTTAGGTAAAGAGTAAAAAAAATTTAACATGGAGCTACACAGCTGTGTGCTTAGTTCTAGAATCTACACAATTTAAGAGGATAAAGGAGCCTGACCAAAAAATACAAAAGGCAATGGAGGACGTAATTATGTAGCACCAAAGGCCAGAACACTTTTATCAGATATCAAAGATAATGAAGAAGCTGCCCACTGAAGAAGCAGAGACTTAACACTAATCACCTGGACAAATTTCTTTCTTTTGTAAGAAAGAGGACTTCTGCTTGAATAACACCAGTTGAAAACGGAAAATGTCTCCAGTACAATTTTCTTTTTTTTTTTCCAGTACAATTTTCTAAGGGCCACATTTTATTAATTCACCAAACATTTACTGAGGACTTATTATGCTTTAGGCACTGTAGTGGGCAATAGGGGAGATACAAAGAATATATAAGATCCTGTTTTTTTTTTTTTAAAGATTTCATCCATTTGTCAGAGAGAGAGGGGCAGGCAGAGGGACAAGCAGGCTCCCCACTGAGCAAGGAGCCCGATGTGGGACTTGACCCCAGGACCCTGAGATCATGACCTGAGCTGAAGGCAGACGCTTAACTGAGCCACCCAGGTGTCCCTAAGATCCTGTTTTTGAGGAAATTTCCAACCCAGGATGCAGCCCAGACTAGAAAATTAAGAGGGTAATGAGGCAAGCACTATGACAGGAGAGTGGTATGGAAGAAACTGATGAAGTGGCTCAGTAGCCCAGGGAGCTGGAGGAGGCTTGAGAGGTGTTCACGGTTTTAACCAGCTCTTCAAAGACCAGAGACATCACTGGAGCTGCAAGACATTCAGGAGATATAAAGGAGACACAAAAATGACATAAAACTGGAAGGGGAGTCTTTTAGGGAAGAGGAATTTTTAGTGCAGCATGTGGGTCTTAAGGGAGGAACAAAGATTAAGGAGGACAGATTCGGTAATTATTGTGAAATTCACTCATCTCTCAAGAATGGGAATTCAGTTCAAGCTTCGCATAAAGGTCAGCAACTTTTTAAGAGCAGTATATCGAGATTTCAACCCTCCATTCTTAGGGGAGAAATGACAGTAAAGCGCCGTACAAAGAGTCAAACGGTAACTGCCCGTCGCAAGATGAGACTTGCTCGTAGGCAGAATTAGCAGCAGTGTGTGCCAAAAGTGCAGCTAGAACCACTCCCAGACACTGACAGTGTGTTACCATGACCATCATGTCGTGGTTATTGCCTGCCTACTCCTTCATTCAGGGAACCGGATTCCATAAACAGAAACTGGCTAAACGGAAAACAGCAAAATGGAATCTTAGGACCCTGGCCCTTTCCTCCTCTCGGTGTCTAGCTTTGCTCATGGGGGACACTCGGTAAGTTCTGATACTGAGTAAAAGGAGTGGAGTGGCTGTCAGGAACTCTTACCAAGACACAGACTCACAAGCCTCCAGTACACTTACAGGGCACCTTAAGGGAGGTCAAAAGCTACTTAACATATGTCCCCAAAACCTTACAAATGACTGTTTTCTTCACTTTAATGGAAAATAACAGGCACAAATGGCAATGAAGCCCGAGGGAGATAGCGAGCCCAGGCTTTCGCACTCCCTGGTACTGGGTTCCAAGTCTCCACCGGGAATACATCATTCTGTCAGAGGAAAGAGAAGTAAAATGGGTATCAAGTCCTGGCTGAGCTTCCTACTAGGCGGCTGGAGGGAACTGTGTCACCAACCCACCCCCGGCGAAGTGAGTATTAAAAACAAGCCACCCTGCCCTGCGAACCTTCTACACAGCCGCGAGAGGCACACACGTTTTATTGAACAGTGAACGCTAATAACTGGCTTCAGCAAACACAGGTCCGTAAACGTCACCCAGATGGCCGGCATGACTCAGGAAGGGGGTTCCCGTCCCAGCAACCCCACCTTGGACTGACTGGCTGTGCCACCATGTGAAAAACCACCAACGTCTCCAAAGCTCGGGAACGAAACGTCTTACGGCGTTTGGGACTCCCACGCGAAAGCGCTTTTGCAAGCGCGAATTTCGCGTTCACTTGGCTTCCCCAGGAACGTTCCGCTTCGCGGACCTTTTGCGCCGGGAGGTGGGGCCGGCCGGAAGGTGGGGGCGGGACGGTCCCCGCGCCCGGCCAGGGGTCGGGAGGGCGAGCGGGAAGGCCGGGCCCGGTGGGCAGGGAGGTGCCGCGGGCCCCCGGGGAAGGCCCCGCCACCGGCTCCCGCTTCCCCGCCTCACCTGCATGTTGGGCACGAAGCCCTTCTTGATTCTCCAGCAGTTTTTACTGATCTTTTCCAAGAACTGCAGCTCATCATTATAACTACGACTCATGGCGGCGACAACGGTAGCAAAAACTCCCCGCTCCGCTTTGAAGAGACGCTGCCGCGCTGTCCCGCTGCCTGAAGTACCGCCTTCCGGAAGTCAACGCGCAGGCGCGGTAGGCTCCGCCGCAGGATGGGCGACGGCAAGCACCGAGGCTCGAAACTCCTGCCACCAAAATCGCTTTTATCTCGGTAAGTTAGACTGCCCTCTAGTGTTTATCTTTCGGATATTTACTAAGCCCTCTTCCAGGCTTAAAGCGAAACTACATGCAGTCGTTTCTAGTGAGATGTAGTCGTCCTTTGTTTTGGAAGTGCTCGAAAAACACACTGAATCTGGATCAGGTCCAACTGCTGTAATGAAAATCTGCGTGGAGTTTACATTCCCAACAGTGAGGGAAAAAAGATGTGGATAGCCGAGAAACATGTTTAAAAATATAACTGGACATTTGTAATGTTTCAGAATGAATTTGTGGATGCACATTAAATAACTTTTCTGTAGAAAAGAACATTCCAGGGGCACCTGGGTCGCTCAGTCGTTAAGCGTCTGCCTTCGGCTCAGGTCATGGTCCCAGGGTCCTGGGATCGAGCCCCGCATCGGGCTCCCTGCTCTGCAGGAGGCCTGCTTCTCCCTCTCCCACTCCCCCTGCTTGTGTCCCCTCTCTCGCTGTCTCTCTCTGTCAAATAAATAAAATCTTAAAAAGAAAAGAACATTCCAAAGAATGAATGTGACAGCTTATCATTTATTCCAACAAACACTGATGGGGGTGGTTGTTAAGGCCAGATGTGCGCCATAAAGATGTAGATCACAGTCCTTGCGGACAGACGCCTGTCTCTTGCTCACAGTAGTAAGCGATTTTCTCGTGATTTCGGCTTCTAGTCCCACCTCACGTAAATAGCGGTGACTTTGGAATCGGAAAGACTTTGATTCAATTTCTACCTCTGCCTGGTGTGCAGAGGCTGCTTTACCAGCCTTGTATGATTCATCTCTCTTCACCTTTGTTTCCTCATCTGTAAAATGGGATCACAATTCTTCAGAGTGTCTGTGAGCATTAGGTGAGTGACAGTCATGGAGTTACCAGCACCGGGCTGGGCATCCACTTGCCCACTAGATTGTGAGCGCCACAAAGGCTGAGTTTTTGGTTTCTAGTCATTCTTACATTATCTATACGGGTCTCCTTTCCTCCTCTTCTGCCCCAGTTTCACCCCAATAACTAGATGCTCTAACAACTTAATATCACCAACTACAATAGATCTAGGCTTAGCAGTCTGCACTGCCATTTCATTTCATCTGGGAGGGAAAACCCTAGAACTTAAAGAAGTGATAAAATTTCCAGAGTTTCTCACCAGAAACATCTAAGAGGCAAGGTATCCTCCCTCTTTTTTTCTTTTAAAGATTTTATTTATTTATTTGACAGAGAGAGACACACAGCGAGAGAGGGAACACAAGCAGGGGGAGTGGGAGAGGGAGAAGCAGGCTCTCCCGAGCAGGGAGCCCCATGCGGGAGCTTGATCCCAGGACCCTGAGATCATGACCTGAGCCAAAGGCAGATGCTTAACAACTGAGCCACCCAGGTGCCCCAAGGTATTCCCTTTTTAAATCAAGCCTTGAAGTCCGCTCACCTTCACTTTTTGTCAATTTAAAGAGGCTAAATTCTCTCATCTTTGTCTTATTTTATTAAAAAAAAATCCAGGGCAGAGAATTTCTCAAATAAAAAGACAAGGTTGACATTAATAGAAAACAGGTTTAATTAAATACAGGGGACAGTATCAGTAAATATAAAACATAAAATCTAATATGCGGGGAAGTGGGGAAAACCCTGGGCTGCAGAGAGAGCTAAAGGGAGCTCCTCCAGCAAGAACTCATGCAAATCTGTACTTCCTCATGCACCTCCTCAGAGGCACATGGCTAGCTCTCGGCCCCAGCACCTTATAAACACAGGAACACACAATGTGCATTCGAACACGAACACACATTGAAACGCCTACCCCTCCACACACACAGACACACACCCCGATTTAGCTCTTTAACTCAGTTTGCCTCCCTCCGACCCTGAGGGCTTGAGAAAGAAAACTGTCAGCCTAAGCACTTCACAAGGGCTTTACAATCCAGTGTGCACTGTCTTCCCCTCTGGGCTTACAGTAGCTGTGGATTAAGGGCCATTTACTTCCTGGAGTGGACTCCAAACAGGCAATCAGGCGACTGGCTTCCCCCTCTACTGTCCACTTATGAGGTTCAGACCTTCCCAACCATGGAAACTTAGCTGCTGCTTTAAGGATGTTTCATACTTCAGGTCGGTGGAAATCAAAAGGAATCCCTGAAAAGGAGGCAAGGGTGAAGATAATGTCACACTCCGGACACCGGACACCGGCCACCATAGGCCTCTGGGGTTTGCTAAGGGGTGAGGGAGAGATGGTTTCTTTCCCAGGTCCTCCTGTGTCACACCCTCCCCGCCACTGTCCCCTTGTGAGTGCCTCAGCCATAGGAACAGGCCACTTGGGATTACTGTCTCCTTATGTGACTTGAGCAGCTGTAGAAGGGGAGGTGGGGAGGGAAGCGGGAGGGCAGGATAGTGTATGGGATCGGAGAATTCCCTAGGAATCTTACTCCTCCTCCCTCAAAAAAAAGCACCAAAATGGTAGAAAAAAGGTGTTCTGAAGTTTGTTGATAATGATTAATGGGGAAACAGCTCACAACAGATCCCTGAACCTTGAGGAGGGTCTTTGGTTCAGGCAAAAGTTCAGAAGAGCCAGTCAAGTCTCATCCAGGCCTCGCTTTCCTTGTTTTAAATGGGACTGCCAATCCGGGCCTCCAAGGTTGTTTTGTGGAATGAATAAAATAAAGCACACCACGGTGCGCCTTCTCATACTGTGGTGTGAGTAAGTCTGGCTGTGAAGGGAAATCAGACTTGGTCTGATTTTCAAACTCAAGTTTCAATGCTTTTCATTGTTGACTGCAAGCTTTAAGAGCTAAGCCTTTTGTCTATAAAATTCCTTGGGCTGGAAAAACAAAGCAGAGCAAAGTAGCATAAAACAGAGTAAGCAAAATAGGAAGAGGCTTATTCTACTATGAAAAGAAATGGGGGCAGTGAAGAGAATATTCACATTCTTACCTCAAAAACTTCAATATCTGAATTGACAAATGAGATTTTGTGTGGGTGGGGCAGAGGAATTCCTTGCTGCAATTTTGCTAAAAAACAGAACGAGGTGTAAGATAGCTAGGCATAGACACAGAAGTTTTGGAAAACTTTTTAGTAAAAGATGAATAAGCAGTTTTTAAATATGTCTTTTCCTTCTTCCTGATTCTGTATTTTCATTCTATGTTCCTTGCACTTTCCTCGATGAATGCTTAATTATTTAATGAAGTACTTAATAAAAATGCACAAGCAATTATGTGCACTTGGATGGCAGAAAAATGTTGGCAACTTGTCCAGTTTATATTTTGAAAATACCTTAATTAGTGGGTCTGAGAACATTTTGGTCTCTGATACAAAATGTATTTTAACCAAGCCAAACTCAAGATGCAGTAGGTTATGAATGACTGCCTACAGGGAGAGGGCCTAGAATTGTCCTTCATTAAAACTGTCTATCCAGATGGTGGTCTGTGCATAAGAACCACAGAGATGCCTTCTGGGGAGATGAATCTCTTTTCTGGCGGACCTGAAGGAGACTTGTTACTGCCTAAGGAGAGTGGTTTCGATCTCCTTAACTCAACCAGAGTTTAGCTGTTCTTGCTGAGTCTGTAGGTAGTGTTGCTAACAAGGCTTGGACTTGCGATAACTAATTTTGTAACCACATCGTTGATGGTACAAACTCTGTAAACTCTGGCATGGGCCTGGATTCATACAATCACACGCTGGAAGTACAGGCTTTGGGGTGGAAAGTACCCAAACAATCCCCAACGTTTAGCAAATGTCAGAGTCACATGTTTCCTAAGAATCCCTTACCGTTGGCCAGTGGGAGGATTCCAAAGTGGAGAATAGAGGACAGAATATTCTCAAATCTCAAGACCTAAAATGAAAGGGGATACTAAATCAGTTGCCAAGTCAGGGCATTTTGAAAGTACCATGCCTGGTCTGAACGTGCACTTTCCCAGACCTTATCACGACAGAGGGCGATAATTAGAATCTCCCCATGGAGATAATCTAGCTTTCCAGACACTGAAAGCTATTTTGCGGGAAACCCTATTATACGGTTTCCCAATCTTTTTTCCTGCTTGAGGGTGGACGTTTCTGCTCCCTGGAGGCTGGACGTTTCTGCTCCCTGGAGGCTGGATCATGGTGACAACAAATGCAGAGGGACCACATGGTGGCAGCAAACATGGCAGCTTAGGTATCTACCAAGTAAGACGATCTAAACAATTACTAAGTATCCCAATTAGTAGTCTTTCCTTAATGGAGGTCCTTTGCATTATGTTATGCTCTATAATTAACAGTATCACCAGAACATCCAATTTACCCAGAATAAATTACAGTAGTTGTTAAATCTTAGCAAAGTGTTAGTTCCTGGGAAGATTCGGGTATTAAAAACAAATGGACTATGGGGTGCCTGGGTGGCTCAGTCGGTTGAGCACCCGACTCTTGGTTTTGGCTTGGTTACGATCCTGGGGTCATGATCTCAGGGTCATGGGATCAGTGGGGCCAGGCTCCTCGCTCAGAGAGCAGACTCTGGGAGATTTTCTCTCTCCCTCTCCTGCTCTTCCCCACTATGCGCACTCTCTCTCTCTAATAAATAAATATTTTAAAAAATAAATGGACTATGATGAACATCAGTTCACTCAATGAATATATTTTGAATATCCTACATGCTTAGCAAGCTTTGCTGCTTAGTAAGGAGAGCTCTGAAGCCGACTTCCTTGTTTTTACCACTTCTATGATGTTGGGAAAGCTCTTTAATCTCTGTGCCTCCATTTCCTCTACTGTAAAATGAAGATAACAGCACTAATGTCGTAGAGTTGGTCTCAGGATTAAACATGTTAATAGTATGTAAAATGCCCAGTATATACCACTGTCATTTTCTCTCCCCCAGAAATGTCATTATTAGCACACTCTGTTGTTGATGCGAAGCAGTTTCTTTGAGTCTTCCTAGAAGACTTGCACTCATTTTGCCTCCTCTAGGTTCAGGAAATATTATTTATGAGAAAGTCAGCTGTGCATTCTCATTGATTATAGTCTGTCATCTACCAAATGGCTACGCCATGGAGGTGCCAACCCACAGTGCATGAGACACTACGGATATTTTAAATTTCAGTATCTGGCATGAAAGACGTAACTTATTTTCCAGCTTGTTGAGACTAATGCCACTGGCTTCTAATCTTCCCAACCTGAAAATCCGGATGTTCCTATAAAATTAAACAAAGAAACAAACATCTTGTTTGGTCTCCTGGGTAAATTCCTGGGCGTCTTTGCTGTTTTCCTCAGATCTATTCCTCTCTTAATAGCTGCTTCTGTCGAACACGGTAATCAATTCAGTACCATGTCCCAGGACTGCTCTGTGAGAGGTCAAATGCCCTGACCGAGGCCCTCCAGCCAGTAAGTGGGAGTTTACCCCTCAGCTTGGCCTTAGAGTTTGTGTATGTAACCATTATGCTATGCTGCCCCTTGACATAGAGGTGGCAATAACTGAAATGAATTTTTATAAAAACAATGGCCATTGTTTATTTAATACCTACCATGTATCCAATATGCTAAATGAATTTCATATGTGATCCCAGCTAATCGTCTCAACAACCCCAAGGCTGGAATGGCCAGCTCCATCCCTACCTCCACTGCCCGTTCTCTTGCTCTGATTTATCATTCTCTATAATATTTTTCAGCATACAATATATATTTGCTTGTTGTCTGCCACATACATCCACACACACATGCACACTCACACACACACACACACACACACTCTAGAATAGGAGTGCCCAACGGTGGCACTATTGACATTTTGGGATGGATCCTTCTTTGCTGTGGGGGTTGTCCTGCGCACTGTGGGACGGTAAGCAGCATCCTTGGTCTCTACCCACTAAGTGCCTATAGCACGCCCCCAGACTGTGACAACCAAAAATATCTTCAGACATTGCCAAATGTCCCTGGGGGGCAAAACTGGTGAGAACGACTGTTCTGGAATATAAGTGCCACAAGGGTAGGGACACCAAGTAGTGATTTGGCTGATCTTCCTGCAGTTTGGGGGGAGGGGTTTGTTTCCAAGTATATCCAAGTTGGGATAGACTCTTCCCATCAGGAGGTCACTGGGATGGGGCCCCCTAAAATGTATCTGCACAACCAGCCTTGATGAAATTTTAGGAGATGGCTAGAAAGGCTTTCAAGGGCAAACTTAGTCATGGCCTAATAATTTGCAGATAGCCTCATCCTTTGGGAGTCTGGGCCTTATATTTAATTCTCAAAGATTATTTTATCCAAAAAATGAAATCGCCCTGAAAATCTCCCTGAAAATGCCAATATTACATAGGTCTTAAGTTTTTTAAAAAAATTCCTTTAAAAGTCTTTCTGAATAGATAAAAGTGAATTGGAGAGTTCCTGTCCTGTTTAAAAGTTATGGGGTTGGTGGACAGGCAGCTACACAAGGAATTTTAAAGTTAAAACCTACACTCATGGGGAAACCAAGTTTTTAGAGGCTTAGAAAACAGTCATCCAGGGCGCCTGGGTGGCTCAGTTGGTTAAGCCACTGCCTTCGGCTCAGGTCATGATCCTGGAGTCCCGGGATCGAGTCCCGGGATCGAGTCCCGCATCGGGCTCCCTGCTCGGCAGGGAGTCTGCTTCTCCCTCTGACCCTCCCCCTTCTCATGCTCTCTCTCTATCTCATTCTCTCTCTCAAATAAATAAACAAAAAATCTAAAAAAAAAAAAAAGAAGAAGAAGAAAACAGTCATCCAGCTCCTATATAGGAAAATTATCATTTTTCCCTTGACAGGGAACTCTGAGAGCTTGGATTCCTACCTCAATATTGCTGCGATTGGACTCTGGCAAAGAGAGGCGGAATCTGAAACAAAACAAAACAACAAACGTCAACAGGAAAAGTTTAAAGGATGGAAGATTTAAAAACAACCATCTCAACAGAAAGGAACAAAAAGGAAAAGGGATTTTTTTTTTTTTAAAGATCCATAAGCCACTATTTTAAAAAACCACACAGACTGGTAAGGATATAATGTTCTAGTACATCTTTCCCCCGATATTTGCGGCTTAAGAAGCAGAGCTCCCTAGCAGAAGCCTTGGATTTGTAACCAGGATGGGTTCCCCAAATGCATTTGCTATATGGGACTTACTTTGGCAACTCGAATTCAGAAGAATCTTAAGAAACAGTTTCAGTCTCCAGCCATACCACCCTGAATGTGCCCGGTCTCATCTGATCTCTGGAGCTAAGCAGGGTGGGGCTTGCTTAGTACTTGGATGGGAGAAATAGTCTGCAGGTCTTGGTCTGAACTCCCAGAATACACACTTGATTTTTCATACATAGTGATAGTTAAGATGAAGCAGTAGTTATCAACAGGGAGGATCCCTTCTTTTCACAGATGGGGAAACTGAGGTCCAATTAATGGCAGATTGAGGACCAAAACTCAGATCTCTTGATGTCCATCCCAAACCTCCCTTCCACTGTAGGATCTTGCCTCATCCTGCTTTCCCCCTTAGCCTTCCACGGCTCACTTTAGCCCAGGTGTAGAGCCTTACATCTGCACCAGCCTTCTAATGGCTCTCCCTGTCTCCAGTCTTGGTCTCCAGTCTTGGTCTTCCCCAATCCGTCTTCTACACCATTCCCAGAGTGAGCTATATGACAAGCATGTCTGATGAGGACACGCTCCTCTTCAAAATTCTTTAACGGCCTGAATCCAAGTCACTTACATGGTGCACAAGCCTTTCTGTATTCTGGTGTCCAGTTGCCTGTTTACTCTCACTTCTTTTCATTCTCTACCTTGAATTTTATACTCAAGAACCGTGAACTGCTTAGTGCTATGCTGTTTTATTTATTTGTTATTTTATTTTCCTAGATAGGCTCCACACCCAGCCCATAGCCCAATGCGGGACTTGAACTCACGACCCTGAGATCGAGACCTGAGCTGAGATCAAGAGTTGGACACTTAACCGACTGAGCCACCTGGGCACCACTATGCTGTTTTATTAATCAGGCACTATATATCTGAGGTTCAGGCACTATATATCTGAGGTTAAAAAAATGTATTGGTGGGCGCCTGGGTGGCTCAGTTGGTTAAGCGACTGCCTTCGGCTCAGGTCATGATCCTGGAGTCCCTGGATCGAGTCCCGCATCGGGCTCCCTGCTCGGCAGGGAGTCTGCTTCTCCCTCTGACCCTCCCACCTCTCATGTGCTCTCTCTCATTCTCTCTCTCTCAAATAAATAAATAAATAAAATCTTTAAAAAAAAATGTATTGGCTTCAAAACACATAACAAAAAACTCCTGAAAAATTAAAATTAATACATGCTCACAACAAGTAACATTATGGTGGACTAGTCACTTTAACTCAACTCCACTCATGGTTCAATTTAAATTATATTTAATGTGGAATGCATTTGAATATATCCAATATATTTGGGGCTGGATTCTCCAAAATTAGAGTGGTCATAAAGATCTTAAAACAACTGTAAAGTATTTCCTTGCATATTCCATGACACTTCCGGCCTCCATGCTTTTTGCTCATGCTGTTCCCTCTTTCTGAAATTGCCCCTCCCCAGTCTTGTTGACTGGTTAGCTTCTTTTGTTTAAGATTTAACTCAGGTGTTACCTCTTCCAAGTACCTTTCTGTTATTACATTTAAGGAGCAGGTAGATATTAATAGAAGAGGTAAGTTTGCTTATTATCAGCCAATATCATGTTAATATGAATTAAGTCTCAAAAACTTAATTGCTGATAATAAGCAAACATAAGAGTAAAAACCAGAAAGACAGTTAAACCTGACGAGGATCAGAGATGGTATTGTGGCACTGTGGCTCGAACTGAGCTCAGTGGAACGTGAGGACCAGAATCCTTAGGGTTTCTTTAAAGGAAGTAAGCTGAGGGCGCCTGGGTGGCTCAGTTGGTTAAGCGACTGCCTTCTGCTCAGGTCATGATCCTGGAGTCCCCGGATCGAGTCCCCGGATCGAGTCCCCGCATCGAGTCCCCGCATCGAGTCCCCGCATCGAGTCCCCGCATCGAGTCCCCGCATCGAGTCCCCGCATCGGGCTCCTGGTTCAGCAGGAAGCCTGCTTCTCCCTCTCCCACTCCCCCGCTTGTGTTCCTGCTCTCGCTGTCTCTGTCTCTGTCAAATAAATAAATAAAATCTTAAAAAAAAATAAAAATAAAATAAAATAAAGGAAGTAAGCTGAGCAATTGAGCAAACACTTGAACGTACTGCTGGAGAAATGTGAGGGGGATTCTTCCCCTTGGCCACACTGCCTTTTATTAAAGACGGGTAACCTACGCCAGTTTACAAATCCAGGTGGAGCAAAGAGCAAACTCGAGGTCCTTGTTCTGAAAAACACACAAGCACAACTCTGACCACTAGGTGACGACCGAGTTCAGTCTTTTGACTCATCCTCCAACAGAGCCCCTAACCTGTTTCTTAAAACACAACTACTGGGAACTAATTTTATTACAGAACCACAGGGTTGTTGGGGAGAAAGGGAGCTCAAGTAGCCCTACCATGCAGACATATAAGAGTTAGCTTATTTAAAAAGTTTTGGAGAAGGTTTACCGCCCTGATTGAAAACCAGAACAAAAGTACAAACACTTAATCATGTCAAACGATGGTGGGGTCATGATCTGGGTCAATATAGCAAATACGGCATAATGAAGTTCAAGTGGACCAAGGCACAGGAACTCACAGCGCCACTCACTCTTCTAACCCTGTGGCCATAGCAGACATTGAAAATCACACCTTGCACTCAATACTGCATAATAATTGTTTATCTCTTTGCCCTCTGACTATGAACTTGACTGAGTCCAGAGCATGGCACATTTAGGCACTTAGTATTCATTCAGTTATCTGTCCAGCAGATACTTACTGAACACCTAATACATGTCGGCCCTGCGACAGGTGCTGGAGATCACGACTGTGAGTGAAACCAAACACAGCCACGGCTCACATGGAGATTAAAGTCTCGTGGGAAGGCACACATTAATCAAATAAGCCCACTGGTGACAGTTTAATGACAGATTGAGATAAGTGCGCTGAAGGAAAGGGAAAGTTCATGGAGGTAAATAAGAGAGGAACCTGATCTAAACTGGCAGGTGCAGGAAGATTTCCGAGGAAGGGAAATACGTCCTTGAGCTGACATATGAAGGGTGAGTGAGATTAAAAAGGCAAATTGGGGAAGAAAGAGGGAAGGGTCTGGCAGAGGCTGCAAAGGCCCTGTGGAGGGAATAGAGGCCAGTTAGAGAGTGCAGCAAGACGATGCTCGAGAGGCAGACAGTGGTGGACCAGGCTGGGTTTCTCAGGCTATGTCAAAATTTTTATATTTATCTTAAGAGCAAGGAATCTATGGAAGGTTTCTAAAAAGGGAGATGATGTCTGTTTTGTAAAGATCACTCTGGCTGCAGTATGGAGAAAAGATGGACAGGCTGAGAGGTTTCCTAGGTGCCCCTTCTATGCCCAGTAATGCTCTAAGCAATGTGAAGAACTTTAGTTATAACTGTATTTATGATGGACAGACAGAAGCTGTATGTATAGCAAGGAGTTGGAGAACAATACAAAGTAGCTGTCCTCAGTACTCCTTTGTGGGTTTTACACTGCCTTGCTGCAGGAATTCTAAGAATGTATGAAAAGGTGAAGAAACCAGCATGGGTTGGAGGTAGGGGTGTGTGTGTGTGTGGTGTGTAAGATATGGGAGGGGATAAACTGCCCTTTGAGAGAAGCACTCCATCATTTCCCTTAGCACCCAGTTTTTGCCTTTTAATCTGAGTATTTCTCTTATCAGGCTCTGGGCCTGGAAGGTAGAAACAATTGCCTTTCTCTCTACTATCTGTATCAAGAACAGTATTGAGCACATAATAGGTGCTCAAGAAATTCTCATTGAATGGATTATGGATAAATGAGTAAAGGATGGGTGGGGAAGTGTTTATTGGAATTGGGGTCACTTTGAGAAGGAGCCAGTCTAAAGCAGAATGTTCATTTTAGGGAGCTATGAGGGATAAGATTGGCTTGCTTGGAAGGTAGTCAAAGAGCTTGACAACCCCAGGCTGTGCATTTAATCCACGATGAAAGGCTTTTTTTTTTTTTAAGAGAGAATTTTAGAGTGAGAATGAGCAGGAGGGGCAGAGGGAGAGAAAATCCCAAGCAGATGCTGTGGGGCGTGTGGAGCCTGATGTTGGGCTCGATCTCACAACCATGAGGTCAGGACCAGAGCCAAAACCAAGAGTGTCAGACGCCTAATCGACTGTGCCACCCAGGTGCCCCCAATGATGAAAGGTTTTCATGTGAGGAATGTGTTGAGCCCATTCCAGTATTAAAGGACCCTCTTGATGAGGAAGGGTTCCCCAGTGTTTTATCTTCATTGCCTTCTGCAGTCTGGAAATTCCCCCAACAAGTCAGGGAGAAGGGGAAGAAGTCGTTTGGGGTTTCCTCCTCTGATGGGGGCCTCGAACCGTGGCATTCCTCTGCCCTGGCTTCCACAGTAGCTCAGAGGGAGGGCGGAGATGGTGGTCAGCCCAGGTGCCAAGCCCGGGCTCTGACGGCCTGTCTAAAGCACTGTTCTGACAGAAACTGAAACCAATCTTCCCAGACCTGTTTTCCTTTCTGGGTTTCTCTCCAGATGGCTCACACTGGGAAATGCTTATCTGCCCAAGCTGCGAGGAATAGAGTTGGGTGGTGATTCTGCTTGTAGCCAGCTTTCTTTGCATTCTCTGATGGTGTTGCCTGTGGGGGTTGTAGGGTATGTGTGTGTGTGTGTGTGTGTGTGTGTTTGTGCACGCGCTGATGTTACTGGTGTGGGGTGCAGTTTGGGAGAGTCCAATGCCTCACTCGTGGCAATGTCAAAGTTGTTCCAAAGTTGTTGTTCCAACAATTGTTGTTCCAACAATACTGTATATTTGATTGTCTTGAGCTTTGCATGCAATTAAGAAAAAGGGCTAGAGGGGCACCTGGGTGGCTCAGTTGGTTAAGCGACTGCCTTCGGCTCAGGTCATGATCCTGGAGTCCCTGGATCGAGTCCCGCATCGGGCTCCCTGCTCGGCAGGGAGTCTGCTTCTCCCTCTGACCCTCCCCCCCCCTCATGTGCTCTCTGTCTCTCTCATTCTCTCTGTCTCAAATAAATAAATAAAATCTTTAAAAAAAAAAAAAAGAAAAAGGGCTAGAATTTAGTCATCTGTATGGTGACCAAAAAAGGGAAAGCGTTGTTTAATTTGGTCTCAGAAATGTCTACTATGTGGATCAACCTGCACTGGGGTTACCTCCCAATAGAACTGTGTTTAGAACAAAAGTCGCAATTGTAGATGGACCAGTATGAATCTGGTTTATGACTTTGAGGGCCAACTCTAAGGCTTTTAAGGCCATCCTGACTTGTCATGTTCCTTGGGATCAATTTCTCCCTCTTATTTGGTTAAAATTTGAGCCCAGAAGAGGGAACGAGAATAAAAGTCTATTGCTGGTAGTGACCAGACCTTACCTCATCTACCCATACAACAGCTCTGTGGATAGGTGCTTTGTTTTGCTGATGAGGAAACTGATGTTTAGAGAGGTTGATTGACTTGCCCAGGGTCACACAGCTAGCAAACGACAGGGGTGGAATTCAAAATCAGATATGCCTGACTATGGGGCTGTGCTCTTAATTAGACATACTCACAGAGGTCACATTGATTACTCATACTCCCTGCTTCTGCTTTCTTTATTTTTTCCTTCCCTCCATTTCTCAAGGCAGCTGTGTGGAAAGGGCCGTGTGCTTTTTCCACTGCAGGTCACCCTCTGCCTGCGGCTTCTCTTCTTCTATCAAATCTTAGCATTAAGAAAGGACATGCAGCCCGCTTCAATTTCATGTGACGCCACGCTCATGGGTTTCCTCTTCTGGGCAAGGGTGTTTACTGTCTAAATCTTCTAAGTCTTGGCTATGTTCCACATCAAAGGCAGTATAATGTCCTAAGTGAACACTCAAGGCTGTGAAAACTGCTCACCCAGGTTCAAGTTCTGGCTCTGCCATTCAATAGCTCTGTGATGTGAGCAAGTTATTTGACCTCTCTATAAACTGTAAAACAGGGATAATAAGCTACCTCCAGGTCTATTCACTCAAGCTACAGACATTGATTGAAGATCGTGCCAGGTCCTGGAGATACAGGGTTGTGCGGTTTAAATGAAGTAATATATGTGAAGTTCTTGGCACGGGACCAGGAGACACCAAAGTCTCAATCATAAAGTAGTCATAAATAGTAGAACAAAAGGCAATTTCTCTAATAGCCATCACGGAGCGGGACACGGGGAATGAGGTGTTTCCTGAACAGGGTTTATCTGTATAGGGAAACTCTTGAAATGACCTTGTATGATTGAATACCTTCTTCCCCTGGATAAGGCCAGTCCCAAATTTTAAATAATAGCCATAGTCAACCTTCTTGAACACTTATCATGCACTTTACATATATTAACTCAAGTATTCCTTACAATTACCCCCTGAAGTGGGTTGTATTATAGCCTCATTTTATAGAGAAGGAAATGGAGGCCCAGAGAGGTTAAGTAACTTGCCTGAGACCCCACAGCTAATGAATGGCAGGGCGGGGATCTGAACCAGCTAGTCCTGACTCTAAAGCCTGTGATCTCACTGCCTCTTTAAACTCACCACCCGGGATTCACTTTGATTTCTACATCTCCTGTCTGTGTAGCCAGCCATGAGCAGCTCCGGAAAGAGACACATTCAGGCAGGGGATATTTAGAAAGGTGTTTGGGGGGGGGGGGGGGTTAGTATTCTGGGAGCCTAATTTGGAGACCTTGTTTCCCCAGGTTTTCTCAGGGATGCTTCACTGATCCCCACCTCCCTTTACACCTCTCCGCGCTGTGTCTCTCTACCTCACCCAAGACCAAAGCAGGCTGTCCATCCGGAAAAGCAGCGCTTGCGGAACCAGGAGTGGAGGCGCCGGCTGGGGCAGTCATGTGGGAGGCGGGGCTGCCATTCCTTTGGCACAGCGCTGCTCTTCCGCAGTCTCGCATGGGCTGCCTTGGGACTGAGTGACGCTTGGCCCATCCGCCTTGCCCCCCATCCTCCTACTGCCCGAGGTCCGCCATAGCACCGCCAGCAGGAGCCACCCCAGACTCCACGCAGGTGACCTGTGCAGTGGGACATGGCCTTGCTCAGAAGGGTCCGTGCTTGGCTTAATGCCCTGCTGTCTCTATCTTGAAATTCTTCATAAGATTTTGAACAAGGTGCTCTGCATTTTCATTTTGCAGTAGGCCTTGCGAGTTAGGTAGCCGGTCCTGCTCAGACCCCACTAAGGCCTCAGGAAGCCTCCCCAGCGTGAGACTCTAAAGGAGACTCCAGGAAGGCAGGAGTCAAAACATGCTTGTGGGCTGTAGGCAGCCAGAGAATGGATCCACACATTTCTTTGGGTGATGTGAATTGAGCATGTTGCAATCCTATTTGCGGTTACTCCCATAAATAAACCTAACGCCCTCTGAATGTGCAGTTTCTTCCCAGGAGAATCACTGGAGAGAAGAGTCTGCCTGACTTAAGCAGAGAGGTGAACCTGGTCTCTCCGCTCCTTAAGGTCTCTCTTACCGGCCGGCCACAAGCCTGAAGCCCCACCCTTACTAAATCTTTCCCTGCATCCGGCCAGTAAACCAGAGCCCTGCTCAAGTGCACACGGGGTTTCTCCCTTCTCAAGAGCTTGCTGCCTCCATCAGCGGCCCTGCCCCCTTTCTCCCCCATCCCTCCAGATTTCCAGCCCCCCTTTCCTATCAGCTGCAGATGGAGGGCTCACTAGTGCTTGTGGAGGGGCTGCTCAGGCAAACTGCATTGCAAATTCTCTCCTTTCCTTCTGGCCTCGCTCTGATGCTGCCTTTCCCTCACCTGCCACCCTCCCCACCCGCTTCCTGCCCTCTGGCTTCCATCCTCTCAATTATTAAAACTGTCCTCTCCAAGATGACCCATCAAGGTTCAGAGTTTCCTCAGCCTTGACCTTGTGGAGGTTGGGCCACGTTATGACTTCAGGGGCCCATTTTTGCCTCTGGGAGTCCTTCCTCCATAAAGAAATATTAAAAATTATATTTGAAGACTGTGTTGTTATAAAGATAAGTACAATCCAGCCTGGATTGTATTCACTTTTTAATTCTTATTTCAAAATATATTACAATGCTTTCATGGGTCCCTAAAGTATCCGTGGTCTCTAGGCTCTGTACCTGCTGAGACTAATGGAGGAATCAGTCCTGTGTTGCAGAGCTGGGGAAAACGTAATAAAGCCTCCTTGAAATCTTTCCCCTCTGGGAAACCATACTACCTTTTTTGTTGTTGTTCCTTTTATTGGGAAAACAATACAGTTACAAAGAAAATTGTAAGGAGAGAAACGCCCTCCATCCCATATCCTAACGGTGCTCTTCAGCTGTGATTTGCTCCCTTGTCCAGATGGAAAGCTCTTTTGCACAGCTGCCTACTGTGTTTATGCAGTTTTGCATTCTGTTTGTCCTATTTAATGTCATTTTATTGAAAGCACCTTCCGTGTCTCTGCAATAGTCTTAACCATCTGGCTGACTTACAGTGATTGACTTACTTTTCCCCTCTGTTGGTTTCCTGTCCTTCCCAGACTCTGCTTTCTCTGGCCTTTTTATAGCCTTTCTTCCCCCTTCTGTGGGTTTCATCTGGGCCATCTGGTCATTCTGAATATCATCCCCCAGGTAGTCTGATTCATGGCTTCAACTTTCGGCCTCACAGGGCCAAGGAAAACGGGCTTTGCAGACGGTTCTTCTCAATGGCAATCACTGTCCAACAGTCTACCTACATGACCTCCCTGATCCCTTTAACAGTGCACGGCGTTCACTGGAGAGCCAGTGAGGCCAAGAGGCATGGTTTTGTTAAACTCTATGTTCTAATAATGGGGTCAGAGTCTCTGAGCCTGCAGGTACCTCAGAGATGACCCAGTCCAACTTCAGTATTTTACAGACAAGGAGACTGAGGCACAGAGGTTCCCAGACTGGGAAGCAGTGACCAGGGATTTGACACTTTGTTCCTCGACCTCAAAGTTTCATGCTCTTTCCTCAATAGCATGCTTCCTGGAAGTTGTTGAGGAGGATCTTTAATTTATATTACGGTACCATTAGAATGTGAATTTGTTATAGGATTATATTTATACTTATTTGGCTGCCCATTTTATCTGAACATTATCTAATGGGATAAAGCTCCACAACACAGCTCTTAGTGAAGCCCATACTTTGAAATCATCTGGATCATTACAGGAGGAGTACCTAAGTGATTCATGTTCTATCCAGTGGTAACTTCCCCTGTTCTGTTAATGTTTGCTTTGTCTCTATGGTCTGCTGAATCACTTATTGCTGAGGGTTCCAACAGCCAAATCAGTTAAACTTACCTGTTCAGAGATAATGAGCAGACCAGTCTTTGTCCCAAAATAACCAGGCCAACACTGGTACTAGCAACCTGCAGACAACAATAGCACTCGTTACTAAGAGGACTGAATCTGTCTGTTTTGGCCACAAATACAATTTCTTACACTGGAAATACCATAAGCTCCACTGTCCCTCTCATTGCTAGAGATACTAGAAAGAAATAGCTCTGAAAATGCTCTCTTGCAGGTAGGGAAGCTAACTATAAAGACTTTTTAAGGATCTCCCTTAAATTATTTTTCTATTTTTTCCTAATCTCTCTTCTCCATGTACTCCGTGTGTGCGTGCATGTGTGTATGTGTGTGTGTGACATTTCGCTTAGACTCACTGTATTAATCCCTTTCCATTGGGTTGCATTTGGCCTTCATCTGCTCAAATAACCTTGAATTCCATCCTGACTGACTTATTTTGAGGAAAGAAATAGAAAGTCAGCTATCAATGCAGCTGCAGCCGAGGAAAGGGCACACAGGAAAGGGAGGAGGGGGAGAGCAATTTTACCACGCAGGGGGTGTGAGCACTGGCCTCCCATACCGCCCCCACCCCAGTCTCACCCCGTCCGCACCACTAATTGTCGAATCAGACCTCACACCCCCAGACACTGAGCTGAGCACTGCTAGCCAGTGGCCTGCTGTGGGAATAGGACTGGCGTCCACAGGGTGCCCTCCTGCCCCCGCAGGCCTTACAAAGTCCATGGACATGATGGCTTCAGCGGTCGAGTTCTCGGTCTGGGCGAGGAGCACCATGGAGGCAGGGATGTCCAGGGTGAAGCTACCCGGCTGCAAGCTGATCACAGGGGGCTCCGTTGCCATGACCCGTACCATGAAGGGCTGGGACAAGATGTAGATCTCTGCAATCTGCGATGTTCAGGGAAAGAAGTGGAGTCCAGGAAGGGGAGTTTATGAGGGGAAATCACACATTTGGGGTGGCCTGGGTGATTAAACCTTACATCGTGTGGTCAGAATAGAAACAAAGCTCTTTGGCCATTTTAACACCATCACCACACACAAGACAAATAATAACAACAGCTGACATTCACTGAACGTATCCAAATTATCTGGTTTAATCTTCACTAAATCCCTGTGGGCAGGTTCTATCAGAATCCCCATTTCAGGGATGCCTGGGTGGCTCAGTCGGTTAAGCGTCTGCCTTCAGCTCAGGTCATGATCCCAGAGTCCTGGGATCGAGTCCCGCATCGGGCTCCCTGCTCCGCGGGGAGCCTGCTTCTCCCTCTGCCTTTCTCTCTCACTCTGTCTCTCATGAATAAAAAAAAAAAAGAAAGAAAAAGAAAAAAAAAAAAGAATCCCCATTTCACAGCTGAAGACAGTGAGTCCTTTGGTTAAATAATTTCCTTCACTTCCGGGTGAATAAGTTGAGGAACTGGGATTCAAATCTAGGTCTGTCTGACTCTAGATCCTTGCTCTAAAACCAGGATCCTCAGTGAGCATCTCTCTGTCCTCGAGAGCAAACCTGAGCCTTTCAGGACACTGTCCAATATTCAGGTGCTGTGAGGGCATGACATTAATAGTTGCTTCACTAAAGGCACAAACATAGGCACTATTCCCCCATTTCCCATGGAAGTTTATTATTTCAAATGTGTGGTGGAACCTTAGGGAAGGGACACTTGACTTATTTTGTAAACTTAAAATGCCTTTAATAGTAACTTGTTTAGTAAATATTTGTGGCTATTTTATTAAAAGAAAAAAAATCTTGGGGCCCTGGGTGGCACAGTCAGGTGTCTGACTCTTGGTTTCCGCTTAGGTCGCGATCTCAGGGTGGTGAGATCAAGCCCTACATCAGGCTAGTGCTCATCACGGAGTCTGCTTAAGACTCTCTCTCCCTCTCCCTCTATCCCTACCCCCTGCTCTCTCTCTCTCTCTAAAATAAATAAATCTTAAAAAAAAGAAAAAGAAAAAAAATCTCTTTAGAATGGAAAGATGGACTCAGGTTTGGACCAAAAAGGAGTAGAAAAAACCCCACAAATCTTCCAGAAGTAATTGCAATGAATCCAGATACACTTAACAAGCAGTCAGACCCTCAGTACTCACCCGGGAGAGCACGTTGCCAAGGCCTTGAGAGTTTTGAACCAAATGGTTGGAAAGCTGGAAAATCAAGACCATCATGTCACTGTAAGATTTTTACCTGGGCTTTCTTTTCAGAGAAAACCTAGCTTTCCTTATATTTTTATGAATCATGAAGTTGTTACACCAACAGACAATTAGGGTTTAAAGGTGGCCTATCATTTTATAGCCCAACCATAAGAAATCTGAGGCCCAGAGAAGTAAAGTAACTTGCCCAAAGTCACACAGGAAATACCTTCCTTTTTAGTAAGTGCCTTTTAACCCTAGCAATATTGTGTATGTCGTATATGTATGATCCATGTAACCATCCTACAGTGGTTAACAATAAGTCTTGCATTATTGCCCACCTTTTCAGAGATTACGAGACAAGGGATGCTTAAGTAATTTATCTTCACAGATGAATGGTTTCCAAATCTGAAGCTAGACCTTTCTAATTCTCGGCAGTCTATGGTAGCTGGTGCTGCCACACCTCATATTTTGAACCTACATTTTATAACCACTTGTATAATTAAGATCCATGGAATGGAAAGATTAATAGGGGATGCTTAATAAAAGTTGTTGGTTGACTGGCTGGAGAGAGTGTTCTCATCATAAAAGGGAGGGGCATGGCAAGAGAATCCATGACTATGTGTCCTATTACTGGTCATTGTAGATAAGTCAGTTGCAATTACCAACAGGAGAAATGTTTGTGTTGGCATGACACAAGGCATAATAATAATAATAATAATAATAATAATAATAATAATGATAATAAGCAACACTTAACACTTACTCTGTGCTAGGCATTGCTCTGAATGCTTTACATATATTTAAACCTCTCTAATGTCCATATCAACCTCATGAGTATGGAATTATTATCCTCATTCTCCAAATGATGACACTCTGGCACAGAGAAGTTAAATAAATTGAAGATGCCCAAAGTCACAGGTCATAAGTGGTGGAGGGAAGTCTTGGCATTACTTAAGATCAATCTAGAACAGTGGCCCGGTACCCTATACAACTGAAATTAGCAGACCCAGAGACCCAACAACTCCCCAGCTAATAATAGCATTCAGTTCACAATTCCTTTATTCATGTCCTGCTGGGGTTGATAGTCTAAAAAGGCCCAGGAAATAGAAACTATGACATAAAATTCCCATAATGGGCTACTTATAATAAGACTAAATGCTGGTGCTGATTGTTCCATGAACTCTCCTCACCTCTTTCATGGAGAGAGTGACGTTAAAGGCCCCAGATGTAAAGTAAGCAAAGGACGCGGATTTAAAGAAAAACTCAGAGATTCCAACATAGAGCATAGAGTCATGGCGTTCTGGCAGCGCAAAAGGAACTGGCAAGAAGGGGGGATCGGTGAGGTTGTCCAGTGGGTAGAATACGCCCTGTGGGAAAACAAAGATCAGTGCATCAGATCAAGACATGGGTGTACAGCACTACGTAGGTGGATCTGCTCATGTCAGAATCAGGAAAATACCAGAAACTCAGGAGGGACTAAAAGACTACAGGGCCTTCTGACTCCTTGACCAGGGACTCTGGTTTTGCAGCTCTGATGAGTTCTTGAGCATATGTAGACGTGTCTGTCCACCCTGGGGTGTAACCTCTCAGAAGGCAGGTGCATTTTAACTGGACACACAGCTCTGCATAGTTCCTGAGGTGCCATGTAGAGATGCCAAACCCTTAATCTTCAAATTCTGTGGCTCCTGAGCATCTGTGTTGCCCTCAGTGGCTAGAGGGTGTTATTACAAAATGGTGTCTTGAGTAATATTTAACTGATTTGAAAGACCCTAATTGATTGAAATATAAGTCAGGGGCACCTGGGTGGCTCAGTAGGTTAAGTGTCCGCCTTTGGCTCGGGTCATGTTTCCAGAGTCCTGGGATTGAGCCCTGCAGTGGGCTCCCTGCTCAGCGGGAAGTCTGCTTCTCTCTCTCTCCCTCTGCGCCCCCACTCCCCAGCTCATGCTCATTCTCTCAAATAAATAAATAAATAAAATCTTGGAAAAAAAAAAGAAATATAAGTCAATATGCACTTAAAAAAACAATGATAATAACTTCGGGGCAAAACTAAACATAAAGACAATTAATCTCTTTTCCAGAATTAGCAAACACCATTTTCATATGCAAATGGCCCTGACCAAGGTCAACAGCCCTCAGTTAAATTGGCTAATCTGACAGGAACAGGAGTATCGATATGGACAATCTACTGATGTGTTAAGTTCTAATATATGCAGAGCCATGCTACCTCTTAGCCTCAGACCTATCCCCAGAGACACAGTTATCACAATACTTTCCTTGAGGAAGGCAGTCCTATGTTGGGCAAATCCAAACCATCCTTTACCAATCAAGAAAATGTTGAAGGGTCTTTTCTTTTTTTTTTTTTTTTTTTAAAGATTTTTATTTATTTTATTTGAGAGAGAATGAGAGAGGGAGCACATGAGAGGGGGGAGGGTCAGAGGGAGGAGCAGACTCCCTGCCGAGCAGGGAGCCCGCCGGGACTCCAGGATCATGACCTGAGCCGAAGGCAGTCGCTTAACCAACTGAGCCACCCAGGCGCCCTTGAAGGGTCTTTTCAAAGAGCATAAGCATGAGGGAATTGCTTGAAAGGACATTAAATTATTTGAAGGGTACGTAGTTTTATTTCCTTCTGCATCTAATATTTGTTCTTCCAATACTGGCTGTTGATAGCCAGGATGAGAATTTGGTGATGATAAAGTTACCTTCAAATTCAGCTCCATATAATTCTCAGTGATTTCTGGAGAACTGATTAGGGAATAATCCAGCAGAATATAGTTGTCAATCTTGGTTAAAACTAAATAACAAACAAATAAAAATGAAAATTTGTATTTATTAAAGGCATAGTATAGCATCTGACTATTATCTATGCAGAGCAATATAATTTAATTCTCTGTTATTTAAAATAACAATTAATCTTATTTTATAAATAATACACTTTTCAAAACCCAGGATAAGTAGGTAAGTCAAAAGAAGAAATTAAAAACCCTTCTTAATCACATTACACTGAGGGAAACATCAATAACATTTTGTTGTATAGCCTTTTATGTATAGACAAACACACACACAAACACAATTCATATCTACTTTTTTAAAAAGAAAATTAGACAAACAAAACTCACGTATTAATATTAAACCACATATATTAATATTAAACCACATATAAACCACATATATATTAGGTTGGTGTAACGAGACACTTTCAAGCTCTATGTTATGGCCTTCTATATAGTTAGAGCTTTAATTTTTTACAGTGAGTATGTATTACTGTTATAATTAGAAATAATTTTTATTTTTTATTTATTTTTAAAGATTTTATTTATTTATTTGACAGAGAGAGACACAGAGAGAGAGGGAACACAAGCAGGGGGAGTGGGAGAGGGAGAAGTAGGCTTCCCGCCAAGCAAGGAGCCCGACATGGGGCTTGATCCCAGGACCCTGAGATCATGACCTGAGCCGAAGGCAGGTGCTTAATGACTGAGCCACCCAGGCACCCCAGAAATAATTTTTAAAAAGAAATGTTGAGAGAGACAGACAGGAATAAAATTCCCTAAGTTAAACAGGCCAAGAAAATTCTCATGCACAGTCTATTAATTCAATTCTGTTTTGGTATTATCATTTTCAGAGCACAGCAGGAGGCCAGTGGGCCGGGGGACAGTAGATGGGGTTGGCAGGAAGCATGATTTCAGAGTCTGAGGCAGGTTGTACGTGCAGGGGTGCAGTGCTCAGGAGTCCGACCCGGCCTGGGAGAGCTGCTTTCTCGACCAGCGCCATGTGTTCTGTGATATGAGGACCTCCCCGCTGTTCCAGAGCAAAGCATCTGAGTAGCACACCTTCTCCTCTTGCACGCCATGCTTGGTTTATTCCACAGACGGTGATAAGGAACAAGAAGAGATGAAGGGGCTTGCCCAGGTGAGGGAACAATACTGCCCTATGTCACTATAGTTTTTAAAATGCTTTCAAATTCACAGTTTGAACAGATCCCATCACCATACTGTGAGGGGAGCAGGACCGCGCCCGTTTTACAGGTGAGCGAGGGAGGCTCCCACAGGTAGAGAAACTTGCCCATGGCAACCTAGAACTCAGGACTCCCTGACCAGTTCTTTCCTTACTACATCTTTCTCTTTCCCTACCTCCCCAATCTGTTCTTTTTTCGTCTACCCACACCCAGCCCAATCCACTTGTCCAGGCACTGTGCAACCGTTCATCGACCCAATATTCATTCACCTAGTGTGGGTTAGGCACTGTGCCTGGTGCTGGGGACATGGTCAAAGGCCCTGTGCTTGTGGGACTCATAGCCTGAGGAAGAGTCAGACATATGAACAGGAAATTATAATACAGTGTAATAAGAGTAGGTCTAAAACTGAGCTCCTGATGGTCCTTCTACAGTCTTACAGTCTTCCTCATCTTGGTAAATGGTAACTCCATTCTTCCAATTTTCTAGTTGCTCGGGTGAAAACCTGGAGTCATCCTAGATTTCCCTCATGACCCACATTCAGTGTGTCAGCAAATAACACTGTCTCTCCCTTCAAGGTCCATCCAGAACCTGAGCATGTCTTGCCATCTCCATCACTCCATCCAGGCCAACTGCCATCACTGCTCGCACAGGTCATTGCAGTAGCCTCTTATGTGGTCTCCCTGCTTCTACCCTTGCCCCCTTTCTGTCTATTGTTAACGGATGGAAGCCAGACTGATCTCCTTACAACATAAGTCAGATCATGCAAGCCTTGCTCAGAACTCTCTGAAGACTTCTCTTCTCAGACTAAGAGCCAGCCTTTGTACTGACCTGCAGAACCCTGAAGATCTGACTGTTGCTTTCCTCCTCCCTGACCTCATTTCCGGCTGCCTTCCCCCTCACATCCTCTGCTCCCAGGATGCCCTCCTCATAGTCCCTCCAATATACTTGGCATGTTCCCACATGGGCCTCTGAGCTTGTGGTTTCCTGTACCTGGAGTGTTCTTCGTCCAGATCTAGGAGTGCCCCTCACCCTGTTCCATTCAAGTTCATACTGGAATGTCACCTGCTCAGTGGTGCCTTTCCTGGCCATCCTATTTTACCAGAAACACCTCCCCAGCTTCTTCTCTACTTTATCTTTCTTCTTACCACTTATCACATCAGTATCATAGATTTTACTTATTATCTTGCTTGCTGTCTGTCTCCTCTGACTAGTCCCATGAGGGCAGAGATTTCTGTCTCCTGGGCTTACTGCTGCATTCCCAGCACCAAGCCTCTTACAGGTTGTCAGCACACCTTAGGTGAATGAATGAATGGAATGGAGAGAGAGAGAGACATCCAAAGTATCAGGTGAGCACAGAGGAGGCAAAACTTTGGAGTGCAGACTATGAGGTAAGACTTCCTGGATGAGACTATACCTGAGCTGAGTCTTAAAAGATAATGAGCAATGGACAGGACAAGGGATGGCTCAGGGGTAGGAAGTGGAAGGGACTGGACCCTTCAGGGCTTAGCACAGTGCTGGCGAAGAAATAGGTATTCAATAAGTATCTATTAAATGGATAAATGGGTGGAGGAGAGGGGAAGCTCTTCTAGGCAGGGAGGGCAGCATGAGCCAAGCAACGGGTGTGGGGACAGCAGAAGCAGTTTCACTGCTGGGGCAGAGAAAAGTGCCAGATGAGGCTGAGAGAGGTGAGTTGAGCCAGAGCATGGTGGGCAGGTCTTGTAGTCCATGAGAAAGCATTTGGGGTTGATCCTGAGGCAGCAAGGAGCCACTGAAGGGGTTAGAACAGGGGGAGGAAGGGGCTAACTTGCTTGAGATTAGCATGAATCATCCCGAAGAGGATAGATTTAGTGCCAGAGCTGGTGTTTCCCATGGCTCTAGTTTGCAGAGAGTAGAGCAGGGAGAAGAGCTGGGCTACCTCACATTGAAAAGCAAACCTAGAGAGCACCAGAGTTTGAAGGCGGGAAGAGAACCATCCTGAAGGGGCAGTTCTAGGACTCACCTTCTAGCATGCTGAGATTGGCGTTCAGGGCTTCCACCTCACTCATGATAATGGGACAGAGCTGGCCATAAAAAGAATTTTAAAAAATTTCAGGTTATCACATTGCACTTGAAACCTCTATTTAGGGGCCTAGACCTGCAAACAAAGGCCTTCTGGTTAGGAGCCATTCTCCCTTTGGTCACCAGGACTTTCCCTGAAATTTGTCAATGCCTATGGACCCCATGTTCTGTACGTATGGGTGGTGTGTCATTGAATGCTGGCTAAACTTCAGAGCAACCGGGACTACACCCAGTTAGCCCCATGAAAGAAGGAGCCCTCGGCTTCTCTTTCTGTGGTGTGACAGGACACGTGCCCGGTGCATCTGGTGCGGTCACCCCTGAGGACCTGTTGCTGGACCCTTGCCGGCTGGGGACGCCACCGCCTCCCGCCTCCTCTGTGGCGGCACCATGCTCTGCTGGGAAGGTGCAAGCCGGGCCTTCGCTCTCCCCCTCGGCTGGCTTGAGAGCCCAGTAGTCAGACATCTGTTTAGATCAGAACCCCTTCTGGAGTTAGAAAAGCAATATTGATTGGACTCGAGCTTGTCTGTAGGAAGGAGGAGGCGTGCCCACATGGGTGGGCCACCGTGTGCCAGGCGTGTGCTAAGCACTCGGCATGGTGGTTACCAGCAGAGGCTTGGGAGCCTGGCCGCCTCGGGTTGACTTGGCACGTGATTTGTACTCTGTTCTCAGTTTCCTCATTTGCAACACGAGGAGGATAACGGTACCCACTTCATTATGTTGTTGTGAGTAGAAATAGAAGTAATCCATGTAAAATTGCCCGCGCATAGCAAGCATTCAGTAAACGTCAGCTGTCTATTTTAACCCCATTTTGGTCTCACGACGGCGCTGAGAGGTGGGCACCACTGTCCCGCCTTCACAGATGGGAAAACTGAAGCTTAGAGAGCTTTAGCGAGTTGCCAGGAGTTATATAACCAGGACTTAGAATAGATAGTTGTGGTCTGAGCACTCTTTTCTGTTTTCCCACGGCACAGAGGGAGTACTAGAAGCAAAGCGTCCATGGTCTCTAAGTCCTATACACAATCCCAGCAAACTTAGCTAGTGGCTTCCTGTCAGAGCCCAGAGAACCACGCCTGGTTTCCAGCAGCGGAGCGATGGCGAGTGTGGGGTCCCCGAGCCTACAGTGCTTTCCCTGTCACTCTCTGACACGCAGGTGCACCGGCCCTCAGCACCTGCCAGGTGAGGATGGAGAAAGTCCGTGCAACCTTGGAGTCCCCCGACCAGCCGGCCACCTCCTCGGACAAGCTGCTGAGTGTGTTTGCGTATTGATTTCCTCACTGACGCTGACGTTCATCAAGCACTGCCTGCCAAGCATGAGGGGGATGGAGGCTTCCAGATACTGTTCTTGCCCTTTCATTTCCACTCCTCATCCTTTTCCTTGTCTCCCCCCAGATATGGGTAAGGCGTCCAGCGATGGTCTGGCCTGGACTGGAAAGAGGGCGCACAGCCAAATCCATCTCTCCCCTTCCTCAAACACTGATTTCTGGAATTGAGACACTTGTAACTTTGGAAGCTATCTTAACTTATACTGTTTCTGGAAACATCCTTTCTTCTCCCCCATTTCTTACCTATCAAAGTCGTACTTATACTTCAAGGCCCAGTTCAAGTCCTACATCCTCTAAAAAATATCCCTTTTGGGTTATTTTAGGCCGTTTTGATTGAATCTTTCCATTTCTCTGAACCCCTTCGGTTCAGTCTAATGATCATGTAGTTATGCATTAAATTCAAATACTCATTCAGTTATTGTTCCACAAGCCTGAGTTGGGTTTTCCTAAAAAGATAATAAGTTTATTCCTATTTTATATCCCCAACAGCCTGTAGCCTAGGGCTGGGCATGCAGTAGGTATGCAATAAACTCTTGTTGGTTGTTTGCCCATCCTGTGCTGAGCACTTGAGGTAGGGAATGCTGTTTCATTCATCTCTGCATCCCCAGCACTTAGCAGAATGTTTGGCACATGGCAGGCACTTGCAAAACTTAGTAAGTTGCAAAGGATAATGTGTGTGAAAGTGCCTTGGATGATGCCTAGCATACAACAGGTGCTCAATAAATGTTTATTGACTAAGAACTAGGTAAAGCATGGCAGAACCGCTGAGCATTTTACTGTGGTTGCATCACTTCTGAAGACTTACCATTTCATTTAAGTTCTTTAAAATAGGTTTCTCCATGGGCTCAGCAAAGGAGTTGTACAGGACACTGGGGAAAAAAAGAGAAAGAAACGGGCTTATTCAGGAACTGTATCTGCCAGTCGTGAACCTCCTCGGGCTCTGCCGGAGAATCCAGCCCCAGACCAGCAACTGCCCAGCATGGCGCTGCCACTCACCTGAGTTCTCCCGAAAATGACACATGGGCATGGCTCACTTGGGCGTAGCAGTCTTGGAGCTTCAGGATTGGGTGACCGAAGTCACTGAGGGCCAGGACAATGATACCGGTGAAGTAGACCCCAGAGAGAAACAGATCAGCTCCTCCTGTGTCTTGACTGTTGAGAGGAAAAAGTGCAAGGTTACCCAGGCCTGGGCAGGGGTGAGATGGATCATTTCTCTGACTCTCCACAGCCTATAAGCTCCTCTAGGCAAGAATTCTGTCACCTCTGGATTCCTGGCACCAACAAGAGGTAGGAGCAGAATACGTGCTGAGTGTTTACCAAACAAATGAAGCAATGAGTATGTGGCTAGGTGACAGCTTTAGCTTAGCTTTTTTATCCTGAGTGCTCTGGCCCCCATAGTGGCCGAGCATGTATTAAGCACCATTCATATGCGATGCTCACGTGGAGAGAGAACATGGGGTAGCCTTATTTAGGATGGGCACAGATGGGGACGAGACACTTAGATGCAGTCTGTGAACTCTTTAAGGGACTGGAGTGTCTGTTGTTTGTCTCCACACCCCCAGGATGAGCACATAGTGTAAGCACTTAATATGTGGCTGATGAGTCAGCAAAGAAATGAATGAATACCTGAATCTGTGTTATTTATGGGAGAATATATAATTTCTCTACAGTGTACAGGTCTGGAGTTCTTGAGATGGGGATAAATGGTACTTGGTTGGCACTCAGTAAATGGTTGTTGAATGACCAAGTGGATGAGTGGATGTGCTTTCTGGGGAACCAACTGAGGCAGACCTAAACATTACACCCAGGACAGTGACTTGCACGTAGTAGGTGGTCTGTAAGTGTGACTTGAATTTGATCCCTCGTTTCTCTAGGAGGGTGCAAAAGCCTTCTGGTAGGGAGAGAATTGGGCTCCAGCTGACTATTATCCTCTAATCTCCTTGTGAGGTAGGAAGGCCCATTTCCTATCAGTTGCCCCTGAGGATGGGGAAGCGTGTGGAATGGCCCAAGATCATACAGTGACTCATTGAAGGTCTAAAATGTTGAGCACGAGTCCGTTCCTCCAACAGTCAGGGACTTCCAGCTCTTAGGAAATCTTTTTTTTTTTTTAAAGATTTATTTATTTATTTGAGAGAGAGAGAGAATGAGAGACAGAGAGCATGAGAGGGAAGAGGGTCAGAGGGAGAAGCAGACCCCCCGCTGAGCAGGGAGCCCGATGTGGGACTTGATGTGGGACTCGATCCCGGGACTCCAGGATCATGACCTGAGCCGAAGGCAGTTGCTTAACCAACTGAGCCACCCAGGCGCCCGCTCTTAGGAAATCTTAAATGACATTTTGCTCTGCCTTTAAGGGAAGGATGCTTTTCAGCCCTCCTCCTCCCCTGCCCAACCCCCAGCAGAGATATCCTGATTTAAATCTCTCCTGGAAAAAAGTACTCTCGAGAAAGACTGTTAGTGGCTGAGGGAAAGAAGCCTAATGTCAAAAACATCAGCAAATTTTTGGACTTTCAATTTTGGTTCCATTTCTCCCCAGAAGAGCCGCAGACAGCATTGAGTGGAATACTCACAAGAGCGGAGACTTGATTTCCCAGTTGGTGCTGATGTTGGCAGTGCCGTGGTTGGTCAGGGCCTTGATTCCCACCCCAGGCACAAAGGCTAACGAAGTATTTGGAAATGAAAAGACATTGATTTTTATGCTGTAAAACAAGAAACAGAGAGGTTAGCGCATGTCTTCTGGCACATCTCTAAGTAAGGCAAAATCAGAAAGGAGGTTTGTGGAACTCCCGAGGGCAACTGTGAATTCCTGTGGAGGAAGGAACCTCGGGTCTGAGGTGCTGCCTCTGGGCACTGCCTTTTTTTTTGAACTCACGACCCTGAGATCAAGACCTGAGCTGAGATCGAGAGTCGGACGCTTAACTGACTGAGCCACCCAGGCGCCTCTGGGCATTGCCTTCTAATGCCCCTTCAACCCTTACCAAGAAGCCCCTGGTGTCTGACTGAGGGGGAAATGAGCAAGTATAGAAACAGATTCGAAAATAATCAATTTTTCTAGTTTCATTAAAGACAGTATGAGGTACAACACTGCCATCGTGATTTTTCCCTGCAGCTGTTCCAGTGCTTCTCGATGGGGGCGGATATTAGTATTTTGGGTACGACAACCGTTTTGTGTACAGGGCTGCTATACACATCGCAGGGTACCTCGTGTGTGTGCCAACTAAATGCCAGCAGTGCCCCTCCCCCATCACTGGGACAGTCGCAAGGGTACCTTCCTTCTATTCTCAGATGCCCTCTATGTGGACAGTATCTTCCCTAGTTTAGAAACTTAGAGTATTAATTTCCCCTAGGATTATCTGAGCTGTCAACGGGTAGATAGGAAGCAGTGGGCTGCATGTAATCCTTATAGGTAGATGGCTCATGTATTGAGTGATTACTCCCTATCAGGCACTGGGGTAAGCACTTTACATGCATTGGATCATTTTAATCCTCACAATAATCCCATGAGGTTGTTGCTGGTTTTGCAATCTGCAATTCATAGATGAGAAGATAAGGAACGTGGCTGAAGTCATATATAAGTGGTAGAACCAGACCTGGAGCCCTCCTCAATCTGTCTTCAGACTGTGTTCTTAGCCAGCAGGCTATGCCACTTCATGTATTGTGCAAGGGGCACTTGACTTGGAGCTGAGTTTTGTGCTAGCTGTGCAACCTTGGGTATGATACTTAACCTCTTTCAGTCACTCAAAGGAAGGGTTACTCATGGGCAGGTTGGGAAGACAAAATGAGATCACCTGCGTATAACTGTGGCATGGGAGAAAGGCATTGTTATGAGCTAAGATTAGGAAAAACGTAAAACATAAATGTGATAGCTGATAACAAATGCTTATTTACTATTTCTTCTATTTTGCATCCTTTCCTACGTGTCTTTGTCATACACCCTGAGTCCCACTGTGGGAAGGAGATGGTAGAGGTTCATTTAACAGATCTTGGAAATATTTTCGGTTTGATACACATAGGTCTAATGCATTCCTTGTATTCAAGCTATGGATGCATCATTAAAGAAAATCATTTCTTTGTTGCCGGACATCTAGGTCGTTTCCAGTTATTTCTGTATTATAAACAATGCCACACTGAACATCCTCATATATGCTGTTTATGTGTATGTCTTTCTAGTGAGGATGCTGAAAAGTGGGATTGGTAGGTCAAAGAGCATGCATTAAAAAAACAAAGTCCTTGTAAATAACTTTCTGAAATGGAACCGTCCAATAGAAATAGAACGTGAGCCACATACATAATTTAAAAATTTCTAGTGACCACATTTATAAAAGGGAAAGGAAACAGGTGAGAGTGATTTTATTAATATTTTTTACTCAACCTGATACATCTAAAATAGTATGATTTCAACATATAATCAATATAAAAATTATTGATGGGATATTTTGTTTTCTCTTTTTCAAAATAAGTCTTCAAAATATGGTCTTTTTTTTTACATTCATAATATGACTCAGTCTGGACATTGAATTTCATCAGAAATACTTGTCCTATATTTAGATCGGATAAATTTTTCAACTGAAAAAGTACACTTCCATATCAAATTGTTCCACACATACTTAAAAGCTTTTCTTTTCTTTAAGATTTTATTTATTTATTTGACACAGAGAGCACAAGCAGGGGGAGCTGCAGGCAGAGGGAGAGGGAGAAGCAGGCTCCCAGCTGAGCAGAGAGCCCGACGTGGGGATCAATCCCAGGACCTGCGATCATGACCTGAGCCAAAGGCAGACGCCCAACTGACTGAGCCACCCAGGTGCCCCAAAAGCTTTTCAAAAACTGAATTGAGTGAGTACCAGTTTTTAAATTAAAATTAATTAAAAATTAAATAAGTAAACCTTCAGTGCCTTAGTTGTACTAGTCCCGTTTCCAGGGCTCGGTAGCCACATGTGACAGGTGGCTCCTGTGTGGGCAGCTCAGGTCAAAAAGTACTGTACCAGTTTCTCTACTCCCACTAGCAATCTTCACCTACACTTCATAATATATGTTTAACCCCGGATTTTTCTGCTGGAACATTATTGTTATTGTAATTAAATAATTCATTTTGTAAATATATAATGTCCATCTCTCTTATTGGACTTTAAGGGCAGGGGAATATATCTGTGTCATTCACTACGATATCCCCCATGCCTGGAACAAAGCCTTGGTACCTAGTAGGTACTCAATAAATACTTGTTGAATGGCTGTCTTTATTAACAACTAGAGCATTTGCTAGGAGCTCTTCCTAGATCACCATTCTTCTACCCACCCCCCAAGCCCCACCAAAACTCATGGTTTTATAGAATGGTATCCTTGATAGCAGGGAAATTATTGCTCCAAAGGGTTAGAGCATCAGGGAATTATCACTGGATTGATAAAGCCTTGGGGTCAAATTGTGAATCACAGATAATTCCTTATAAAATCTTGACTCTCTGCTTTACCTTCAAGATTTAGTGCAAGATGGACAAAGGTGTCCTTTCCCTATACCGCCTTTGGGGCTTTTGTTGGCAAATATGACAGGTTGCTGCTGTCTGAACATCCATTTCCCTTTCTTCTTTCCCAAACATCCCTGAATTGGCTCAGGATGACAAAGATGTCTGCTTGGAAAATGAATTTTCCAGTCTCCCTTGCTAATAATAGTAAGTATGGTCATAAGAGAGATCTGTCCATTATCGAGTACCAATAGAGTAGGGCTCCAGAAAAAAAAACCTCACTGAAGAGACTAACCCAGCTTTTAAGAGCCCTCTTAACTCCTTCTTGGGCCTGAAATATGGATTTGATGGCTGAGCTGCCATGGCCAAACTGGACCATGAGACAACCTTGAGGACAGAAGCCAGAACTGAGGACGGCAGGGCAGAGAGATACAAAAAGGCTGGGTTCAGATAAAATTGTGGGGCTTCCATAGGATCCCTCTACTCTTTCTTATTCTTTTCTTTTTTTTCTTTTTTTGTGGGGCTTGAACTCATGACCCTGAGATCAAGACCTGAGCGGAGATCAAGAGTCAGATGCTTAACTGACTGAGCCACCCAGGCGCCCCTCTACTCTTTCTTTTGAGCTTCTTAATTGTGGCCCATTTCTATGACTTTTAAAATCTCAACTAAACTTCATTAAAATAAAGAAAGACTTGATGAGGGTAGATTTGTTTCTGAGACTGTGACTGAATCCTGTATCTAGGTTAGGGTGTGGGGGCAACAACGGGATGGACAAAAATTTCTCTTAGACTTCAAGGGGCAAGGTATTCTCATTTTAGGGAAGAGGCAAGGACATCGCGACTCTGAACAGATTCTCCAGGTGCATACAACTAGTGTGTAGCAGGGATAGGACTTGGACCCAGGTGTTCTGACCCCAATCCTACACTCTTTGTCAGCTTTATGACCCCTGTTTCTTGAGGTCATTCATCTGATAAGCCCCTTACCAAAGATTAACTCTGTGTTAACTTCTACTCTGCAGGTCCCTGGTGTTACACCAGAACACAGGGTGACATATCCACAACCCTAAGGTTTTAAAGAGTAATTTCACTGCTAAAAATACTCTTTTACTTACTTTGAAAAATTGTAGTTCACATAATCAACCTTCAGAAACTCCAGAGATTCAGAACCTTTTAGGTCTGGGATATTTTTTTCCATAACCATTTGCTCAATCATCTCCACCCCGGCTAGAACGCCTATGAAGGAACCAAAGAGAGTGTTTATTGATAATGACGAAGATGATAATGGCATCATTAGACATACACGTGAAGTTCACTGAGCAAGGCGTGCTCTTAGAAACTTAGAAAGCAGCAACCCTACAAAGTGGTGCTGTTTTCCCTGTTTCACAGAAGAAAACACTGGTCCTCAGAGAGGCTAATGAAGACCCCAGGACCCCAGGACTAACAGCACGAGAGATTCTCATTATGTGGCCAAGGCTAAAGGATACTACTACAGGACGTTGTGATAGGAGAAGTACAAAATATTATCATTATCCACATTTTACAGATGAACAAACTGAACCTCAAAGAGATGGATTCTTACCTAAGTCACACGGCAAGGAACTGGGGGCCCCATAGTCAAATCTGGGCAATTTGGCTCCAGAATCCATGCCTTATTAGAAAGTTATTCCACATTCTCCCCTTTCCCCTAGATTCTTTAGTTTAGTTAGTTTTTTTTTTTTTTTAAAGATTTTATCTATTTATTAGAGAGAGAGAGAGAGCGCGAGCACATGAGTAGGGGGAGGGACAGAGGGAGAAGCATACTCCCCACTGAACAGGGAGCCCGACGTGAGGCTCGATTCCAGGACCCCAAGATTACGCCTGAGCCAAAGGCAGACCCCAACGGATTGAGCCACCCAGGCGCCCCTCCCCTAGATTCTTTAAGCTCATCAATTTTTGGCCTGAGGTGCATGGACTGTTGGGCACTCTTAACCCTCCTGAAATCCTAGTAAAAGACTGTGAGTAGGATGTGTGTGCGTGTGCATTTGGGTCTCATTGTTCAGGGGAGAGGGGCCACATTTGCATCAGATTCTCAAAGAAACCCAGGACTCCAAAAAGGTTAGTAAGCTCTGCTTTTGTGCAATTCAGGAATAAATCTGTCTTTATGTGGTAACACCACAGGACACATTTTTCAGAGTTCACGGAGAAAAAGAGCCCTCCTTCTCATAAAGAGCTTGAGAAAAGTAACTGACATAGTAATGAAGAATGATCTTTTCATTTTAACCTTCTTAAGGAGGAAGCTTTGCCTTTACTCCCTATTTTGCAGCTTAAGCTCATTTCCACTTAGGCTATCCCTGTGGAGATTCAGAGCAGATCTTATCCTCTATAATACCATGAATAATATTATAATACAGGGATGCAGGGATAGGATGTAAAGGATATAAAGATGGAACCAAAGGCACTATCAGACAGCTTAGTTTCGAATCCCAACACTGTCATGAGATAATGATAATTGTGTGTCTGTGTGGGCCAGGACTGTCTACACTTTACACGTATTCTAACCTTTTATCCTCAGAGCAACCCAGTGACATATATATTATTATTCCTATTTCACACAGGAGGCAGTTGAGGCTCAGAGAGATTCCCAGACTTGCCCGAGAGCTCACAGCTACTGCGTGTCATCAGCGAGGCTTTGGAGGAACGGGGAGCAGAGAACAGAAATCAGGCAGAGCAGACCTGAACTCCGATCTTGCCTCGCCCCCTTACTGGTGTGTGATGTGGCAAATTCAGTCCAGCCCCTCTGAGACTCAGGTTCCTCCTCTGTAAAATGACTATCCCTTCTTTGTAGGGTTGTTGTGGGAATTAAATCAACCCAGAGCCCATAGGCACATATCAAAGAGCGTGGCCATGGTAGATGCTCAGTCAAGGCATGGTTCTGACTTTATAGTGTGTCCACCCCATGCCATATCTGTACAGATGATTCCATCTGGTCCTCACATCACGACAGGCGGGGCACATTATTGTCATTCTCCTCACCCCGTTTTCCACATGAGAAAACCCACTGGCCCCACCCTACATATTGAGGAAAGGGGCAGAACTGAGATTCATACCCATGTGAACTGACTAGATCTGTTCTTTAAATTGCTCTGATCTTGAGGGTGGAATAAGCTATTCTCACAACTTTAATACTGTTAGAAGATGTCTATTTCTGATATGTATTTCTGTGCATATAAGCGTATCAATATAGTAACAAGATACACACATGCAAATATACATGTGGATACACATGTGCATTCCTGGTATGTATTTCTCATTATAGCCAGCTCATATGACAATTGTGCAAGATGGATCAACTTTAGATTCCCTGTACCACAAGAGGAACTGGGGGAAGGACAAAGAGTTGCCCAAAACTCCCCACTTCCCTTCCTCCATCCCTCCCTTTCCCTCCATCCTTCCTGTTTTTCTTTTTTGGTGTAGCAGGTGAGGCGTTTCCTGGTCACACTTAGGTATTTCTGAGTTAGACTAGCAGTACTTGAGTTGATTGCTTTAGTTAAGAAGGGATTGGAGTGAATCTATCTGCCTGTATTCTGTAATCTTGGGCCAAGATTTACAGGAGAGAACTAGGCCCACACACTTTGATTTTGCAGTATCTTTCCCATATGCAATCTGCCCTCACCCCAGCTCTGCTCCACATTTTTCTCTCCCTGTGTTTATAAACACCTCTAAAGGAGTTTTTCTTAATCTTTCAATGTCTCAGGCTCCTTTTTGCATCTAATGGATGTATGGAGCCTCTCAAGAAAAATGCACAATCATCATCTACATTAAATTTGGCACACAATTTTAGGGGACTCTAAGTTCCTTTTGGAGTTAAGCCCTTTCTGAAGTTCTAAGGTGTTACTTTTACTCTCACATCTCCTCCCCTTTAGAGCAGAGGTGTTTGTTGTAGGTGCATGAGGGGGGACAGGTGGCAGGGGTCAGGGAGAGAATGAATATCTGTGGCCGTGTTTGGACAGGCCTACCATCAACGTCATTATTTTTTAGAAACACTTCCTTCCCAGCCATCTTAGCAGCCTCCACATAAGGGGCTGGATCATCCCACAGGAGAGCTTGCCTCAGTCATGGAACAGTCCAATATGAGCTTGGGTCATAATCTCCACCTGTAGCCTGGCTTCTGGAAGCATTCCACTCACCATAGTCCAGAGCCCGCTGAGTAACCCTGGCCTTGATTCCAGGGTAAACGGTCTGGGCAGATGAGATGTAGAGATCCCACAGGAAGAAACATCCCCAGAGGACTTGGACTGCCTTTGTACGCATCTGCAATTAACCAACATTTATGGTTCCTTTATTATTTTTGACTTTTCTTTGGTCAATTCCATCCAGCTTTTCTATGATTTCTTGTTTCATTGCTCACTTTCAGAACTCACTCTATCCACCCGTCTGTTCATATATCCATCCATCCATCCAACCATCAATCCACCCACCTACCCAGTAATCATTTATTGAACACACCAGAAATGTGCTAGGTGCTGAGGATGCAGAGATGACCTGTGTGTCCTTGACTTCTGCTTCTCACAGACCAGTGGGTGAGTCAGACACGCACACAGGTGATTATGACTCATTACAATACGATGCAGTGCAATGTAACACAAGCGCCTTACCGTAAATATCACACTTGTGATATGCCTTGGGAAGGGTAAGGGGGTGGGGATGCCAAATTTTTGAAAGTTTTAGAACACAAGTCAGTAGTTTAGAAAGGTGGCTTCAGAGAATGTGAGACAATCACTCATCTGCTTAGAGACACTTAATGACTCCCCTTTGCCCGTAGGACAGAGTTTAAGCTCACAGCCCAGCTGTAAGACCCTGCCCTGCTCTACACTTCTACCACCTCGAAGACTTCCCTCCTTAACACACATGCCAGGCTCACCCCAGAATCTAGTATAATGCCTGGCACACAGTAGATACACACATACAAAATCTGAAATAAATATCTCCAAGGAGAGGGACCACATCTTTTTTGCTGTTTATATTGCTAGTGCTTGGCATATATTAAATATTCAGTGTATGCTTGTGTAATTAATGGACTCAACGAATTAATGCCAGCCCATTTTCTTTTCTTTTCCTCCCTCCCTCTTTCTTCTTTCTTTTTAAAAAATATTTTATTTTTTATTTTTTATTTTTAAAAATTTTATTTATTTATTTGACAGAGAGAGACACAGCGAGAGAGGGAACACAAGCAGGGGGAGTGGGAGAGGGAGAAACAGGCTTCCCATGGAGCAGGGAGCCTGATGCGGGGCTCGATCCCGGGACCCTGGGACCATGACCTGAGCCGAAGGCAGACACTTGACGACTGAGCCACCCAGGCACCTCTCTTTCTTTTCTTTCCTTTCTTTCCTTTCTTTCCTTTCTTTCCTTTCTTTCCTTTCTTTCTTTCTTTCTTTCTTTCTTTCTTTCTTTCTTTCTTTCTT